>NC_044351.1:12372286-12714786 GCF_007364275.1 Archocentrus centrarchus | reverse complement strand
ACACACGTATATTTGTACATGTTGACGCACATTCACTACAGAGAGAAAATATGACTACATTAACATATTTTGATTGATGGCTAAACATTACCCTTACAGTGCCTGAGGTTAAAATGCGGAATTAACATTAACATTAATCTAAAGCAGGAAGAAATTCTATTTTCATATCATTAATAAAAGATGACAACAATGCAAATACCATATGAGAATGATCTATGGCTTTACAAAGCATCATCACCTGATTCAGCAGATGTCCTTGGATTTGTGGAGCTTTACAGTAAATTTGAACTAACTGTTTGCCTATCTAACATATAAGTTTACTGTTTTGATTCACTCTAAAACCTCCCTTAACAACACCTGCTTATTGCAGTAGATTTTTGGGTTTTTTTTTTTTTTTTCTTCTTTAGTGAAAAAGCTCTTAAATATCAAAACAGCAGTCACAGCAGAAGGAAAGAGATCTTTTTATGTTTATAATGGAAACAAAACAACGAAAGCATTATTTAAACCATAATATTAAATTATAAGTTGCGATATTATTATTCACTATTAAGCATCATTATTTTTGATAACTCAAATGTTCATATTAAACCTGTGACTGGTTTTAGAGCTACAGTGTATTTAAATCAACAATATCACCAGACAAAAACATAAATATTGAACAGTACAGTCTATTTTATCCTTATTACCGTGCATATGTTAGTGAACCAGAATCATTCTAAACCAGCAGGCTTATATAATTTGCATAATAGCTATATACTGCCACACCCCCATTTCTCTATGTAGTGAAAAATGTTTTCTTCAAGCTGAAGTGGAGAAAGCGGTGATGTTCCCATAATAGAGAATCCTGCATTGGCTAAGACAAGAAAGCAGGAGAAGGTCTGACTGAAGAAACTGAAAGAGAGGGCACATTTTTCAAAAGTGTTTCCATAGTAGTGATGACTCTTCAAAATAAATAAATTAATAAAAATAAAATTTGAAAACAAAGCAAGGCTCAGGCTGAAATAATGAAGGTTCTGAATATTTTCCCCCCTAAGACATTCACTGTAAGTTTGGACATCAAAATTGAGATTAAAAAAACAAACAAACCACAAAATAACAAAAGACTATAAGAAAAAAGAAGAAAATAAGTAGAGGACAAGCAGCACCTTTATCTGTCAGCTCAAGATGAGAAATACTGCAATTAAAAAAAAAAATCATATTCTCCAGAATCTGTGTGCTAGTGCCAAGAAATTAGACTGTGATGACATCCAGAAATGTTTTTTTAATGAAAGATAAGATAGATGAGTAAGGAATGTTGGAATATTTTTAAATTAAAAGGTTAAATCCTGCACCTTTTAATTTAGTATTTTGTTTTCTTTACATGCAATTGGATTCTTTTGAACTGTAAATAATGACTGAAAAACTACTACTACTAAACGACTACTACTACTAAAATTTATTATTATTAATACTAATAACAATAAATATTAGTAGTGGTAGTCGTAGTAGCAGTTGCAGTGTTCAGTTTAAATGTGTTTACATTTTTTTGGTGGTTTACAACCACCCCTTCATCATTTGTTCATACGCACAAACTGAGGCACTTCTAAATTTGTTCTTAGATAACAAACAAATTTAGCTACAAAAATACTGATGAGCCACAGATTTGTGTGTGAAATATTCATACACAAGATTAACACACAGATTATGTGCACACGCTTTCTGTCTGTTTTCCTGTAGAAAATACTTTAGTGTTGTTTTGTAATATGAATACATAGTTGTTTCTATATCTTTAAAGATAAAGATACAGAAACAACGAAAACAGAACGACACAAAAATAATCAACACCTTGTTGGATTTAGAGTTGTATTAACACAGCTGAGCACCTAGGAAGAAAAAGAAAGAGCTGTGTGATCTCAACATACACACATACACACACCGCCACCACTGCTGCCTCTGTTTACACACCCCTAAGCAAACATCTGAAGAAACTATGAGCCTTAAAAAAAAATCAAATAAAACCCTTGTGTTGTGGTCAACATCTCACTCAACATCAAACCAACATCAATCCATGCCACACAGTTGACGTGACACACCATTAGCAAACGTGTGCGCACAAGGTGATTTTAGAAAAAGGCAACAGCTTTGGTTTTTATACATTAGATTTTGATTAAAAAAAACTGGTAGCAGCCAGTTTCTATTTCTTCTGTGTGTCTTCTTTCTTTTAAACATGGTAAGATTAAAATCCAGAAGTAATAAAGACAAACTGATCATAATGAGTTTCTCTATGCACTGCTGAAGAAGAAAAATAAAGAAGTAAATCATCAGCATGCATCTCATAGTATTTACCGACTGGCGTTTGACTTCCTACTGACCAAGACACTCTTTCCTCATGACCTGGCCTTTGACCTCTTCCCTCAGTATCACCTGCCATAAACGTCCAGCATTTGAACAAGGCATTCTTAGTCGTGTGAGGCAACAATCTGTATCAGGAGACACGGAGCGCTGGAGCCGACCCCCTCTCTGCTTTATGGCGTTCATTTAAGATGGCAGATTAATGGGTATGACTTTGTGTTTGTGTGTTTGAGTGTGATAATAGTGCCTTCGTGCATGTGTGTGTGTGTGTGTGTGAGAGCCGATTTAGGGCTGGTGGTAATGAGTGTGGTGGAATCCAGCTGGCTCCACATCTAGCTAACCATCAACTAATGAGTCTTTGAGGCAGACAGAAGGTCTGTAAATATGCTAGGTCTGAGAAATAAATATCACCACTGGAATAGTATATCGGGAAAAGCGAGTTTCTGTGGACAAATTTGTCTGTTTTTTTTTAAGATTAATCTCATCAATTGAAAGCAAATTCTGTTACTGAATGGCAGACTTTTTCCACTAAGATTTAAGGCAGCTTGAATCTTAACCAACATGCCCTTTAAACAAGGAGGAGGTGCCGCAAACATTCAAACTCAACACACTCCCTGATAGGAAGGAAGCTTAGTTGTAAATTTGTTACAAAACTCAACTGGGGAGAGGAAACCAGCTGGAGCTCAGAACAGGAAAGAGGAGGTCATGACTTTGGTGACAGTATGCACTGTGTATGTGAAAGTGAGAGACTAAATCACGCTGTCATCCTGTACGTAAGATGCCTCTATTCCTGAATATCAAAAATGGAAACAGCTAGTCTAGCTAGTATCCTTAATCAGTGTTACTATATTGTTCTTAATTCTGACTTTTTTCTCTTTTTCCTCACGCTTGAATTGAATTGAAACACAAACAAGCTGCACTGCATCGGTTAGTGTCCACAGTACCCAACACATGAATCACACAGACAAGTAGCAGAGGTACAGTAGCTTGAACAGGGATGTAGAGTACTCTTTCTCAAGAGTTGATATGCACTGATACTGAACATATGAAAAGATCCTGGTGTGCCAGCAGTGATTTCACCAGTATGTGGAGTTACATATTGGTACACAGGGATGTCCCTGGCACTTAATTTGCATTAAAATGAGAGAAATTTTTTGTGACTAGTTGATTAGTCTAAAAGACAGAAAATGTTTAAAACTGAACACACTAGGAGTGATACAAAACCAATCGAGTTAATCAAGTTCCTCGTCAATCAAATCATGTTGTGTCACTGAAATATGTGGCACTTTGTGCTGTGTAAAACATTGCAAACACACAACATCAGATTAGTTTGCAGACACTGGCTAACCTTACCAGTGCTAGCAGCAGCATCCTTGGTTCCCTGGTGCAGAACATGGTTACACATTGCTTTGGTTGCTTGGTGATATTCCTGCTCATTCTAACAATGCCAGCATTCATTCTTTACATCATGCATCAATGATGCCTAAAAATGAGGTCATTCAATTTACCTGAGTAAATTGAATGACCAGGTTTTTCCATAAGTGGATTTTTTTTCCTCTCTGATGGCACGGGCATATTCCAAGATGTCAATGCCAGGATTCATCAGGCTCAAACTGTGAAAGTGTGGTTCACGGAGCATGAGACATCATTTTCACACATGGATTAGCCACCATAGAGTCCAGACATTAGTCCAGACCTCAACCCCATTGAGAATCTTTGGCATTTGCTCCCGTCATCTCGTTGAAAAATTAATGCAGCTCTGGAGGGAAATATATGTTGTGACATTGCATAGGTTTATTGAAATGATGCCACAATGAACGCGACCTGTCATCAAAGCTGAAGGTAGTCAAGTCAAAAATTAAAGTGTTAAACTTAAAACATCAGATCTGAAAGGCATGAATGCCTATATGACCATATAGAAACACACATTTAAACGCCAATATCCAAATAGAGGAAAGAAAAAAGGCTTGGAAGCATTATTTTATTCCATGTGTGCCCTTTATTGACAGTAGAAAAGGATAGACTTCTGTTTTGCTGCTTACAGTACAATCAATGAAGGACTGCTGCTGCTTTTGTTGCTGTTGTGTTCTGACTGACACCGTTTTGTTCAGTGTGAGTCTGTGACATTCAAAATAGAGCAGCAGATTTTGAACTTGTGAGACTTCCAGCAATTATTTGGGATCACGGGGATTTAGACAGATATAATATTCACCGAATAAACAAAATCTGCAATAGCTTAGCATTAATGCTTAATGGAAATTAATAGCAGCTGTACTTATATTGGTATCACATGATACTTACATAGATTATTGAAAGGTATAAGAGCAGGCAGCAAAAAGAGCGAGAAAATATTATACTTTGCAGCATTATAACTTGCTGAATGAAAGCTCAGATTTGTTTTGTTAACCTTTGCCGGGTCGTCTTACCTTTAGGAGACACTGGATATGAATCAGGGTTTGGTTTACATTGAGGAGCAGATGGTATGCACAGAGTTTGGAAGAAGCCTTTAAACGTGTAACTCTAGACAGCAAAAATCACGTACACACATGGATAGTGTTTCAAAATACCTGCTAAACTTTGAAATTTCAGCACTCGTCCGTTTAAAATAGTCACGCATTATTGTCCAAGAACAGTGGATTTCACTTCAGCAGCACAACCCGATGCCTGCCAGGTGCTTTGGGTATGAAACATCTGACAGACTGTTCCAGATTAACAGCTGTGTGACGAAAACTGCGTATGCTCTCTGTACATAATATTATTATGTTGGGATGTTTACCTTAACAATGTACTGCTTTTGTAATTCTAAAAAAACCACTCACTTCTCAGACAAGCATGGTCCTCAGACTGGTTACTGTACAGCAAACTGTGTTTTTTCTGTCTTACGCAGCATTTCTGCAATAATTCCTTTTTTTAAAAATGCCTTCCTTCCCACAATGGATTTTCACTTGTTACTCAAAGGAAATGAGACCTTAAGCTTTGTGAATTCAGTGCTGTTATTTATCCAAATGATAGCTTTTAGATATCATTGCCTCTTTTGGGATTAGAGCAGTTAAAAGTTACAGTTTAAGATTTGGCCATTTCACATGACACTGCTGACAGCGCTCCTTGCTTTCCTTTTTTTTTTTCTGTCTCACAATCCACCCAACCCCCACTGACTTTTTTCCCTTTCTTGAAAATGTGTGTGTGTGTTCATAAAGTGTGTGTATTCTCCCTCCACAGCACAAAGCTGCGATTGGTTGGCAAGATTTGTTGGAGGGAAAAAATGGGTGAGTAGCAGGGAGAGCGAAGCAGCAAGATAGTGCTGACTCAGGCACTTGGCCCCATTGTTCTCCTCGTCTCGTAACCCTACACCTCCCTGCATCCAGCCAGACAGCTCATTGGCCAACCACAAGTGCTGGAGCCAAGGGGACTGCGGTGTTAAACAGTACCAAAAAAAAAAAATCTTATCTCTTCCTCCATTAGTCTCACAATGAGAGAATTCAGCAGCCAAAATCACAGTGGACACAGGGCCATTCAGGTTGCAATATCTCTGCTGCATCTCGCCGAGTTAGAGAGGTATTTTGGTGATAATCAGGGCATTTTAGGGAAGGGTTTCTACCTGTTTGTTGTGTGCTGCTTTGACAGAAAGTGAAGACTTTGTAACCAGGGCTTGAATAGGTTGGAAGTGCGAGTGTGTCGTTCTGGTTTGTTGTAAGAGCTCTGTGAGACCTTGACAATGACCTTTTTTTTTTGTTGTTGTGTGTGTGTGTGTGTGATTTAATGAGCGTTATGCAGATTGTGATTGAAAGATTGCATAACATTTTTAATATCTTACTACTCTTTTTTGCTATCTTACCAGTTGTAATCAAGTCTATCAAAAGAATATTTTTTTCACTTTTTCATTTTTCTTTTAAAAAAGAGAAAAAATAACAAGCACTTCAAACACTGGAAGGAAAATAAAACCCAGTATTGCAGAAGTGTTTTGCATTTGCTTCTTTCCTACCAAGTCAGTCATCTTTTTTTAATCACTTTTTTCTTTCTCTTTTGCAGAGCTTCTACACACAAGGTCAACTTGGTGCAGACCAAACTTCTGGGTCTCTTTAAGTGATTCCTTTATTTAGCCACAGAACAGTGGCAACATTTTAAACACTGTAAACACAACACACATTGTCGCAACTCCACAGGACATGTGATATGGGCAGAATGCTTGCCTTGGGGCTTACCGAGATTACTAGGTAACAAATCAGCATTCGACAGGGGAGGAAAGTGAGAGTTTGAGCAGTTTCAGTCACAGGATCCTCAGTTAACTAGGTCATTTCAGTCCTAAAGGTGATAAATAGGCTGTGCCAAGTTTAGGGGGCCAGAGGGGGCAGAGGGGCCAAGTTTAGTGAGCTGAAACCTACAAGGAAAAAGCAGAAAACTAGGTTATCACATGCTTGTTGATGTTGAACATCAGCACTGATGTGATTTCCACCCATTACAGTGAAAAAACAATCAGAATAGCAATACACAGAAAAGAATATATGGACATTGTTATATATGATATTATACGTGATGCTTATCTGTCTTTAAAGGTTTTAGTTCAGTGAAAATAGTTATGTTTTCTTCAGGCAAGGCATCTAAAGCATGAAGGTGTTGTTCCTCTTTCAACACTCTTCAGGAGGAAGTTGTATGCATAGTAACGGTTATATGTATGGCATGTATACTACAGTAAAAGTGTTGGTGTGTTAAACCTGACCAATAATTGTGCAGTCTGTTAAATACACAGAAACAAAGGGATTAAGAAAGTACAACATTTTGCTCTGAAAATAAGAGAAAAAAGTTACTAACCTTCAAAAAAGACTTTTTCTTATTTTATATTGTTTCATTTGAAGAGTAATTTCAGAAAATCACCACTGATTTCCATTCCCAAATAAAAAGAAAACTGCAGCATCACACAAAACAAATATGAAATGTCAGTTGTGCAAATCTGGCGCGAGGGACAAAAGTAACACAACTCTGCACAGAACAACATGAAATAAGGAAGATGAAGGAATTTGTGTCTTTGGACTAGAACAGAGACCTCCTTCTTAGAGAACAGTAAACCTCTTTTCGCTAACTCCTACTCTGTGATTTCAAGAGACAACGAAAATTTCAGCTTTGATATTACTTTTAATTAATGATTAAACTAATTAATTGCTATGATTTACATCCTCCAAATTTAATGACTGCTGTTTGTCTTAAGGCTCTAAATTGTTCCAGCAGTGCACCAGCAACATGAGACACCTACGATAAACCCTTTTATTTGTCAATACACTGGGAAAGTGCCAAATACACTTCAGCAGTGTTTTGGTTACTTTGTCTTGGTTACAATAAAAAAAAAAATCACAGAATTAAGGAATGGTTAAAAGATGAAATGTTATTTTTATTTGAATAATGAAAAGAAATCCCTCTTCTGCATGAGGACTTTGGATCATTATGTCACCTGATATCTTTCTTCAGTCCCTTCAAATTTACTAGAGCCACTGGTGTCTTTTCTTCTGCTGTTTTGCTGAAACAATTGGTGACGTCTTTCATTCCTACCAGTCACTGCTTAAAAACTGAAATGTATTTTAGGTTTATCATGGGTCCCTTACACCATCCGTGGGGTTTTTCATTTTGTCATTTTCAACGACATCCGAGAGATTCAGAAGAGCATCGTAAATGTGGCAGAGGGCAGCGTGAGAGTGGAAATATTTGAAGATGTAGAAATGTCCACCTTCAGCCACTTCTCAGTTGGGATGCATGTTCACATGATTATACCCAGTCTTGTCTGCGTTCTTCACGTTCTCAACAGTTTCCACGCTCTCATAGTTGAGGCATTGTTTCCCTATGATGCCAGACAATTAGCTGCTTTTCCCATGTGAGACAACTGATTCCCCTAAGCCTACGTTCATTAGATTCCACCCTGTTTGTATGAATATGGAGGAGGGCCGGCACTGGGGGCACAATGCCTTGCTCCTGTCCAGCGCTGCACATCAAGCACAGTCATGGATCGAAAATTCTGCCCACTGTCACTACGTGAGACAACAAGGCTCTTTCAGCTGGTGAGGCAGCCAGTACTTGGCTAGGCAGTGCAAGTTTGTGTATTTGTGTGTACAGAGCTGTAACGGGAAAATTATCCATCGCCAGAGTTGATGGGAAAGGAGAACCACACAAGAAGGATGAAATATCTAAAATGTCTGGGCTGAAAGTAGAAGTACATGCCGATATTGATAAATGATCAAATAATTAATTTGGTGGTGCCCTGCCAAAGGTTTAGAAGATAAATGTGGGATGTTATGAAATGATTATCTGGTGGTAAAAATTTAAACATAAATGTATCTGATGCCACTATTTTCAATAGGTTTTTGCTTATTGGAAAAGTTGTATGATTTACCTACCTTTGTCTCAAACAATTATTTAAGACTGTGTACTATGGTTAATCCAGTCATTTGTCTTCTCTACCCTCATTCTTAGCTTCCTCACCCCTCCTCTTCTTCCTCCCTTCTCCTGTTGGTTTGGGGTGTGCACTCAGACTGGCCCCCTTTTTCATCTCCGTGTTCCTTCAAAAGAGTCAAAGCAGGGCCTCTCTGAGGTATTAAATATCTTTATTAAACTGCCTCTTTAGCCCCCCCCCCCCCCAGTCCCCCTGCCTCCTCCCTTTCTCCTCTGTACACCCCAACTATCCCCACACACTTGGCCCCTATCGACTTCTCTTCAAAGGCTCCCGACATGCGGCTTCTGCCGGCTACCTGCTGCGTTGCAAGATTATGCACAATAGTCTCCGCTGGTCCCCGCTGCGTAAAACCAGGCGAGCTCCACCACACTCGGCTGGGCCACATCTGATGGGGGAGTTTGCCCAGACAGAGTCCGCAGGATCAGCAAGATGAGTGAAACAGAGGTGGGGGGGTGGGGGGTGGATAGTGAGGAGAAGGGGTAGATTTAGCAGGCCAGCTGTGTCATGGTTTAGTGACTGCTATCAAAAGCAGACTGCTCTGGTGTTACCAAGTTGTCCTCCACAGATGCACCGTTTCACTCTTGCACATAGCGTCACTGTGTCTTCACACTCTTCGGCAGATGGTTGGTACAAATTTGTACCCTTACAGGCCGGACAGCACTCTTCTGATAGCGACGGCAGTCAAGCTGTTTTCATAAGTGAAAATGCCGGGAGAATCAGGTCTGGACATTGTCCCAACTTTTCTTGTGTGCAGCAAACAGCAGGAGGTAATTTGCATCAGCCACGTTTGCACTGATGGTAATACTCGGTGTGGTTTTGGTAAGAAAACTGCCTGATGAATGCATGCACAAGGTGGACCACATGATAGTGTCTCCTTGTGAGATGGCAGGTTAAAGCCCATTTACTGTCTGTCTGAATGTAGTAGATGTGTGAAAACAGCTCAAGAAATATTCCTCACTTGCAAAATCTTCAAGCCATGATTTTACATATGCTGTCTAACATCCAGGTGGCATGACAGTAAATCAACTGGTTAGCTCCAATGAAATATTACAAATCTTAGTTGCAGTGGTATTGACTGTGGCTTTATTCATATAGCACCATTTAAAATGTTTACAAAAGTTACAAAATAAGAATAATCAAAACAATAAGTCAGATAGTGATGGTGAAGTCAGTATAAGAAGACTTGCACACAATAGCAATAAAAAAGAATCACAGAAAAAGATTCTGCGTAATTATATCAAAGATCAAAGTTCAAATTTGTTCAAGTTTTTTTCTCTTTTTTTGGTGAGTATTGAGGCGTATGCAGTACTCAGCTGATCCATTCTGAGTGAAAGAAGAGTCAAGTGATGCATCAGAGGCCACCTTTTACATGAGCATGCACAAAGCCTGGCTTAACAAAGAAAGTTAGCTACTGCCATGGAGATATCTGTTTTGTTAGGGGTTTTAGGTTTTGTTCAGCCAGGTAACGCAAAGGAAATATGTTGAACTTGCTCTGCAGTATACCCCTCAGGAGAATACAAGGGAGTAAAATGAATGATCAGACTAAGACAGGACAATGAGACACAATCAGGGGAACAAGCCACAGGTGAAAGTAACCAACAACAGGTGAAAACAATGAGATCACAGGAGGAACACAAAAGCAGCAAGTAAAAGCAAAGGAAACAAACCATAAAATGAAAACAGGAAGAAACCAAAAGATATTTGCTACTGAAACATGAAGGTGCTAGTACTTGGAACTTAATACGAAGGCATGGGGGGGGGAATAGGAACAGAAAGTAACAGAAAAAAAACAACAAAATCACAGGAACACGACAATGCATCCTTGAAGGCAAATGCACAATCACCTAAAGTCAAGCCTCAACTTTGGAAAAGCCAGAATCTGAACTGTTCTATGTAGCACTGGGAAAGACCTGCTTTAAAAATGATCAGTAAATAGCAGTTAAACCTTAAATATGTTTGCTAAGGTGGGACACACTGCAATAAGCATGTTGAGTGCATCACTTCAGCACCATCAGCATCATAACGTTACCAGTTAGAGACAATTTAAACTGCATATATATATATATATATATATATATATATATATATGTGCACCTATATATACTTATTTCTAAATCTATCTAGGTATAGAACTCTATGGAACTCCATAATGTGAATTTTTCTGTGTCTAATCATTGTAACATTTGCCAGTTTTTTTTTCCCTCCCTGTTGACCAGTTCTTCCAGTGTGAAGTGGCTGATGTAAAATTACACTTACAAAGTAGCTTCCCCCAACTCTGCCAGTTGCAGGGCACTCTTTGTCCACCACAATATGAGCCAGAGGAAACAAAGACGCCATTGCCAAACCTCAGGTTTTTGGAGCCGTCTGTCACTCAGACCCATTGTTGACATGTGCATGGCTCAGGGGACAATAGGACTTTGTGTGAAGAGAGAGGTGGGCCACACCCATCTCCTCCCATATCTCTTACCTCTCTATAGCTCTGTCATGTTCTTTAGATTTTTTTTTTTCCAATATGTTATTTTCTTCTTTTAAAAGATTGCTTTTATTTAGATTTTTTTTCTGACTCTCTGAATGTCTCTTTTCAGAATCATCACTGAGCAAGGTTAGATAAAACAAAGGTATAATACAAAAATATTTAAGTCAAGTACTGAAAGTTTACTGTTGTCATGGTATCATAAAATCTTAAAATAGATTAATAAAACAGGAAGATTATAACTTATTTTGGACTTTTTAAAAAAAAAACGTTAGCACTGTGAAGGTAACTTTCAGCTGGTCAGTGACATTTAATCTCACCAAGTTATATGTGGAGCGTAAAGTGTAGCACTGATTTACACTGGGATAATCAAATCTGAAGCAAAATTGTGTTTTGTTTTTAAACTCTGGTGAATGCACACAAAGATCTTTGTCTGTCTCTTGATTTGACTATGTGAATGTGACTGCTACATTCATTTGCATTTTTTCATTAGTCTTATTTTATGTATTTATTTGTCTATTTTTACTTCTTTGCCCGTCTTTGGCTCTTTAGTGATTACTGTCAAATGCACACAAACAGGAGGTGATATTTCTTTCAGCTGCTATTTGAAATGCACTTTTACCTGTTAATATAGAACACTCAAAAATGGATACACAAACCCAGATTTCCCTTGATTTCACCATTTGTGTTGATTTCATTGCAGTGCAAAGAAACGTGTATTTGTTGTTTAAAATTAGTTGAAAATTATTCATTCTGTGTTTCTGGCTTCAGCTTCTTTGTGTCTCTAGGATGCTGTAACTGTTCCAGTAGGTCAGTGCGAATAAAGCCGGGGCTTGTTTGAAGGCTGCTACACTGGCTGTGTAGGCAACACAGTCCTGCCCTTTGGCCCTGATGACATCATATGACTGGCTCTTGTGCGTCTTTCCTGAACCCAGGAGGTCAAGATTATTCAGTGGAGTTTTAAACAAGCAAAGAGTAAGTGTCGAGGAGCGAGAGGCTTTGACAATTATATGTTTGCTCTGAGAGGCGCCACTCTCTTGTGTGTATGTCAAAAGCACTGACTTTGTATGAGTCAGTGAGTGTCTCACTGACACAAGCATGCTACTAAAAGTATGGTGTTTGCATCTTTTTCATTTTTCAAAAACCTGCAAAAACAAAACCAAAGTCTTTTTTTTTGTGACAAAGAGGTCATTTACACAACATCACTGATAACCGTGCAGCTTCTTACAAGAATGTATGACTCAGTGGATGTGAAATTGCAAAATAAACTGACATGGTATTTCTTAACCATAAAATCATTTGATAAGCTTGTTTACACTATTAATGGCTGACTTTACTTCTTATCTTTTCTGCTCTCTTCCTCTTTTCTCCCTCCTTTCGATCATCTTTTTACCCTTTATTCTTTGTTTGTCCGTTTTTGCAGACACAGACTAACAAACTACAATGACAACATGTAATATGTAGAAATATGTAAAAAATATAAAATAAAATAAAACCTGATCTCCATTAAATTAGCAGCTTTCAAGCCTTAAAAGTGTGCTCGCCTGTTTAAGCTTTACATGGTTTTAATGTTGGTGAAGCAATCTGCTGCTGTTGTTGCTGAATATGAAACTATGCCTCCTCTTATCCTACCTCATATCTATAGTTCATGTGGTTATTTTCTCAGAAATGTCTTCACACCTGCCATTTATATTCAGCAACCAAGGAGGAAGAATCTTTGTATCATTGTATGTGTCAATGCAATGACTGATTATGCAATATGTCCCCGTCCTAGACCTAATGTTTCATTTAATGCCTTCAAAACAAATGAGATGTCTCTTCTGTCACTTTTGGAATGAAATTAAGGTAAAAGTTCTTTTTTCATGAAGCATTTGCACACACACATAGATACTTTCTGCAAGATCTTTTGCTGGCCAGAGGCACGCTCTCTGATATTTCTCCTGGCCTCTCGGGTCAACAGGAGCATGAGGTCAAAGGTCAGGACAGATAGAATGAAGCCCAAGAAGAGAAAAGAAGGTGGGAGGTTGCAGGAGGAGGAGTGTGATACACCGGTGGGGGGTGGAGGATGAACAAACAATGGGGGATATTTTGGCGGGAAAGCTGACACAGACCTGGAGAGTCACCTCTTTCAGACGGATGGTGAGTCATGGTCTGCTTCTGCCTCAGTCTCTTCCTGAATCACACTCACATGCTTAACTTGCATAAGCGGAATTAAGATGTGAAGGCATGCACTCACGTGAAAATAGACGCACACACACAGATGCACCCCCCCCCCAACCCCCACTCCAACACACATAAACGCACACCTTACAAACTCACACTGAACCACCAAACAATAGCTGCACCGCATTCTGAGATGATGTCATCTTTGTTTGTCTCAGCGTCATTGCTGCATGACTCATGAAGTTGAGTCATGAAGGCAAGGATCTCATTTTCAGTGTGATGTCACTTATCACAACCATTTCAATGAAATGGGACAGAGGACGAATGGAAATGAGGGGAAATATTATGTTTGGTGTGCGTGTGTGGGACCATAAATCTGTCTGAACCTAAATTATATTAAGGGTGAATATTGGTTTTGCAATAATGTTAATTTGTGGTTAGGTTAAAGTTAGTGTAAAGGTTGGAGTTGGGCAAGTAGCGCTTAGGGGTTTGTTGAGTCTCCATAAAATAATGTAAGTCATTTAATTACTTACACTTCTGCCCAGGTGTGTTTACGAGGACCAAAACACAACTTTTGTCCTCTGCCATTCACATATTTGCTACACATGCATATTACGTCAGTGCTTAAGTCTTTAATTACATGCACACCCAGCACTCACTGCGCTAACTTACAGAAAGCTGAAGTTTCTCACAAAAAGCACACAGAACTAATAACAACTTTCCCTCATTGGTCTTTAAAAGTGTGAAAATTCTTATAATCAAATGCATACTAGCTACATTGACAAATACATGTGCATTTAGAGTGTACACACTTCCTCAAAAGGAGCAGTGTATAAACACATCGCCATCACCTCCACTTCAGTGAAATGATTAGAGCCTGGGGCCAAATTAAACATCCCCTGGACTCCAGCCTGGGAAATGAACTCATAGTTAAACCCATGACATGGCCTAGTAGTCATGAAAGCCCTCATAGAGAGGGTCTTTCTACGAGAGGGGGCAAAAGCAGAGTGGCACCAGGCCCGTGTGGATGTGGTAGGAGGGTATGATGTCACCTGTGTCTGTGCAGGCCCTGCCAGGTAGTGCAGCAGCCATGGATTAGCCATTAGTGCAAGTCAATGCAGGCACACAAAAGCACATACAGAGGGGAGGCAGGAGACGTGGAAAGACAGGTTGCACATTTCACACTTGTGCATGGTTGTGAGCAATGTCTGTATTTAAGTATAAGGTGTTTTTTTTTTCATTCTTTATCAGCCTGATATAGAGCCAAAAGATCTGTGAATGTTTGCACAATCCTGTAGTGATTTCATAACAGGATCACCCCGATAACTTTTCTTTCTTGGCTTGGGGAATAGGGAATAGGGGAATAGGGCACCCTACCCTACTTGATCTCTTCAGGATAACCCACTGCTTCACCCAATCCTGATCAAAAAAAAAAAAAAAAAAAAAAAAAAATTGTTGGGATTAGATATCCTACTTGGCCTATAGCACTTCACAATTTCCCAGGAAGTGCTGGATGATAGGCGGGAAGGATGTCTGAGCTCCTTTAGTCTGCTATCATCTCAACCCAGATAAGGAAAATGGATGAGGTGTCATTGCTGCGGAGAGAACCACCCATCATGCTGACTCATTTCTTCAGCCCATACAGACTTCAGATAAATATTTATGATCAGTGAAAAACAATACATATATGGATAGTGGATATTTAAAATGTATTCACCCACAGCTGGTGAGCAACAAAAAAGTACAAATAGAATTAAATGTATTTTACAAAAGCAGACATCATTTAATGTAGCATGGCTATATGTAGTACATGTATGATTTCTGTAGTACATAAGGCCTAATTAAAGAGAATGACATTCTGAGTGGAATAGCCAGTTACTGCTGTAACAATGCAAAGACATCAGGTTTGCACTGTCCTTCAGATGCGGTGTGGTTTGTAAATCCAATAAATTATGATAATGAGAGACAGTGAGGCTGTCATCCATCCATCCATCCATCCATCCATCCATCCATCCATCCATCCAAGAGTGACAGCAACTTTGCTAAAAGGTTGTATCATCTCTTCAACTTTTCAACAAACTTTAACAAACTGCTTTGTGTTGTCAGGTTTGTGTTTATATGTAAACACTGAAAGAAAAGATTGTGTGTCTTCATTTGAACAGGGATTTGTGTTGGTGTGTGGAACTGTAGACTAAGGTTTGTACTGTTAACTGGTACTTATGAGACAATGTGTGAATGTGAAAGTAATGTAATGAGTAGTGTGAGGAATCACTTTCTCCTGCGAGTAGCATTCTGCATAATTTTTTTTTAAAAGTAACAAATCATTTGATATCACTTTTTTTTTTTTGAGTAACAACCTCCACACTGTGTGGGGTAATGTGTGTGACAACAAACAAACAAGCAAGCAAACAAACAAACAAAAACCCACTGCTCAGTTGCATGTCTGCGGACATCCCCAACAGAATGCTATTCCTCCTTTTTTCCAGCTGGTTTTTTTGGGGCTTTAAGATGAAATGTAACATCACCATCAATAGTTTTGTCAGAAAATCTTTCTTTCTATGTTCTGTTTGTGTTCACACATCTAAAACTCATCTGGGTCTACCAGCAGGTGTAATCTGTGACTTTCAGGTCAAAAAGGTGAGGTTGCATGAATGCCTGTGTGGGTTTTTTTTTTTTTTTTTTTGTGTGACTCACTTTTTAACTTGATCAAAATTTTTCTGCTAATGTGACATTTTTCCATTGCTTGTCCAAAGGTAAAATTGAGTCCAATCTTATCTTTATAGGCTATAATTATGGGCCTCGGGTCTTGTCACTCCCCGCCTGAACATGCCCCCTGGTTTTATGCATTCATCATTCTCTCAAGCAATGTCTGCCCTGGGGCCATTTTTACTCTCACCTTTGTTTTTGTTTAAAACTCGCTCATTCCTCTGTCACGTACACACACAGACCTGCACACAGGCACAGTGCACTAATGGGTTATGTGGGAGCATGCCACGAATGCAGCTGTGACAAAATATGAGGAAGCATTTGACCTTTACTGCATTGACGGGAAAGTGCACACATATAAGAAACTGCAGCCCCTTTGGGAATCTGCATCTGGTGGACACACGCAGGCACACACATAAAAATGTGCCATTAATTTTGGACATATCCATGGCAACACATGTTGGAGGCATTGGTCGATTGTTTGATTGTTTATTTTACTTTAGGAAGGGACAATAGGTGGAAGGGTAGAGGAATGAGCGGCCATTGCTGAACCAGCCTCAAGTTTGCCCAGCCTACCTGAAGTAAACTCCTCATGTCTATGTGTGTGTGTGTGTGTGTGTGTGTGTGTGTGTGTGTGTGTGTGTGTAAGAGAAAGGAAGGGAGAGATAAAGAGAAACAGAGAGAAAACCATTTAATATTTGGGGAATGCAACCTTGAAATGGATCTCTACTGCCCCCTTCTGGTATCTGAAATACTAAAGGTTGCCTGTTTCCCTAAAATAAGAATAAACTTTACATATGATGCAGCTTTTAACAACAAAAATTAATTTTATAAGAATGTAAATAATATTTACTGAGATAATTTAATTTGTTGATTCTGACTGCTGTATAGAGGGAAAGTGAGGTTCGAGGCGGTTGGCAGGCAGACTCTATTTAGTGGATCTTGTAGAATATGAGACATAGTGCTAGTGTCAGCGAGCAAAAGCTACCTGTGTTATTCCTCAACTTCCAAAGCATGATTCTGCAAACAAATGCCCTCAAACACACTTTTGTCTGTATTCTCAAGATTAAAACCAACTTTTTTCCTTCAAAAAGCATAAAAAGAAGAGTGTATGCACACACATACAAGCACACACTGAGCCTGGTCTCCTTGCTTACCTGTTAAGCAGCCAAACTCCTGTTTAAACTCTTAGGCCTATTATGGTAATAGTGCCGCTTGCTTCTCTCTGATAGTCCTTGGTGTGCTTATAATCCCACCTCACACCAACCTGAATCTGACCAACGCACACACAAATAAATGCTGCACACGTTCATACACACTTCAGGAAATGAAGCACATTACCTTCACATCAAGTATAAAAAGAGCTACCAAAACAACACGGTCACCACTTTACACAGAGTGGTCTTTCAGCGATACCTTCTACACTCCGTGTATGCGCCCACACACACACACACACACACACACACACACACACACACACACACACACACACACACACACACACACACACATACTGGTTTTGGTGTATTAGAAGGACAATTTTTTCAAACCAGTTTTTTGCAACACTAAACGGACACCCCTTTCCACTCATGCTAGAAAGATGTAGTAAATCTTAAAAAATTCTGTTTGAACTATACAACACAAATCTCACTTCAAAATTTAGATACACACATCAGAACTCAAAATATAAGAACCTGACACAATGCTGTATTAAGAGGACAAACAATAATGAGGTACTTAGCTCCGCCCATGACACAAACAGTAATTGCCAGGGCCAACTTTATTTGTCAGGACAATGGCCATACACATACACAAACATGTAATTTTCATGCATAAAAAGGCCAACATGGATAAATGAAAAATGACTAAACAGAAAGACATGGACTGCATTTTACAGCACCTTCACTAAGTAAGCGGCAGTAGCAGTAACTTTCACTAAGCAACAGAATCCTATTTGTGAACAGAAAGGAAAAATTATGAATGGCAAAATGAAATTATGCAAGTCTGTTAAATCATCAAACAGATTAAACAAAAATTGAGTGAACAAGATGAACTTACCCATCGTCTCACAGTAGAAATAAAACTGAAACGTACAGTAACCAATCCACACCAAACAATATATACTGTAAAATATCAGTATGTTTACATATTCTGTTCAACACCCAGTTTGCCAATATAACTGGAATACTGTCAGCCCTTCTCCTGCCTCCACAAGATGAAATATTTAAATTGTCCACCAGTGATATCATCAGGACACAGAGATTGCTTCTGGTCTTACCCTTAATATCCCATGTGTCCTGATGATATCACTAAAGGACAATTCATCACATTCCCATATTCTATCCAGGATTTTCTTTTCTTTTCATAGTTATGCCCCGATTCCTTACAAAATCTCTTATGTTTTGGATAGAGCGGGCAGCCAGAGCAGGATCTTCAGCCTTCTTGCATTGCTGGCATTCAATCATAGTGGCCAGTTTTCCTTTTTTGATGTGTTCGCCAAAATGTCTCATTTTTATTTTTTATTTTATTTATTTGGGACAATGCACATTAATAAAACAATCAATACTTAGTACAGATTGTAAATGAGCCAGATTATAGCATGTTTGCTAATTTGCATCTGTAGTCCCTAGGCAGAAGGACAAACAACAGAAAACGTCATGAATATACAATAGTAGTAAAAGACAACACATTGACAAACATTAAAACAATATGACTGCGACAACCTCCATGGGAGACCATGGATTCTTTTTTGCTCTTCTAGCACTTTCCAGAGATACTAGAAAAAAGACAAATAAATTATTAATGAAAACCAACTCCATTTTAAACAGTTTTTAAATAAGGAAATTTGTGTTTAGTATATTATTTGTTAAAACAATGGTTCTTGGCTATAAATTATGTACTGATGTAATGCCTATTTATTCCCCTTTTAAAATGTGAATTAATAAAGAACATACATTAGCGGGACAAGCTACAGAAATGAGCATGTGCGTTGCACAGATGAAAATAAATTTCTGCCAATGCTAAACAGCTTATTCTGCCATTGACACTTGCTTGGTAAGTGTGGTTGATTATATGATTGAATTCTGAAGAAAAGGCATTTTCGTAATTTCAAAATAGTATTTGTTTGACAAACAGGCCTCAGCAGCTTTCATAGAACCATCCAAAGCCAAAAGAGGCTTGCTGGTCCCTAGATCCCACTCAGCACCACATTTCTCTATAGGTGCTGTATCAGCAAAAGCCCAAAGTTGAGAACCCTGGTGTACTAAATCTAACTTAATAACCAAATTAGAAAATATATTCCCATTGCTTTGCTTATTACAGTTTTTTGGTGTTTTGCTGTTTTGAAAAAACATTACAGATTAAAATATGTATAAAGAAAGTACTATAAACATTAGTCCTATTACTGATCACTAAATTGCATCTATTTTCTAGCATCTGAATATTGACAGTTTGAAAATGTATCAATTTAATACAAGGTACAGTTTTATATGGTATGTGCATTTAGGCCAGATATATTAGCTAAAATATCAGCTCACAGTATCCTGCAGAAAGAGAATGGTCACCATATTGCCTTTGGGTGGTGTGGATAATTTCTTTTGACCATGCTTCAGTTGTGCTTTTGTGCTTAAGTAATTTGGTGTTTAGTGACTTGTGTATGTGTGGTAGCATTTACCAGAATGTTTATTTGTGTTCTTTTTTCTGCTGGGCTCTTTGTCCTTCTTTAGTTTTGTGTTGGGTTCTTTCTCCTTAGCATCTGTGTGTTTACTTTGTGCTGAAATGAAGAAAGAAAAGATTATAAAACAAAAAATAACAATGGTCTGGATGAGCATTTATTTGTTGTAGGTAGGTTTCTTAAATACTGTGAAGTCCAAGATTCTCCTTTATGGTGTTAAGCAACTAATGGATAAATAATGAATTTATTCTCTTAATGATGAAATCCAGATGTACGGTTTAGACTTGTAGTTCACAGCGACACATGGATGTGTGATATGCCCAGTGCTACTACAGCTTATAACAAAAGATATTGAGCTGACTTATGCACTAAAATAAGACTCAAGCAGTGACTGGAAAGTCAACCAGCTTTTGCAAAACAAGGATGCGATCACAGAGAGAGCTAAGCAAACCAGGCAACTAACAAGGAGACATTCCACCAAATACATACTTTAGTAGATCAGCCCCTTCTTTCAGGTCAGATGGTCACCACAGCAAGTCAACCTCTTCCACCTCCCCTTGTTCTCTACATTTTCTATCCTCACACCAACTATCTGTTAAGTTTCCTCATCCACATCCATCAATCTCTTTGGTCCCCCTCTCTGTCTCCTGCCTAGCAGCTCCATCTCTAACATTCTTTGATCAATATGTCCACTGTCCCTCCGCACATGCCCAAAACAATCTTAGTCTGGCCTCTCTAACTTTTTCTCCTAACTGTCCAACCTGCGTAGTCCCTCTGACATTTTCATTCCAAATCCTATCCATCCTCATTAGTCCCACAAAGAATCTTAACATCTAAGCCTCTGTCATATACAGCTCAGCCTTCTGCTCAGTGCCACTGTCTCTAAATCATACAATATAGCTGGACTCACTCTTCTCTTTTAAACCTTTCCTTTTACTATTGCTGCAACTCTTTGGTCACACACCACTCCTGAAAATTTTCTCCATTCATTCCATCCTGCCTGTACTCTCTTCCTCACCTCTTTTTCATGACTCTTCATTTCTCTGGATAGTTGATCTACTTAAATTCCTCCACTTTTGCAACCTCTGCTCCTTGTAACCGGACTGTTCTACCACCGTCCTCATTCACACTCGTATTCTGTCTCACAACTGACTTTCATTCCTCTTCTTTCCAGTGCAAGCTTTTATCTCTCGAAGTTCTCTTTTACCTGTTCCCTGCTCTCACTGCAAATCATGATACTGTATGCAAACATCATATTACATGGAGATTCCTGTCTGACCTCAACTGTTAGTCTGTCCATCAGCAGGACAAATAAGGGGCTGAGAGTTGATCCTTGATGCAGTCCCACCTTCAACTTGAAACTGTCAGATCTCAAAACTACATGCTTGTTGGGAGGTTGCATCGCTACTCCTTGTTAATGAGGGGATGCCTCACAGATAGAGCCTTCTGTCTGCTGTTGGGGCAGTTTTCTTCCTCGGTGGCCCCTCTGACCTGTGGGGTTCCCCCGGGGTCAGTTCTTGGTGCTCTACAGTTCTCCATTTACATGCTACCCTGGGGTCGACATTTAGGAAGTATAATATTCCTTTTCACTGCTTTGCTGACGATGTGCAGGTTTACATGCCATTAAAGGCACCTTCCAAGAAATCTATTTATGCTGTGTTTAATTGCATGAGGGATATTAAGACAAAGATGGACTTAAAGTTCTTAAGATTAAATTAAAACAAAACAGATTAACCTGTTTGGTCACCCTGACTTGGTCCAGGTTCTTACCATTTCTCTTGGCCTACTAGCACCTTATATACCATCACAGGTAAGGAATCTTGGTGTTATTGATGGGGTGTTCAAATTAGACAAGCAGATTAGCTCTGTGGTCAAGGCTAGCTTCTTTCAGCTTCGGCTTCTAGCCAGAGTCAAACCTTATCTTAGAAGGGGCAATTTAGAAAAAGTCATTCATGCCTTTATTACATTGTGCTTAGATTAATGTAACTCCCTGTACTTAAGCATTGGCCAGTCTGAACTCAACTGTCTGCAGTTGAAAGCTAAGAACATTATTTGCTTAAGTTGATTCATCATTGTGAATGGTATGATAGGAAGTGCTTTTATTTTTATATTAGGAAGTGCAAGCCTAGACGCTGTAGTTGCTGTTGTGCACACTGAAAAGCAGCAGCCATGCCTATATGTTAATTGTTGCACTGTAATGTATTCAATGAGTAAATTGTTAGATTGAAAAGACTGTCCTGGTCATCAGTTATAGCTACTACTTCTGTATTCTACATTCAGATCACTTGAAATTTAGCTTACATATCACCCATTTATTTGAACTGTTGCTGTGACAACAAAATTGAAATGAGTGAAGAAGGTCTGAATCCACTGTGCATTATTTCATAGCCTAAAAGCAATCAAAAATGGTGACATGTTAGTATACTGAGGATATGGGCTAACCTTGTGATAATGGTGATAATGGATAATGGAGGTTCCTCGACAGGTTGCCTAGCCATCAATGGTCCTGCAGAACCTGTAATAAAATATAATATATTTCATTGCATACATAGAAAGATGAGTAAAAGTATTACAGTGAAATTTTGGTTAACTTGCTATGTGGAAAGGTAATGTTTACTCTCATAATAATAATAATAATAATAATAATAATAATAATATCTTATGGTTATTTGCCTTTTCCCCTGAAATTTGAAGTCCTTGGGACTGAATTTCATTTGGCACATGAAGTCAAGTTTGGACAAAAGCACACTTTTACAGAATAAACCAGGAAATGTTCAAAAATCTAATTGACATACTACACCCTTTGCCATCTTTTTATGCGACTTCAGAGAGACCCATCTGTAGAACACAAACCAACTGTGGAAGTCTCTTTGCATGAGTGCTCAATTGCTATCTGGGACCTAAGTCATTCAGGCCCTTGCTGTTTTCTAGTATTTCAGATACAAATTAATGTCCCCTCAATATATGTCTGAAATACTAGAAAACAGCAAGAAATTTTAGTTATTGACTTGACAGTGAAATTAAAATTGGTTACGAATACAACATAGCATGTAGCTAAACTGTTAAAAGTCTAACCATCTGGTGACAATAAATACACGCTAGGTTCCTCAACAGATTCCTTATATATATATATATATATATATATATATATATATATATATATATATCACACAGTACTTACCGGTCTGTGGATGTGTGAGATTTGCTTCATCTACCTCACTCTCAGCATCGACCTCACTCTCAGCATCTGAATCGGTCAACTGTAGGTTGTCTAGTTAAAATAAATTATATTGCCTTAATGAACCATGAGGTTAAAGTGTTATAAGTTGCCTATGCACAATGTGTGTTCCATTTTGCTACCATATATTTGCTAGAAACATGTCTAATTTTTAATGTAAACAACTTTAAATGGCATTACCTTCGATTTCATTCTCGTCAAGTGTTTTGCCTTGAAGGCTTCTGAGAGATCCTTTCTCCATGGCAAGCAGCAGTTTGGATATCTTGGCCAGCTGGGTAGTAGCCTCAGGAAGTCTGTAATATTCACGATGAACGCGAATATCGTGGCCAAGGAAGTTAGCAACTTGGTCCAACTCGTGATTCTTGAGGTTCAAGATCTGAGACAAAGTTGCAACATGTTTGCGTAATTGCATTGACCTGAGGAGCTCAGGGTTTTCAGCCCCACATTCACTGGCATAAAACCTCAAACAGTCCTGTCCTCTGTAGGGAGTCAGACAATGAGGTCTGGCAAACAGGAACAGGTTTTCTGCCAGAACACCACAGTCTTTTCTTTTTTCTATTAGGCATGTTATGGCATTCACCATGTCTGGCGAGAGTAACACTGCAACCTTCCGGCCTCTTTTACCCCTTAATTCAACACGACTGAAGTGTTGACAAAGGCGAAGTTCAAATTCTGTCAGTCCAAATGCGACGTCCTTATGCAGGGGACTTGTGTCTCTTTCCAGAAAGCCATTCATTGTCATCTTTGAAATTTCTCCCCCTCTTCTTCTGTTAAAAAGTATTATATTTGCCATGGTGGCTTTACACAGTTCACTATATGATTTTGGTGAACTATTGTCTTCCAAGTCCTTCAATGCTTGTTCTGTAGTCTTCTCCAGATGTCTGTGAAGACGCTGAACATCTTCGGTGAAAGGAAGAGTGGAGGGCTTGTTAAACTGCTGCTCATTCAACGTAGTTAAAGCGGTGTGAGAGATGAGTTCAGACCACTTTGTAGCATAGAGAGTTTTGAAACTCTGGGTTGACTTTATCAGCGTACTGTCTTGTGCCATGAGTGCTCTGCAATGTAAAATATCACTGACTTTCTGTAGTGAGTGACCTAACTTTAGAGCAAGGCTTGGAGTACGGTAGCAGTGCTTTTCTTCATCATACCCGGATACTTTCTTGACCGCTTTGATAACCACATCAAAATTTTCAGGTCTCACAGCATCCTCAAGACTATGTATTGAGAATTCCTTGCGAAGCGTGAGCAGGAGTCTTCCAGATTCTCTGAGTCTCTGGCGAATGTAGTCATATTTGGTGGGATCCTGTCCATATTTGTTAAAGAATGATTGGGCCAGCTGAAGAATAGAGAAGTCACTTCGCACAGTAGAAGTTATTTCATCATCTTTCATAACAGCTAACACGCTCCAAACACCTGGTGATATCTGCTGACACAAAGCTGACTCATTCATAGAGGCCAAAGACAAAACTTTTTTTCTTCCAATCTCTGAAGTGGCTTCTACTGCTTTTGAAGAACATTTTCGAACATGTCGCCAAAGATCTCGTCGCAGATATAATGCCTGGCAGTACATGCAGTGAATGTAATCTTTTGCATTGTACTTTTTCTTTGATGTGCGTCTTAGTTTTAGTGATCCAACTCCACTCGCCAAGACCTCTGAGTTATGCTTGTGGTTTCCCTTGTTGCGAAGCTTTATAAGCATTTTCATACGTTGTTTGGACCTCTTGGGAAGACTTAAAACTTGAGCAACATCTGCATGTGTTTTCTCGTGAGTTTTTAAGTGACGTGTAAACTTTGTCTGTAGTTTCCCACAAATGTAGCAGTAAGTTTTATTTCTGAGCAAGGATGACGTGTTTGAGACTTTTTCAGCCATAGCATCAGCACCATCATCAACAAATATGTCTTCGGCATCAGCGTTTCCTATATTGCCAGTAACTCTTGATACTTCAAGCTGACTTGTGCTGATCATATCTTCAGTTGATGATTCTGCAGCTTCAGAAACGGGCTCTCTGTTTTCCTCTACAAAACTTTCTTGGTGGTGTCTTTTGTTTTTGGAAGAAGACTTGCTGGTGGAGACCTCACAATTCTGTACTTGTTTGTAACTGATTTTTAAAGGCTCTGATCTGTCATCGCACGAGCTGTTTGAATCATCTATGGAATCAGGAACATACTCCTCTTCTGATGATACCACCTCACTTGAACTTGGTTCTGTACAGACCTGATAATGATTAAAAACCATCGTATATACATATATTATATTTTGCATACTTGGAAAGCATTGCACCGAGAATAATTCTACTAAAAAGCTTACCACTTGCAGAAGTTCAGTGATGTCCACCTTGTGTTTAACATAACACTTTTTGTGCCAGGACTGGTTGCAAACTAGAAAGAGAAAATTAAGAATTAATAAAAGAAGGTAGCATGGAAAGTACTTAAAAAGTCAGTGCAGCAGCAAATGGCTCATTTTAAACATATAGCACAGCTACACATGGAACAGGTTTTTAAAAGTGTTCCTGTGGCATCACATTCAAAAGATACAGATGAAGCCCCCCTTCCATTTTCAAAAAATTACCTTTACATCTCACACCACTCCATTTCAGAGGTGCAAAAGGTCCTCCACATGAAACACATTTTTCTAAACTTGACATTTTGTCAGGGACAAGATCATGATCACAGTCCTGTTGACCAAAAAAAAGTGTAATCATAAGATAAGAATCTTAACGGACACTTGTGAAGTGTAGAATATCAAAACCAATGAATCGTTTGTACTCTGTTTCTATAAAAACATGAATTAAGGATGAAAGTGACATGATTTGTATGTGTTATCCCTGTTGTGAATGAAATTGTTTAGAAATTAGAAACTTCAAACCTTAAATCTACATTAATAACTTGTTGCCATGTAAAATTCAGAGGAAAAATTACACACCTGGAATAACAGAAAAAAGATCCCCTCTCAACCTAGCTTGTTCTTCAGCAGAACAAACCTAACTAATCAACTAAAATAGAACAAAAACATACATTCACTGTGGATTTACTCTACCAGTTAAAAGTTTGGAGCCAACTTCTCATTCTCATTAAAATGAGAAGGTGTGTCAAAACTTTTGACTGGTATTGTACATAAATATATTGTATAAAAGCATGCATGGAGCATGACCCTTAAGAATATGGTCATGCTCCATATTCTTGATGGTGAGCAGATATCTCACATGAAAAAAAACAAAAAAACAACCCCACCCCACCCCAAAAAATAATTTGAATATACATGCTTCAGAAGACTGAACTGGATTTATAATCTTCATAATGTATTAACTTGTGAAATTAAAGATTACAAAAACCAACTGAATCTATACACAACTGAATATAATTTATATGAGTGAAAATTTAAAAAAGTAAAAGTTAAGAAGTCGTTAGAGAGGAAAATTACCTCTGGTGAGTTGCCCGAAAATGATCTGCAGGCATCCACATCAGAAGCCTGACACAGCAACACTTTGGAGAGCTAAAATGAAGGGATGAACACTGAATGAGTCTAGGCTTCTAAATTAAAAAAAAAGAAATAATGTCCACCTAATGTATGAACCTATCAAGCTGAGTATTACACAGGACCTGTGTGTCTGCGCACTTCTAAATGTAACTTTCGTTCTTTTGTACTTGTATTTTCAAAAATCAGTCCTCCAAATTCCTGCATCTTACATTTTGAGGATTACATAGGACCTGTGTATCTGAATAGTACTGAATATCACTCTCATGAGTTTGTTTTATAAAGTAAATAACTCATTGAAGATGTAAATTACCTCTGGTGAGTTGTCTGGAAAAGATCTGCATGCGTCCACATCAGCAGCCTGACACGGCATCTCTTTGGAGACCTGAAATGTAAAGAACAATCACTGAATGTGAGTTTGTTCATAATGTTCAAAACCGAGTCCTCCTTATTCCTGCACCTGACATGTTGAGTATTACACAGGACCTGTGTATCTGCGTGCTTCTAAGTGTAACTTTCTTTTGTACTTTTATTTTCAAAACTCAGTCCTCCTTATTCCTGCACCTGACATGTTGAGTATTACACAGGACCTGTGTATCTGCGCGCTTCTAAATATAACCTTCATTCTTTTGTACTTGTATTTTCAAAAATCAGTCCTCCAAATTCCTGCATCTTACATGTTGAGCATTACATAGGACTCTGTATCTGAATAGTGCTAAATATCACTCTCATGAGTTTGTTTTATAAAGTAAATAGGTCATTGAAGATGAAAATTACCTCTGGTGAGTTGTCTGGAAAAGATCTGCATGCGTCCACATCAGCAGCCTGAAACGAAATCTCTTTGGAGACCTGAAATGTAAAGAACAATCACTGAATGTGAGTTTGTTCATAATGTTCAAAACCGAGTCCTCCTTATTCCTGCACCTGACATGTTGAGTATTACACAGGACCTGTGTATCTCCATGCTTCTAAGTGTAACTTTCATTCTTTTGTACTTGTATTTTCAAAACTCAGTCCTCCTTATTCCTGCACCTGACATGTTGAGTATTACACAGGACCTGTGTATCTGCGCGCTTCTAAATATAACCTTCATTCTTTTGTACTTGTATTTTCAAAAATCAGTCCTCCAAATTCCTGCATCTTACATGTTGAGCATTACATAGGACTCTGTATCTGAATAGTGCTGAATATCACTCTCATGAGTTTGTTTTATAAAGTAAATAGGTCATTGAAGATGAAAATTACCTCTGGTGAGTTGTCTGGAAAAGATCTGCATGCGTCCACATCAGCAGCCTGACACGGCATCTCTTTGGAGACCTGAAATGTAAAGAACAATCACTGAATGTGAGTTTGTTCATAATGTTCAAAACCGAGTCCTCCTTATTCCTGCACCTTACATGTTGAGTATTACACAGGACCTGTGTATCTCCGTGCTTCTAAGTGTAACTTTCATTCTTTTGTACTTGTATTTTCAAAACTCAGTCCTCCTTATTCCTGCACCTGACATGTTGAGTATTACACAGGACCTGTGTATCTGCGCGCTTCTAAATATAACCTTCATTCTTTTGTACTTGTATTTTCAAAAATCAGTCCTCCAAATTCCTGCATCTTACATGTTGAGCATTACATAGGACCTCTGTATCTGAATAGTGCTGAATATCACTCTCATGAGTTTGTTTTATAAAGTAAATAGGTCATTGAAGATGAAAATTACCTCTGGTGAGTTGTCTGGAAAAGATCTGCATGCGTCCACATCAGCAGCCTGAAACGAAATCTCTTTGGAGACCTGAAATGTAAAGAACAATCACTGAATGTGAGTTTGTTCATAATGTTCAAAACCGAGTCCTCCTTATTCCTGCACCTGACATGTTGAGTATTACACAGGACCTGTGTGTCCCTGTGCTTCTAAATGTAACTTTCATTCTTTTGTACTTGTATTTTCAAAACTCAGTCCTCCTTATTCCTGCACCTGACATGTTGAGTATTACACAGGACCTGTGTATCTGCGCGCTTCTAAATGTAACTTTCATTCTTTTGTACTTGTATTTTCAAAAATCAGTCCTCCAAATTCCTGCATCTTACATTTTGAGCATTACATAGGACCTGTGTATCTGTATAGTACTGAATATCACTCTCATGAGTTTGTTTTATAAAGTAAATAGGTCATTGAAGATGAAAATTACCTCTGGTGAGTTGTCTGGAAAAGATCTGCATGCGTCCACATCAGCAGCCTGAAACGAAATCTCTTTGGAGACCTGAAATGTAAAGAACAATCACTGAATGTGAGTTTGTTCATAATGTTCAAAACCGAGTCCTCCTTATTCCTGCACCTGACATGTTGAGTATTACACAGGACCTGTGTGTCCCTGTGCTTCTAAATGTAACTTTCATTCTTTTGTACTTGTATTTTCAAAACTCAGTCCTCCTTATTCCTGCACCTGACATGTTGAGTATTACACAGGACCTGTGTATCTGCGCGCTTCTAAATGTAACTTTCATTCTTTTGTACTTGTATTTTCAAAAATCAGTCCTCCAAATTCCTGCATCTTACATTTTGAGCATTACATAGGACCTGTGTATCTGTATAGTACTGAATATCACTCTCATGAGTTTGTTTTATAAAGTAAATAGGTCATTGAAGATGAAAATTACCTCTGGTGAGTTGTCTGGAAAAGATCTGCATGCGTCCACATCAGCAGCCTGAAACGAAATCTCTTTGGAGACCTGAAATGTAAAGAACAATCACTGAATGTGAGTTTGTTCATAATGTTCAAAACCGAGTCCTCCTTATTCCTGCACCTGACATGTTGAGTATTACACAGGACCTGTGTGTCCCTGTGCTTCTAAATGTAACTTTCATTCTTTTGTACTTGTATTTTCAAAACTCAGTCCTCCTTATTCCTGCACCTGACATGTTGAGTATTACACAGGACCTGTGTATCTGCGCGCTTCTAAATGTAACTTTCATTCTTTTGTACTTGTATTTTCAAAAATCAGTCCTCCAAATTCCTGCATCTTACATTTTGAGCATTACATAGGACCTGTGTATCTGTATAGTACTGAATATCACTCTCATGAGTTTGTTTTATAAAGTAAATAGGTCATTGAAGATGAAAATTACCTCTGGTGAGTTGTCTGGAAAAGATCTGCATGCGTCCACATCAGCAGCCTGAAACGAAATCTCTTTGGAGACCTGAAATGTAAAGAACAATCACTGAATGTGAGTTTGTTCATAATGTTCAAAACCGAGTCCTCCTTATTCCTGCACCTGACATGTTGAGTATTACACAGGACCTGTGTGTCCCTGTGCTTCTAAATGTAACTTTCATTCTTTTGTACTTGTATTTTCAAAACTCAGTCCTCCTTATTCCTGCAGCTGACATGTTGAGTATTACACAGGACCTGTGTATCTGCGCGCTTCTAAATGTAACTTTCATTCTTTTGTACTTGTATTTTCAAAAATCAGTCCTCCAAATTCCTGCATCTTACATTTTGAGCATTACATAGGACCTGTGTATCTGTATAGTACTGAATATCACTCTCATGAGTTTGTTTTATAAAGTAAATAGGTCATTGAAGATGAAAATTACCTCTGGTGAGTTGTCTGGAAAAGATCTGCATGCGTCCACATCAGCAGCCTGAAACGAAATCTCTTTGGAGACCTGAAATGTAAAGAACAATCACTGAATGTGAGTTTGTTCATAATGTTCAAAACCGAGTCCTCCTTATTCCTGCACCTGACATGTTGAGTATTACACAGGACCTGTGTGTCCCTGTGCTTCTAAATGTAACTTTCATTCTTTTGTACTTGTATTTTCAAAACTCAGTCCTCCTTATTCCTGCACCTGACATGTTGAGTATTACACAGGACCTGTGTATCTGCGCGCTTCTAAATGTAACTTTCATTCTTTTGTACTTGTATTTTCAAAAATCAGTCCTCCAAATTCCTGCATCTTACATTTTGAGCATTACATAGGACTTCAATATCTGTATAGTACTGAATATCACTCTCATGAGTTTGTTTTATAAAGTAAATAGGTCATTGAAGATGAAAATTACCTCTGGTGAGTTGTCTGGAAAAGATCTGCATGTGTCCACATCAGCAGCCTGAAACAAAATCTCTTTGGAGACCTGAAATATAAAGAACAATCACCGAACGTGAGTTTGTTCATAATGTTCAAAACCGAGTCCTCCTTATTCCTGCACCTGACATGTTGAGTATTACACAGGACCTGTGTGTCCCTGTGCTTCTAAATGTAACTTTCATTCTTTTGTACTTGTATTTTCAAAACTCAGTCCTCCTTATTCCTGCACCTGACATGTTGAGTATTACACAGGATCTATGTCTAGACACAGATACTATATCCCATCCTAGTTAATATATATATAAATATTAGGTCAGCATAATTTTTTTACATGTGACAGTCTATGACATTTTGAATAGTACCGAACAAGTTGGAATAGTGTAGTCTGATTAAGTCTTTCTGCAAGATCTGCTTTTTCAGGCTCTGTGCTCCTCACTTATGTTTTTGACTATATTGAAAGTGTGTGCTACAGCTTGATATATCCTTCAAAATTGTGTTCAAAGGTGGTAGAATGACTGGTGGTAGAGGTGGTAGAGTGACAGTATTGTTACACTTCTATATACCTTGCTTCTCCATGGCCAGTCAGAATCACCATAATTATAAGTGATTTCTTCCCCTGGACCAATATCTTTGAGCGCAAATAAACAGAGATGGGGTCTTCCAGCCACTCTTGTAACTTTCATTTTGCTGTTTGGGTTCACCTCCTCATCATTTACCAGTCTGCCTAATGATCCATCCTCTCTGGCAGCATCAACACTGAAATATCAAGTATGCAATAAGAATAATTACGTCATGTAAGAGAAAGGATTTTGCATATTCAGTGTTAGCATGTCTGAAGAATATTCTTCCACCATCTTAAAACCATCTGGCACTGTGTTTCATAACTGAAACTACTTTTACTGATGATAAGGCAGAAAATGTTTGCATCTCTGTGTTTAGATACAAATTTAGGGGGGGGGGGGCACCTTAAAACAATCACATACCATAACTGTTGTCCATTGAACTGGAAATCAAACATAAAAACCTTGAGTGCATCATGGTAAACTTTCAATCGGTTTTCTTGTTCCTTTCTGCTTATGACTTCCCCTCTATACTCAATAAGGAAATCTCCTTTTTGAAAGCACCGACAGCTGAACACACCCCGACCTGAAGATACACATAATAAACAAAGTAGAATAATACACTTTAAACAATGCAGAGCTGTCCAATAGTAGCAATTAAGACTAACTTTTGAGATTATTAACTTATTCAAAATCAGTTCATAAATAAAGTATCTCTCTAGGTGTATAGAATTATCTACCCAAGAAAAAAAAATTATCCAACATAATAGCTTCTATTTTGAACAGTTGTCTCCTTTGGAATAAGACAGATGTTCTGATCATGATAGTCATAGAACATGATCTATGCTCCTAAAGTGCAGTTTAAAAATTGTAAATTAAAAACAATCTTTGTTAACAAACCTTTGCACAATAAACTCAGAACTCACCTTTAAATGAATTAATATATTTTACATTAAATCCTTCCTTATCTTCACCTAAGGAGCAGTAATAACTGGCATCATGTTTGGGATTTCTTTTTGCTCTCTGTGGCCTTGTTGCTGCCATCTCCTGCAAAAATCACATGTTGATAACTTGAGCAACAACGTATTACTGTGTACAATATAATTTAATGGTATTGTATGTGAAAATGTCGTATGAATGAACAGTATCACATCTCCTACTTTCTATTGACAGGTTCTCAAAACTTTCAAATAGAAAAATTAATCTTAATCCTAAGAATTCCTATATAGTATAATTTGTGCCTGAGAAAGAATATCACACACTGATACACATCACAGACAATGACCAAATACAGACTTGACTTTTCCGGCAATTTCATGCCTCGGTTCTAATTCTGGAGTGAGCCACCATCCCTTTAAACTCTGGTACACTGACTAGCATGCTTGCTAATAACTAGCTAAACTGTTGCAAATCAGATGCTTTAAAGTATCCCAACATCAAGTAACCTACACATTCTGCATAATTGCATAAAAATATGTACCTAAATGTGTAAGGAGTTTTATATGGATCTTACCTCTTCCTCCAAAGAATCCCCTGCAAAGAATGACGCTTGTTCAATTAACACGTAAGGGCTTGCACCTGAACTGGACGGACTGTACCACATTGATAGAAGAGGAGGGGTATGACAAATAGAGAATTCTTTTTTTGTTTCTAAAGAGCACAAGGTTTGATTTATTCAGGAACAAGAAAACAAATTTGTTTAAATAATATTTTGTTACTTTGATTCAATATTTCAAAGTGTGTATTTTATCTTACATTTTGCTTTTATTAGGAGGCAGCAGTCACATGGTATCTCCCACCAGCAATGTTTAACCCTTTATCAGGCAAGTGACTTCTTTTGATCACTTCTGCTGACCTCCTAAATGATGTCACAGCAGCTATACTTTAAAACACATTTTTATTCAGAGACACTTTGGTATTTTTTGTATTCATTTTCACCCAAATAAGGTAGCTTAAACCTTTTATAAACTTTTCCTTTATCTGGAAACTGCTGTCTAATGGCAGACCCAGCAGAAAAACGTTTTCTGATGAACCTGCCTATAGACAATCTAGACTACCTAGACAATCCATGTGTATACAGAGTAGCATTATTACCTGGAGATAAGGACAAAATATCAATCTTTATAGTTTTATGCTAACAGTAACATAAGTAATCATGATATTTTTGCACGTTAAGTATTTTTTAAATTAATGCTTTTTATTTTTATATTTGTAATTCTGTATTACCCCATGGGTGGTTATCCATTCTTTCAAGCTTGGGTTCTCTACCACAGGCCTTGGAGCATGAGGGTTCTTGCACAATATCTTAGCAGTTCCCAGAGGTGTGCTCTTCTGTATCAAGAAGTCTGATGAATCTCCGGGTATCTGTTTGAGCCACTCTTCCAGTTTGGGGGTCATTGCCTCGAGTGCTCCAGTGACCACAGGCACTACTGTTGCCTTCACCTTCCAGGCTCTTTTTAATGCTTTTTTGAGTGCTTGGTATTTTTCTAGTTTTTTTTTGTGTTCCTTTATCCTAATGTTTCCATCATTTGGGATGGCTACATCACCACAAAAGCTTTCCTCTGCAGGTTAACCCCTTAACTGGCAAGGGCCCGGTGACGGGCCGTTTGTAGTCCCTTTTATATGGCAGGCTAGACCCTCCCATTTTTATTGACACGTCATTCGGCCAATCATGTAACTGGCTGCACCAAATCACCTGACAAAGCTACGTGACGCCCTCTGAGTATTATTGGCTCTGGGAAACCCATTTCTTAACATGATTGGCCGAATGAGGTGTCAGTCAAAATGGGCGGGTCTAGCCTGCCATATAAATGCACTTCATTCGGCCGGCGGACCAGACGCAGCCAGTTAATAGGCTATGAAATGGGTTGTTCAGAGCCAATAATAACCAGAGGGTGTTATGTAGTTTTTGTCAGGTGATTTTTTTGCTGCCAGTTAAGGGGTTAATGATCCCGATGTGCAGTTGGTTCGCCATTCCCATTTTGTTGTTCTGTAGCTGGAAGTCCCACAGGATCTTAGCTCATTTGTTTTCTACCACCTTGTGTGGCATCTCCCATTTTAACCTGGTTTTCTCCAGGTCATATTCTGCACAGATGTTTCTTTACACTATTCCGGCTACTTGGTTGTGGCGTTCCATGTATTCTTTTTCTGCTAGCATCTTACATCCTGGTGTTAGGTGCTGAATTGTCTCAGGGGACTCTTTGCACAGCCTACAACTGGGGTCTTGCCTGGTGTGATAGATCTGGGCTACTATTGCTATGGTGCTCAGGACCTGCTTCTGAGCCACCATGATTAGTGCTTCTGTGCTGTGTTTTGGTCGAGCCTTTCTGTTCATTGGTAGGATTTGTTCATATCAGCCACTTCAGCTATCTGTCCCTGGTACATGCCATGCAGTAATCTTTCTTCACATTCACTGAGCACTTCATCCTTTGGAGCTATCTTTCCAATGTATTCATATATTTTGTGTTTCATTTAAGACAGTGGCCCTGGCACTCACTATCCTCTGTCTATAGCTTCTGGATGCTGGATTTGGGATGGAGCCCTCCATGTATCGTCAGCAGCTTTTGCATTCTTAAATCAGTGGACTGAATTTCCTCCCTTTTCTATCTTATTATTCCAGCAGGGTATCTGATTACTGGTGTTGATTGGCTGGACCTTGTTACACCCATTGAGCTAACATTTCAGGCCTTACTATTTGCAGATATTTGGCTGTTGCTGCTTTCCCGATGTTGCCATTTGCTTGTGGTAAACCCAGGTACTTGTAGCTCTCCTTTATATCTGTTTTTCTGCCTTCTGACAGTGTCACACTCTGTGTGTATTACCTTCACTTCCTTTGTCAACATTGCGCCATATTTCTCCAGTCCAAATTACACTGATACATAGATATATACAAAGAGAATACAGCTTGATGTCATCCATGCAGAGGAGGTGGCTGATGGTGGCCCCATTTCTGAGTCGGTATACATAGCCAGTCTTGTTGATTATTTGGCTGAGAACATTCAGGCCCAAGCAGAACAGCAGTGGGAACAGAGCATCTCCGCATCTCCTTGGTAAATGCTATATTTGATGGAGACTTGTGCAATTGTGCAACTGGCTTGGAGTTGGCCTCAAAATTTGTTCTCCACAGCTTTGATGTAATGTCCTTAAAACAAGTCAAAATGAGGCTCAGTATTGTGTGTGGCCTCCACGTGCCTGTATGACCTCCCTACAATGCCTGGGCATGCTCCTGATATGGTGCCGGATGGTCTCCTGAGGGATCTCCTCCCAGACCTGGACTAAAGCATCCACCAACTCCTGGACAGTCTGTGGCGCAACGTGACGTTGGTAGATGGAGTGAGACATGATGTGCCAGATATGCTCAATCAGATTCAGGTCTGGGGAACGGGCGGGACAGTCCATAGCTTCAATGCCTTCATCTTGCAGGAACTGCTGACACACTCCAGCCACATAAGGTCTAGCATTGTCCTGCATTAGGAGAAACCCAGGGCCAACCGCACCAGCATATGGTCTCACAAGGGGTCTGAGGATCTCATCTTGGTACCTAATGGCAGTCATGCTGCCTCTGGCGAGCACATGGAGGGCTGTGCGGCCCTCCAAAGAAATGCCACCCCACATCTTTACTGACCCACTGCCAAACCGGTCATGCTGAAGGATATTGCAGGCAGCAGATCGCTCTCCACGGCGTCTCCAGACTCTGTCACGTCTGTCACATGTGCTCAGTGTGAACCTGCTTTCATCTGTGAAGAGCACAGGGCGCCAGTGGCGAATTTGCCAATCCTGGTGTTCTCTGGCAAATGCCAAGCGTCCTGCACGGTGTTGGGCTGTGAGCACGTGGACGTCGGGCCCTCATACCATCCTCTTGGAGTCGGTTTCTAACCATTTGTGCAGACACATGCACATTTGTGGCCTGCTGGAGGTAATTTTGCAGGGCTCTGGCAGTGCTCCTCCTGTTCCTCCTTGCACAAAGGCGGAGGTAGCAGTCCTGCTGCTGGGTTGTTTCCCTCCTGCGGCCTCCTCCACGTCTCCTGGTGTACTGGCCTGTCTCTTGGTAGCGCCTCCAGCCTCTGGACACTACGCTGACAGACACAGCAAACCTTCTTGCCACAGCTTGCATTGATGTGCCATCCTGGATGAGCTGCACTACCTGAGCCACTTGTGTGGGTTGTAGAGTCTGTCTCATGCTACCACGAGTGTGAAAGCACCACCAACATTCAAAAGTGACCAAAACATCAGCCAGAAAGCATAGGTACTGAGAAGTGGTCTGTGGTCCCCACATGCAGAACCACTCCTTTATTGAGTGTGTCTTGCTAATTGCCAATAATTTCCACCTGTTGTCTATTCCATTTGCACAACAGCATGTGAAACTGATTGTCAATCAGTGTTGCTTCCTAAGTGGACAGTTAGATTTCACAGAAGTTTAATTTACTTGGAGTTATATTGTGTTGTTTAAGTGTTCCCTTCATTTTTTTGAGCAGCGTATATACACACACACACAAAACTTAATGGAGAGGTGTACTGTACTGGCTGACTTACTGTGAAGTGGACTGGCTCCTTCACACTGCTGTTGACCTGCTGGATGAAACCCATTATTTGACCCCATTTGTCCACAAGCCCTGCACTCATGGTCAACATTGCAGATAAATATGTACTAATCTGCTCAAGTAGACCTCGACTGTTGTCTTTATGAGCATTTTTAATTTTTCAAGCTCCTCTATAACATTCAGATCATACAGTGGTGAAAACCCAAGAATCACGCTGAGGTTCAAATCCACAAAAGACATCCTCATCCAAGGAGTCAACAGAGTGAGCAAATAAAAACTCAGAGAAATTTGACAGCTATGCAAAAACATGCTTAGCTGGAAATAATGGAAGTGTTATGTTTTTTTACTTCATACTAAAATCCTGTTGGTTTTTAATCAGTCTTTCCATCATACTGTGATTGTCTCGATTGCCAAGAAGGTGATACATGTACAAATGATCTGCTCTATTGTGGCCATAAGAATGTAATTTATAATTTTTTTTTGTGACAGTTTATTAGTCCTTCATCAAAATATTCATCATGTACATGTAGAAATCCATGTTCAGCATTTATTACATTTTAATAAGATAGACTTGTCTTGCATACAGAACAAATAGATTAATGTATTAAGAATTTGAAAAAATCGTGACCTCTTCTATTCTATCTGGCCTTGAATACGCTTTTTTTCATTTTCTCAATGACATAATCAACAAAATGGCAGCAGTGGAGTGCAAAAATATTGTGGTGAAAAAAATGTCTCTTTTAAGTTTTAAATTTTTTGTCATCCATGCACTTATCACACACATTTATTATTCATAATGATTCAAAATTATAAGATTTGATCAAAAAGTATTTTCATTTGTGCATATTTTTAGGTGTCATAAACATTTCAAGGTTGGACAAAAGATTGGGTTTAGGCACCCAACTAAACTTTATAAAATCTTCAGTTTTATAGCATAGCGAGCAATCATATTGCCAACTCATCCCCAGTGTAACTAGCGAAACGTGAATTAGAAGGACAGTGTAATAATTAACAGGACCTTCCGGCAGACAACCAATCAGAATTAGACACTGTGTGAATATTCATGAGGTCCTGCTATTACACAACCTGCCATAGGGGGCACTGTGGCGATACACAGATTATACACAAAGTCAGGTTTATGTGTATTAAACGGACATCTTTTTTTTTTGCATTTTTCGGGTTAATGGACCAATAGAAACCATTCTACATTCTTAGAATTTCATCAAAATTAGCAGGACACGGCCCCTGTCCTGTTAATACAAAATGTCCTTCTAGTGTGGTGTGTATTCTGACGAATTGTCCTGCTAATACACATTTACCAACGCACACACACACACACACACACACACACACAAACAAAGAAGCAGCTCTCTCTAACCAGGGTGTGGCTGAGAGGAGACTGGTTGCCAGACAGAGGTAGCCTTGTGTATGCCCTGCACATACTCACTCAGGGTAGAGCAATATGACTGCACTTAAAAAAAATTATCACTAAAACAGGAACCTGCTTTAAATCCACCACAGAAGGTTTGTAAAACAGAAACAACAAAACTCATGCTCTGAGTGTGCCCACATTTTGGGGTTTAGTGTAGCCATTCGCTGCAGGTATGAACACTAAACTATCTGAGAATGTGTCTCTGCAGACAGATGGGTAAATGCTTATAAAATAACCTGCTAGAACGAGATGAAGGCAATAACTGTTAGTGTGGACAGACAACTGGGTTTGATTTCATCAGGGCCAACAGGAGACGGCACCGCCTCCTGCTGGTAAAAGTGATCAATGCATACCAAATTGCCATGGAAAAGTATGACAGCCACCTGGTTACCCAAAACAATGTTCAAGAAAATGTGCTGTTTCTTCATTACAGAGACTTAATTATAGAATTATCGGAGCTTTGTAGATGCAGGAGAGAGATGTGGTCGAAAACAGCAGCAAAGAATCAAAATTAAAACTGAATAAATTAAAATCAATATACAAACGTGCCTGCTTAGAGGAAAGCGTGTTCAGTTTTCTTACACCCTTAGATGCAAAAATTGATGTCACGTTGTTTTTGTTCCAATATAAAACAAAGAATAAACATTACCCTATTGATATGCCCCAATGAGGCATAACATTATGACCACTGACAGGTGAAGTGAAAACACTGATTATCTCTTCATCGTGGCACCTGTTGGTGGGTGGGATATATCAGTGGGGTGTTCCTGGTCTGCAGTGGTCAGAAAGGAACAGTGGTGAACCAGCGACAGGGTCATGAGCAGCCGAGGCTTGTTGATGCTTGTGGGGAGTGAAGGCTGGCCCGTGTGGTTCAGTCCATCAGACGAGCTACTGTAGCTCATATCGCCAAAAAGGTTAATGCTGGTTCTGATAGAAAGGTGTCAGAATACACAGTGTATGTGTATGGGGCTGCACAGCCACAAACTAGTCAGGGTCCCCATGCTGACCCCTGTTCACCGCTGAAAACGACAACAATGAGCGGATTGCGCTGGACCACAGAGCAATGGTCCCTGGAGGGTGGCCTGGTCTGATGAATCACATTTTCTTTTACATCACATCAACAATATTCCCTGATAGCTGTGGCCTCTGCAACAAAACAAAAATGGTTCAGCAATGGCTTGAGGAGCACAACGAGTCTGAGGTGTTGACTTGGTCTCCAGATTCCCCAGATCTCAATCCAATGGAGCATCTGTGAGATGTGGTCCGTGGAGGCCCCACCTCGCAACTTAGGGGTCTAGTGGAGTCCACGCCTCGATGGGTCAGGGCTGTTTTGGCAGCAAAAGGGGGACCAACACAATATTAGTCAGGTGGTCTTACTGTAGTGTTATGCTTGATCAGTGAATAAGTCAATGTATACATTAAATATAAATTAAAAAGTAATTCAGATAGAAACTAGATTACAAATTTAGATCATCAATTATGTTAATAATTGCAGTTAATCTGCACAAAATTGTGTTTAATCACAGCTTTTTTCTGAACAATTAAACCCTGCTACTGGGAAGATTTCATTCACTTACCAAACAAATCCAAGCACTGAAATTCAACTGCAAATATCCCCCCAAATCTATTATACGCTTTGCTGATTTCAGATATAAAACAGGACTGGCAGATACTTTTTAATCAAACACAGGAAGCACAGATAAGCTCGATCTCAAGATAGTGAGAGATTAAATACACCACTCACAACTCACTGATTTTATCTTGGCATAGCCAGAAGAAAAAACACACCCTCCTGCATCATATGCACACACACACACATCCACTTGCAGACTGCGGGACTTTCTCGCAGACCAGGAGGGCTGATAGATGAGGTCTGTATTTGATAGCAAACACAAAGTGACACTGAGATTAAGCAGCGGTCAGCGACTAAGAGTAGATGCCTGACATGCAGAAAGGTGAGGGATGCGGGAGACAAAGGTGGAAATTAAGATTTGCTTGTGTTTATTTTTGTATAAATTTTGTATAAATTTTTGTATAAAAGACAGCCATGCATAGATTGTATTATCATAAAATGTGGAAAAAAGAGGAATACCTTTAACGGGATTTTATGGAAAGACACTTAGAAGAAGAAGAAACAACAAAACCTCAGATCATCAGTCATTGGTGCAAATCTCCAGTTTAGCCAAACGTGGCAGGGAAAGTGAGGAAGAGGAAGTAAAACTGAAGGATGGATGGATAAAACTATCTAAAAAAAACAAAAAGCACCTGGGAACTGTGGTATTAGTGTACAGTGGGTGAGAAATGAGAGAAGGGAGATAAGGCCCCTAAAAGGAAGTGAACCACCTCTCTCTTTTATGCTGATTGTTTTGACTGCTGTTGTCCTGCAACCCTTGTTTGCAGATCTCAGTGTGCACTGTGAACCTTTATATAACAGAAAGCTTAATTAAAGTTTATTTTTCCCTCTATGAACTCACATTGTTAAGTTTGCTGATTTCCTAATTGGCATTAGGCTCACATATCTGTAATATGAATATTAAACCATACAGCCACTCAGCCATTGTTCTTTGGCGAGGCTGACCTCACAATAATAATAATAAATTGTACAATATGTTCCAGTGGCAGTGAGAAATAAATTGCAGCAATATGGTCAGTTCATCTTTGGAGTCCATTGACACAATACACTCATTAAAATCTACAATACAAACATCAGGACAGCTTTCCAAAGCCACTCAGTGCTCTGTCAGTCATCTGTCATCCATTGTTGTGCTCCTAATCCCACCATTGACAGTGCGGTTCATTTCCACCATTGGGGACCCAGAATTAATCAGTGGACTTAAATTAGCCCAGGGTAATTAAAACACCAAGCAAATGGTTAATTAATTGACCTTGGTTGTCATTAAACAATTCATGGAATCAATAAGGGATCAATTGTCACCAGCAATTTTTTATTTTTTTTTGCTCAGAGCAGATGGGCTGTGACCATTTAGATGAAACCGTAACTGGATGACAGCAGCGATGAAATGATCACGCTTTATTGCCCCGACAGATGGATATCTATAGCCTTCCCCACACCCACCCTGTCCATCCTCTGCATCCTCAATCCCCCCCCAGAGGAAAGGGTTTATTTTTTAACCCTGGGCACACAGTGAAGTTAAGCCCACTGCTTAATCTAAGATGGGTGTTAATGCATTGCAAGTGAAAATGTGTTGTCATGTCTTGGTTTTAGAAAAACAGCATATTGCTAGAGCCACGTTTCAGTTCAGATTGTCTTTTGAAACAGCAGTTTTGCCTAAGTTGAAATGTTTAAGAGTTGCTGTTTGTTTTTTGTTTTTCAGTTGTTTTTTTGTTTGTGTGTGTGTGTGTGTGTGTGTGTGTGTGTGTGTGTGTGTGTGTGTGTGTGTGTGTGTGTGTGTGTGTGTGTGTGTGTGTGCGTGTGCTCAGTATGACATCATTTTCTGTTTCTATCTTTACCCCCTCTTGAACTGAGGTTTGCTCCTGACCCCTGTATGGGCAGATTTTCTGAGGACAAAGGAACGTTCTAGTACATTCACCTCTCTCCTCCTCCTCCTTCTCCTCCCTACTCGACTTCTGTTCATTTAAACTCCCCAGGCTCCCCACCCCCAAGTCATAATCAACAACAAAACCTCCGCCATGGATTGAGATACACACCAGCCCAGTTATTTCTGTAAGCGAACAACCTGAGCCTGCACTTTTACGCTGTAGTATTACATTGTAGTCATTTTTGTGGTTCCTGGTTATAAAGTGCAAGTGCAATACTGGATGGGTTTCCAGTATTTTTGTGTTATTAAAACAAAACAAAACAAACCACACACATACACAAAATGCCAATCATTTATGATCACTACAATATTGTTTGAACCAAAATAGTCTATATGAAACGAAATTAGAGGCATTGACTACAGCATAGATAATGTACACAGACCACACCAGTTCACTTTACTTTTTTATCGCATGCAGTGTAAAGGACAGTGCACATGTTGAGCAGGTTTTCCTTAATTGTGTCATTTAAATGGTGAAGACCTCCTTGAAACAGCCTGTAAATCTGTTTTCAGTAGGATCAGTTCACTGATTTCCCCCCATGATCTTTCTGATAATAAAACAAGCAAACATGAGCAAAGCAGCTCATTTCTGAATGGATTTAAACGTATCACTTTGGTAGTGATGTCATCGCTGTTTGGACTACCCCCCCCCTGCTCCATGCAAATATACACACACTCACCCTCCTCTTTCTGGCAGCATCAGCCAGCTGTCTCTCCTGCTGCTTTCAGCTGATGAAGTATAGGGGAGCTGCGAGGATATGGAGAAGAGAGGGGAGGATGGGGGTGGGTGGCTGGGTAACAGCTGAGCAGATGAAGTAGCCCCTACTGGGGTTGCCGAGGAAGGGCTCTTTCCCAGCCACCCTGCAGCCGTGCAGCTGCCCAGGCACCAGCTGTCCTGATGATCGCACCAAACAGACCAGAGACTTCCTCACAGCCGAAGGAGTGGAAGTGTTGCAGTGTAGTCTCACTGTATGGACCAGCTGACACTGTCACCCCCCCCCACCCCCACCCCCACTAATGCAGACAAAACACACATGGAAATGCACAATATATCCCATTAGACTCACACAGCTATTCAGATAAAGATTAGAGTCATACAGAACTGTAAATCTGTACCTTTATGTTATGCTAATATGACAACATATATAATTATACTTAGATTAATTGCTAATTATTTCCACATGTAAAATAGAAGTCCTGCCCTCTTTTAAGGTAAAAAACAAAACATTTGTTTTCTCTGAACATGATAATATAATTTGATGTCCAATATAAACAAGTAGTGCTATTTGTTGTATTCACCTGTACAAATGTGTTTGTCTTGATGCTGATAGGTTGCAGGTTTTTCAAAAACACTTCATGTACCTTAAAAACTGCCCTAAACGAGCTCCCATTTCAGGCAGTTTATTTGGTCACAATATGCAAAAGAGAAGGCTGCCCTTCACAATACCTAATAGAATATGTTTGTTTTGTTTTTTTTATATTCAACTCAGTTTTTATTGCATGACCTCCATGAGGTTTAGAAGTGGATACTATGACAAGCCTCCTACATTTTGACCTACTTACCACAAAAATAAGCAAATCTGTTTCTTTGACACAAGCCACAATTGTACGTTCAGTGCAGAAAATAATTTTAGCCTTTAGATTTTAGCCCTGTGAGTTGTCATAAGGGGAAATTAAAGTGGTACGCAAACATTAACTGAGTATATGAATGTTTATATGTTGAAGGCCAGAAAGGCAGCTGTTACATGAGTGATGAACGATCCACAGTAAAAGAACATGTCTAAAACAACTGAGCCGTTAATAATTAGTAAACTATTCTTCCAGTACAGGCATTATGAACCTGACCCCCACTCGATCACTTTATTATGTTTCTGTACTTGGATCTCCTATTTTAGGTCATAATAAAACTGAACACTGGATAGAGTAAGTAGATTATGACTCTAAAAGGAGTTACAGTGTTCCTCAGCCTGGCCTCAACTATGGACATATCTACATGTGCTCCACATAATGAGTCCATTAGCACAGCTGGATAAACAGATCTAAAGGTTCAAGACTAATATATCAGTTTGTGGGCACGTAATACTTATCTCACTGACTGATTTAAGCCTTGCTTAATGTTTATAGCAATTTTTAGAACACGAACCCACTCATGTTACACGTTTATCTGGCAGCTGTTTGTTCAGGAAAGAAAATTCTTTGTATAACTGTTTTATTATTTTTATTATATTATTATATCTTAGTCACTGATAGCAGACTTCTTTAACTTGAAGAAACTCAGCTATTATTGATTGTATGTTTCACGGGGTTGGAAGGAGGCGTGCGCACGGTGGTGTGTGTGTGTGCGCGTGTGTGTGTGTGTGTGCGTGTGTGTGTGTGTGTGTGTGTGTGTGTGTGTGTGTGTGTGAAAAAGAGCGAAATGAAGGTCAGTGTGGGGGGCCCCAGATGGATGGTGGATGGGAAGAGTGTTTATGGGTAAGAGCACCACAACGTGCCACATGCAGGAGACTGTTGGATCAGTGACTTAAAGAAATTGAAAAATATGAAGTTGAAATCATTATATCAACTCATCATCACATGTAAAACACACACATCATTAGAACAGAACAATGAAATCATACACAATAAACAAACGCACTTATAACAGAATTTAACTAATCACATTTAAGGTGGTAGTTTGATGGGAATCTAAAACCTGAATTTTTGCTTATTTTCACAAACACTTTGGGATTCAGAAAAAAAAAAAAAAATCTTCCACTGAAAGAATTTAAAGTTTTCTGACTAAGTAGACACATAGACACACAAACTCATTCAGAGTTCAGAGGTAATAGCCATCTTGATTCCTAAAATGAATGGAAACAGGCTGAGGATGAACTAATTAATATATCACTGAAGGCTTACACTCACCAGACAGTTTATTAGGGACACCTGATAAATGGCTTCTTAACACATATATGTCTAATCAGCGTTGACATTATGGGGTTAAGAACCTGGCAGCAACTCAGTGTATTTAGGCATGTGGACGCGGTCAATAGGAACCTGCTGCAGTTCAAACCGAGCATCAGAATGAAGCAGAAAGGTGATGTAAGTGACTTTGACGTGACATGGCTGTTGGCGTCAGATGGGCTGGTCTGAGTATTTTAGAAACAGCAGATCTGCTGGGATTTTTCCGTACAGCCAAATCCAGGGTTTATACAGAATGATCCCAAAAAACAAAATATCCTGTGAGGAGCAGTTTTCTGCGTAAAAATGCCAGAGAATGACAAGACTGCTTTAAACTGATAGGATGGCAACATTAATGCAAATAACCACTTATTACAACCAAGGCATGGATCTCTGAACGTACAACACATCAAACCTTGAAGCAGTTGGGCCGCAGCAGCAGAAGACCACACCGGGTGCTGCACCTGTCGACTAAGAACAGGAAACCAAGGCTCCAGTTCACACAGGCACACACAATAGAAAATTGGAAAACTGCTACCTGGTCTGATGAGTCTTGATTTCTACTGTGACATTTGAATTGTAGGGACAGAATTTGGCATAAACAACATGAAAGCATGGATCCATCCTGCCTTGTATCAATGTTCAGGCTGCTGCTGTTGGTAGTGAAGTCGTGTGGGGAGTTTTTGCTTGGCGCACTTTAGATCAATTTGTACTGACTAAACATTGTTTAAATGGGACACATGGAGAATTGGAGGATTGTTGCTGACCATGTCCATCGCTGTATGACCTCAGTGTACCCATCTTCTGATGACTGCTTCCAGCACTAAAGCACTATTCCACAAATCTCAGATCATCTCAAATTTGTCTCTTGAACATGAGTTCATTGCACTCAAATGGCTTTCACAATTGCCAGCACTCAGTCCAACAGAGCACCTTTTGGATGTGGTGGAACAGAACATTCACATCATGGATGTAAAACTGACAAACCTGCAGCAACTGTCACAACTATCACATCAATATGGCCCAAAATCTCTGAGGAATGTTTCCAGCACCTTGTTGGAGCTAAGCCATGAAGAATTAAAGCGGTTCAGAAGGTAAAAAAGGGTTCCAACCCAGTACCTAATAAAGTGGCAGGTCGGTGTATGTCATTATAAATAACAAAAAAACAGAAAATGCTGGGTTAATGCTGAACGAGGAAGCCTCTTTTACTGCAGTGGTGGTAAACACACATGCTGAAATCATATCTCTAATAAAAAAACTACAAACTATCCGGCAAACTGATACATTCCTGCTTTTCGGTGAGTGAGTACAATAAAAGGAGAGCTCAGAAAAAGATGGGAGTCCTCAGGGTCAGGTCGACATTGGATCAGTTTCCTCCAACCAGCACCATCTCAGCTGCAGCCATCCATCACAGAAGGCCCAAGCACCGGACTGGGAGCCCCTAAACCAACAGTGACTGGCCACAGAGAAGGGTGAGCTGCTGTCCCAGCCCCTCAATCCCTCACCTGTCACCTGTTATTGTTGTCACAAATCAGCAGCCCTCTGACTCCTAGTAGAAAACAGGGCGGCAGCTGGCCTAATGAAGCAGACCGTGTGATGGGTCGCCTCTGGGAGTGTGTTAAAGGTTTGTTTCTAATTCCTCTTGCTGTAGCTCAAGGATTGTTCTCCTGAAGGAAACCCAAAGAAAACCTCCTTATCCAAGGAGGAATATCTAAGGTTTGCAAGCCAAAAAAAAAAAAAAAGCTGTCATTTAGTAGGAAGGGGAAGCCAACGATCAAAATCTTTTCATGCTTTGAAATGATCTTAGCTTGTGTAACAGTTTTAGAAAGAGTGAGTCATTTCTTCTTTGATTTCCTTTTATTGCTCTGAAATATTTCCAGCAGTGAGCTGACCTCTTCAGTTACTCACTGATCAAAACGCAAAACAGAGAGGAACTGAACCAGCAGAGGCAAATTTATACTTACATTATAGCTAAAGCACTGATCACACTCCAAATGCACATTTCCCCATGTGTGACTACATTATGTCTTTCCTGAGAGTCTCCCTGCTTACTTAATGTCCACTTGATTCAGCGCAAAAAACTATCATCTCAAAATGCCATACTATTTCTTTTGTTTTAGACACTGCCTTTCATTAGTTAGGCCTCAAAGTAAAATGAAGTCTGGATATCGCGCTTGTCAGTTGTAGTTCAGAGATTACTTGAGATTATGTGTGATTTTCATTGCAACAAAGTATTGATACAATGGGTTTTATGCAAGAGCTCAGAGCTAAAACAATCGGTCACCAGCTGGTTAGCAAATGAAGGACTGACCTCCCACTGGCAGCTCAGTCAAGGCTGCTGCTGATGGTGAGAACTGCAGGCAGAGAAATCAGACTGTGGCTATTTGTCGACTTGTGTCACACCTGCCACCTCAGGAGAGGACACGGCAGGATCCTGTTGAAGGTCTTCAAGGAGATCAGAGTATGCAGAGTGAAATCTGCCTCTGTTTAAGATGTCACTTCTCGTGACTGTGGTGTGGGGTTTCACACAAGTGACAAAATCTTCACTGTTCACAGGAGCTGACTGTCCGGCTGAGCCATCAACTCTTCCAGCATGTTGCAGCGCTTTGAGACAACAGGTGGGCTTGGCTCTAGATAAATTTGTCAGTCTAATACTGATGAAGATGCTCATGAATTAAATTAAATTCTGAGCATGTACAAAATGTATTTTCTTGAGTTGGTCCTAATTATACAGAAAGAGTGTACGTGAAAGGCATACACTCTCATTACAGAAGCCTAAGCTCAAAAACAAAAGACTGTTACATGTAACACAATAAAATTACAGATTTTACTATTTTATTCTATTTACTAACAATTTGCTTTTTGAAAAAAAAAAAAGATTTATGACAGAAATGTAAACAAATGTAAACAAATTTAAGCAAATTCCTTCTAAAAGCAGAATAATGAAGGTGATAACAGGAAATTAAGGGAAAGTGAGAGAGTCATTATTATCTTGAGTGGAAAACACACTGGGACAACTGTTAAAGTGCCATTAAGACCTCACACATAGACAAAGGCAGGCCATCGCCTCAGCTGTCTCTTCACATGTGGGTGTAAGAACCTGGCAAAGGTGCGCTAACCACAAAGTGACCACTCAAGATAAGAGAGAAGTCATGCCACACTCTCTTCACTCTTTCATACTCATACTTGTTATATTTTAGCTTGACCAAAAGAGAAACCTCCTCCACTGATCCACATCCCCAAACATCATCAGTAATAACGCGTTTGATTGTTGCACCCATTTTGCAACAATAAGTTGAGTAATTCAGCTGAATTTATTGATTTATTGTTTTGTCTTTTCTGTTTTCCTAGAGATAGTGACGACAGTTTTGCCCGATTATGGCCCAGGCACAGGAGCAGTAGTAGAGAGAGAAAGAGGAGGAAGGGTGTTTTTCTGATTTATTTTAATATGTGGCTGCACAATGTACAGTATATACTGTATGTGTGTATATATATTTGTGGTGTATTTCAGCACAAAGAAAGGTTAACTTCTACCTGCTGCACCTGAAGCAGCTGTGCGACACTACATTTAATCTCCTCATTTACATAGTCACTAGCAAAGCTCAAACTTTTGACTGGTACTGTGTATTACTTCTCATAAGTTTTAAGTGAGAATGTAGGGACTTGCTTTTGGTGTTTTTTGGTGTCCATTTTTTATATGTGTCATGACTTCAACTCTAGAAATAAAGTATTAAAAAATATATAGAAAAATATTTAAAAAATGGCCAAATATTCTAGATGGTGTGGTTAGTGTTAAGGAGATAGTGTAAGCAAAGGGAGGGAAGGTGTTTGACAGGCATTTATGCAAATGATCCCAATATTCCAGTCTTGGCTTTAGTATCCAGCATCTTCTTGGCACTTATGAAGTCTATGGCACCAATCAACACCAACTTCAAATCCTAGTAAGAGAGACAACAGATGGAGACATGTTTGCATTCCCGAGCAGTTGGACTGAACAATACAGCAGATGCTTAGCTTTTATTTTTCCGTGTTCGCTCAGTCATTTGGAGGTATGGTAGGCAGAGAGGGACAAAGGGCCAAGGCCAAATATCTTGGCTCTGCAGGGACAACAGCTGGGAGGAACAGACCAGGAAGTCGTTTCACTTCATTAAAGACTCAGCATGAGAGCAACAGAGCTTTCCTAGCTCTCCCCACTCTCATGATCACTCTGCTCCTCCCTCCTACCGGCCAATACACATTCACACATATGCCTTTCCCCACCTCTGATGGTTAGAAGCATAAACTGAAAATATGAGAAGTCCCCTTTAAGCATGTCATCTATTTTTAAATGTGTCCCATCAGCTCAATAAAATATTCCCTGGGTGTGTTGCTAATTCTAAAGTGGTTAGTGAGCTTCTAAGCTCCTCTGATCTGATCCTCCTACAGTGTGAAAGTGCTCTCTCTGCAGCAGCGGCCACAGTAATCTCCACCACGGTGGAGCTCTTCAGAGCTGCTGCTTCATGGGTATAACACCTGATCTGCTTCATCAGGGTGACAAAGTGTATGTGGGAGTGATCGCATAGTTCATTACCTCTTTATATTTTTCCATCTCTCCTCTTTTGACTACTTTCCTGTGTGTCAGCACCACCATATGCTCATCCCAGCAGCTGTAAGACTTTATAACCATCACTGCTCCCAACAAAAACCACAATAACCTACACAATGTAGGATAATATATAATATACTGTAAATAGTCCGGCCTGTTAAGGTTCAACACACAGGCACATCATGTACATTGTATATAGTGTTATTATTAGTAGTTTTAAGGTTAATCTTGTTTGTTGATTTTATATATATTCTTTCTTAATAGTGTAAATTATTATATCTTTATTTATATTTATAATAACTGCGGCTGCTGTTACACCCAAATTTCCCCTCTGTGGGACAATAAAGGCTGTTTCTTCTTCTTCTTCTTCACCAAGCATGACTTTAGCAGATACAAGTCCAAAAACAAACACCGAACAGCACACGCACACACACGGCATGCCCTTTTGGCATCAATGGCCTCCATCAGTAATAGCCAATCACTTCATGATTTGCTCGTTCAGTGAGTGATGAACAGATCCCCCCCTCAGCACTACAAAAGAACACACCTGTTAGAATCTGCTTAATCCTTGCCAGCGGCCCTGCTCTCTGTGCTTTTGGGGCCTGGTCTAATCCACGCAAGGGCTCCGGGCCAAGGCCAGGGCAGATTAGACCCCCACCATTTATTTATCCATCCATGAACACACACCTCTGAGTCTGGCCCCTATAGCAAGTGTTTGAATTGGCCTCTTAATCCCTGGACTCAGAGGAGCCTTCCACCCGAGCACACAGCCACCTTCCCCCTCAGCCCAAACCTAATATTTATGCATCCCCTTCATACCGACTTGCAGATCTGGCCCAGCCCAGCACTCACTACCCTACCCTACCCTACCCCACCCACCCCCCCCCCCCCCCCCCCCCCCGCCCCCACCTCCTTTCCCTCCCCTGGTGGGACTGAAAGCCCATTGATTTGTTGATTTCTCTTCTTTTGTCTGTAGTCGGCCGAGTGTTAACGGGACATCCAGGGTCCAGAGCACAGTGACAGGACTTTTGGCATGGAAGATTAAGGTCCTAATCTGGGCATCTGTCAATGTCCAGTCCTTCTTTTCCTTTGCGGTTTGGAGAGAGGCCTTTTCTTGAGTTATTTTCAGTGTTAATTAGCTGTTCAACCTGTAAATGGATCTTAACCCACAGAGAAAAGAAAACTCCCCAATTCAAAAAGAGCATCGAGGCTATTTACAAAAAAAACCACATGTCTGAAAACAGTTTTAGCTATAAATAAAGTTGATTGGTTTTGATAATGATGATTTATTGCATTAATAGACACATACCTATAATCCTGTGTGCACGGTTCATTGTACTTATACCACAATTGCCTACAAACACAATCACAAAGACTGGCATTAGGATCAAGTCCTTCATAATACTGTAAGACTAAACTGTGGCAGTGTAATGTGCCAAAGGAGAAGACTACATGAATCAGTCCTTGGACTATTTCCTTTACACAGTACTAGTCAAAAAGTTTGGACACACAGCAGTTTATGTGGATTTTTGACCAAGAGACACAGAAATGAAATCATATTATAGGAAGACTTAAAGTAATAGTAATGGTAAATTCATATGTGATTTTGAACAATATTTGAGAGGTCAAATAGCAAACATGTTATAAACATGTTGTTTTAGTTATATTCTGTTTGCACATCAGCTTTACATCCAGTACATTACCACTGACCAAAACTAGTACTACATTAATATAAACCAATAAAAAAGTGCACTGTGTAAAGGACCACACAAACAAACAAACACAATTATATCATAGAACAGATCAAAGACTTGAATGAGCAAACAATGAGCCACTAATTTAATTATACTACGTCTCCATCTAGTGGTGAAAAATCCTGCATGCAAGGAGTGATCTCAGATTTTCAAGTCCGCAAGGTTGAAAGTGACTCGAAAGTTAAGAGATTATTTTAGCCAACTCAGACTTTGTATTAATATTTATGGTTTTTGTATGAGAAAAAATTAGTGGAGAACTTGAACACAAACAAGGTATTTAACAGTCCTTCAAAACTTCATGTGAAAGCAAGAAGGACAAGGCTGAATTTGACAGGTCTCAAAGATATGATACAGCTTGACTGCAACATAAATCATCAAATAAAAAAAAAAAAACTTCAAGATCAGATAAAATGTTGCACGCATATATCTGTGCTACTTCCAGTGCCTTTATTGCATTTATAAACTAAAGCAATGGAGTACTGTTTAGAGTATCTACCATCGCAGATGGAATTGAGTAAGAGAAGCTTACATCGCTGACTCGTGGTAGATCGAGAGGTAGCAAACAGATATGTTTTAAAAACAGCAACACATCAATGCATAGAAAAAACACATTTTGGTTATATGGTTTTTATTGATTGGGCACAAAAGAATTTTTTAAAGATGAACTATTTAATTAATAGTGTTAGAAAATATGTTTGTGTGTAATAAGTTTGTATTGTAGGTGTCTATAATACTGTGTTTCATCAGCATTAGGGAATTATATGTTTAATTAATGACAATAAAGCACCAAAACTTTATTTCATCTTTAGGCTGTACCACTAAAGCTTTCTACACTCACTCACATTCAAGTATCTGCTACACACAACAAGATTTTTCTTAAAATATTGCTTTAAAATATTTTTTATTAAGTCTTTCTTTTATTGAAGTTAAAAAAACAATACTTGTTACTTAGGATACAACATGAATAAAACATTACTTTTAAAATATATAAGGCACATGAACTCAATTGAACTCAGTTAGTAGCAGATTTCCACAGCTGAGAATCCTGACTGGATGAACTAATTGGAGACAATCTTGTCACACGGCAGCAGTGGGTTCACACCAATGTTCTTAGCACATTCATTCTGTGGGAAAAATGCAAATTGTTAATGAGGTTAGCTTCAAGTTGGAATGCTTTTTCAGTGACCTCCAGTGTGGTTAGAAATGTTCTCACTTTGGACAGAGAAGGCAGATGGTCTGAGAGGAGCAAAGGAGGCCATCTATGTCCACCTGCAATGACCATCATTGAATGCAGGTGTTGGCCTATGACAACGGCTACCAGTCACTTACAATATGGTCTTAAGATCCTTTCTCAGGCAGTTCATCCCTCACTCACACCTTGGCCCACATCGATGACTCAGGGTGGGGCAATATCTCACAAAGAATTCACGCCTTGGCTTGTGTAACATGAGAGGTTAAATACCTGGGACTCTATCAGCTTTTCTGTAGCCTTTTTTGTAACCTGCCACATTGTGCTACTGCTGCCACAGCTGGGATATATATACGAGTGTGTGATCATTTTAAAGATATATCAACTCAGAGATTCACAGATCATAAAGAGGGAAACATTGCAACAGTTTGAAAAGATGAGACTTTGTGGAAAACACTTTGGGAAAAAAAACCCAGCAACTTTTGACTTCTTGTCCTCCTAACAACAATGTTCTATGCAGAAAAGTTTGATTTTTCTTCTCAACACTGGATTTCACACTAACAGGTTTGTGAATTTCTTATGCACATAGAATATGGGTTACAGTCATTGCAGATGTAGGATATACATTTGCAAGCCGAACACTGCTGAATATGCAGGCCTATCTTAAAGGCATAGGCATCAGCTTTGGTCATTAATTAAAATAAATTTGAATTAAGTGTTCCTTTTGAAAATTATGTATAAGGATATAGATCAGAGTTTGTCCAAATGTTCGTGTAGTAGGACTGCCTATCTGCTGCTGCATGGTAAATGTTCCTCATCAATCATGTATACATGACATACAGCAGCTGCAGCAACAGCTAATTGGTTTACATATTATACATGTACATAGGGATATAGAATAGAATGCCTTTATTGTCATTATATAGAATGTACAATGAGAATGTCCAATAAAGGCATTCTATTCTATTCTATTCTTTTCTATTCTATTCTATTCTATTCTATTCTATTCTATTCTATTCTATATTAATCATTGATTGGATATGGTTGTTAGATGGCATGTAGTACTACACAGCACCATCACTTCTGCACACCACTCAAATGGCTCTACTTACCGCAGGGGGTGGTGGGCAAGTTGTGCCATTTTGTCAAAAAATCTTTGCTGGCCCACCACTCTATTTATATGCACCCCACAAAGTTAATATCTGCATCTTATGTGAACAACATCCCAAACTTTGCTTCTTATACCAGCCATTGCTTCCCTCCAAAAAGCCTGAGAGCCAGATAGTCTGTGACCCATCTCACCCCGGTTTCCCCTAAGGTCTGTTTGTTCCCATGTTGGACTTTGTTTTTGGACTCTGGATCCAGTCTCATAAAGGCTTACCTTTTATTTACTGACACCTGGATTTTGGTTCATTAATCTACAAGTCATAATAATCATATATGTTCCCTTATTTTATTATTTTCAACTGCTATGAGTCAGGACACATAAAGAAAACTAGACTTGATAAAAGTCCTACAGTGTAGACTAGAGTCAGAGCATTAACACTTATTAGCTCTTACCATGTATTTGACAACACTGATGTGGTAAGGGATCCCACCCATATCCTCACACTTCTTCATGTTCATCCTCTCTGGATCTCCAGCAGCTATAACAGGAGTGTCTGGGTCAGCCTGAAGCAGAACAGAAATGGCAAAATAAGAAAGTACAGAGCAATATATTTGCTACAGTTTTTGGTCTTATTTTATTTAATAAAACAAAGAAGTTGTAATCACAGGGTATCATCTACATTTGTTGAGTTATCTGCATATTAATATTCCATCAGTGGGATCTACTCACAGGATCCAGGTTTCTATGGATGGACAGCAGATCTGACATCCTGTCACTGAACCCGGGAGCAAAGTTCTCTGGATTGATTGCCACAAAACACTGACCCTGAAAACACCAAGTAGGCGACACTGTGAGCTCATCAAACACAAACATCAAACAGAGCCTTGATTTGACCTCAGATGACCTACATCAGAGTCACTAACCGGGCCTCTCTTTTAGATAACACCAGTCAAACACTTAAAACTCATGTCATGCTGATTTCTTTTCTGTTGATACATAACAGCTGATCATTTCATGAACTTTGCCCCAGATCTTAATAAAAAGTGATAAAACTGTTTCGGCTTGTTTCGCAGTTTGTTTCACTTCACAGAGAACGTAACAAGAGGACTTTTAGCATGTTGTGTCACCAGCTTTGTCACAAGTTACATTATGAACAGAAATGTTAAAATGTGCCAGTGTGGCCTCTGTATTTTGCAACTCAACAAAACAAAATGTACCAGGTTTGCAACACGGTCTGTTACTTTCCAAGTGCGGATGTATTTGCTGTACTGAGCGCCAGCCAAGATACCACAGAACACCTCCACCATCATTCCCAGACCATAGCCTTTGTACCCTCCTGAAGGTAAGAACACAAGGAGACATAGGAATGGAATAAATGTACTGTACTGATGTTATCCATCAATGGCACATCATTGCAGCAGGATAAGTATTGCTGTCAAATTAATCTCTTATTTTCACCTTTCCTGGAACCTCTCTTAGTAGCTTTATAACTAGCTTCATAAGCTTTATAAACAAATTAAATTTTATGGTAATATATTAATATTACAACTCTATATCACATAGAGTTGTAAGGTAAACATTGTATTTACTGGCTTCTGACCTGTGGCTTCACTGCCACCAATAGGCACCAACCCTCCTCCAGTCAGGACTCTCTTGGGGTCTGTTGTGAGCTTTCCCTGAGGGTCACAGCCCCAGCCCTCAGGAATGGGGTCTCCACGCCGCTCATGAAGCTCCACCTATGCACATTTCATAAAGTACACGAGAAGAAGGTTTCACATACAGTACATTTGCATGTGGTTACAAATGCTGCTGTTTCTGAGAAGCTTAGATATGCAGTAAACAAATATGCAGCAATAAAGATGCTAATCTTACCTTTCCAAGTGCTACTGCTGAAGTGGCCATGTCTAAAACGAAGCTATCTCCATCTTTAGCAGGAGCTGCCACACTCATGGGGTTGGTGCCCAAAGTGCACTACAAACATGCTCGCAGTGTTAGGACCGGGGAGATTTTAGTATGCAAGATTCTCACTCACATATTTCATAAATATAATAGATCAATACACAGACACTCACAGAGTGTCACATGCTACATTAACCATAGCTTGTATTCTAATACAAAATTAATACATGTACCTCCTTAGCACGTGTAGGAACAACCAGTGGTGATGTGTTGGTAAACGACATGCCCTGTGCAGATCAGATTTTTTATTAGAATGCAAATTAGAAAATTACAATCAAAATCCAGAACATTTGCCCCGTCCTGATTTCTAATATTTTTGCATTTTTGTTGCACTTACATGTTTCATATCATCACCTACATTTTAATATTAGACAAAGATAACCTGAGTGAAGAGTAGAAGACACACAGCAAAGGGCTGCAGCTCAGAATGCTGCATTTCAGCTAGAATGCATATGGGTGTCTGCTCAACCGGTGAGCTAAACTGGTGCTCCAAAATGTCATTGATATCTGTCAGTCTGGGAAGAGTTAAAAAGCCATTTATCAGGCTTTGGGACTCCAACAAATCACAGTGAGAGCCGTTATCCACAAATGCAAAAAACTTGGAACTTGGTGAACCTTCCCAGGAGTAGCAAAATTACCAAAATTACTCCAAGAGCTCATCAACGACTCATCCAGGAGGTCACAATAAAACCCAGAACAACATCCAAAGAACTGCAGACCTCACTTGCCTCAGTTAAGGTCAGAGTTCATGATTCAACAATAAGAAAGCGACTGGGCAAAAATGGCATCCATGGGAGTGTTCAAAGGAGAAAACCACTGCTGACCAAAAAGAACACAAAGGCTCGTCTCACATTTGTCATAAAAACATCTTGATGATCCCCGAGACTTTTGGGAAAATATTCTGTGGAATGATGAGACAAAAGTCGAACTTTTTGTAAGGTTTGAATCCCGTTACATCTGGCATTAAACTAACACAGCATTTCATAAAAAGAACATCATACCAACAGTCAAACATGGTGGTTTTGTGATCTGGATGATTTGCCATAACTGATGGAACCATAAATTCTGCTCTCCGAAGGAGAATTTTGGGCCATCAGTTCATGCCCTAAAACTTAAGTGCACTCAGGTTATGCAGCAGGACAATGATCTGAACGACACCAGCTAGTCCACGTCTGAATGGCTCAAAAAAAAAAAGAGAGAAGGTTTTGGAGTGGCCTTGTCAAAGTGCACACTTATATCCGATTGAGATGCTTTTGCGTGATCGTAAACAGGTCGTTCATGCTTGTAAACCCTTCAAGGTTTAGAGGGCAATTACTTTTTCACTTAGGGCCAGGTAGGTTTAACTTTTTTCATAATTTCAAAACTGCATTTTGTATTTACTTGATCTGAAACATGTAAGTATGAGGCATATGTTAAAAAAAAAGAACTCAAGAAAATACTTTTTCAGAGCACTGTACCTGAATTTGTAAAAGCAAAAAGCAGAAAAACAAACAAACAAAAAAAAACCTAAATACATCTGAGTATTAAATTAAAGCTTTCTTCTTTCTGAGGGAAAAATAAAATGTGTAAACAGACAAATGTTTCACTCACAATCATGTTTTCCTTCAGTGCTTGCATCGCATAATATCCAGCAATACCATAATGGTTGGAGCCTGAAATGAAACTGCTATATAAATGTAATGGTTTAATATCAATGGTAATGTATTATCATTGTTTTATTCATCAAAATTAAAGACTATTTCTCTGCTATAGTGGAGTGACAAAATATATTAATTGCATTAAAAAATGAGTTATTGATGAAACCTCAGCCTTAAAAGAAAGTTTCTTAGCCCACTCAGGACTAAATCATCATAAGTGGCAATACCAAGCCTAATCCTAACTGTGTCTAAGCTGTGTCTGTGATACTGCACTAAACATTTGGTTTTGACTGGCAGAAAAAGGCATACAGTCCAGCGGTTAATACTCTGAAAACCTATTTAACTGTGTCACAGCGATACGTTTTCCTTTAGGGCTCAAATGGGACTCACTGTGTGCCACCACCCAGCCAATGCCAACTGCTTTGGCCTTTTTTATGGCCAGATTCATACAGAAGTTTCCCACCACTGGGCCCAAGAGGTTCTGCCCATCCACCAGCGCTGTGGCTGCACTCTCCTTCTCCACCACTGGCTCACCGTCCTTGGCACAGATGCCAGTCTGAACATCCTTTACATACATGTCTGTTAAAAATATAGTGAGTGCACACAAACAACACACACCTATTTAAAAGCCACAGACACAAGTTAGTACACATATCCTCAGCATCTCTGAGAGTTTTTGTGCAAATATGTGCAACAGTCATACATCAATATGCGCAGTGAGAGTAAACAATAAAAATTCAACAATAATAAAAACACTGACCCATCCTGTTGAGTCCGTGGCTATAGTGGCCCCTGTGGTCTCCTTCCACCAATACCTCAGCTAGACTGCGTGCATGATGCTGCTTGGTACCAACTGCTGTCATGCACCTCTCAATGAAGCTTTGCACCTCCACGTGGCTAATCAGACATCTGCATGGGGAACACAATAAGGAACATTTAGAAAAGTGGAGGAAAGAACATTTGATTCACAAGGAGCATTAGTGAGCATTACTATTTACAAATTTATACTAGCATCCATCCATCCATCCATTCGCTTCCGCACATCCTGTTAAGGGTCGCGGGGGGGCTGGAGCCTATCCCAGCTGTCATAGGGCGAGAGGCAGGGTACACCCTGAACAGGTCGCCAGCCTGTTGCAGGGCCAACCCAGAGGGACAGACGACCTTTCACACTCACATTCATGCTCTCATTCACACCTATGGGCAATTTAGATTAGCCAATTAACCTAACCCCAGTAAGTGCATGTCTTTGGAATGTGGGAGGAAACCGGAGTACCCGGAGGAAACCCACGCAAGCACGGGGAGAACATGCAAACTCCACACAGAGAGAGGGAGAGGCCAAGGTGGAATCGAACCCAGGCCTTCCAGATGGTATTCTAACTGTGAGGCAGCAGTGCTAACCAATACGCCACCGTGCTGATTTTAATTATCATGCTAGTATAAATATTTACAAATTTATACTAGCATGATAATTAAAATTATCCATCCATTCGTTTTCTTCTGCTTAGCCTTTTCAGGATTTTAGCATTTAGTTGCTCATGCAACTAAATGCTAAATAAATCACACATACACTTGTCATGGCAGACTGGCCAGCAATGATATATAACTTTTTTGCTTTATTAGTACCAGAGATTGTTTCTTGTGGCATACCTTATTTGTTCTCTCACTTTTGAAACATGGAGATGAATGTGCAACACATGATGAGGTTGTAGAGATGGGAACCATCAGACACCCCACAATATGATTTTATCACAATACTTCACTCACAATGTGATAGTATTGTGATTTTTAACATTTTGCGATATGCTGAGTATTGCAATAACATATATTGTAATTTATCATCATTTTCAACTGCAAATTATTTCCTCAGAGTTAAACTTTGTTAATATCTTTTTTGTCCAATAAGGTAAAGTCATCTCACTTCAGCTATTTTTTTCAAGCATACCAACGCTGTCACTGAAACCTGCCATAAATGTTGCCATGATGGAGTCAGTCTGCTATCAGTCTGCAACTGAATGGGGTCAAGTTGCGTATAATACAGTGGCTGATAATACAGCAATTAACTGTTTTTGGCAAACCTTCAACAATTTCTTTGACTAATTGCACCTGGTCCAAGTCAGAGAGATTACAACTGTTTGCAGAAAGGTTGCCTCCTATCAGGCAACCTGTGCAGCAACCATTTCGTCAGCACAAGATGCATTGAGGTGCATTGAGAGAAAAAGACAAACATTTTTTTCCCAAGGAAGTCGCTGCCTTATTTTTACTGGTGTGACTGAGCCATTAGCTTGCTCTGAAGTGTGTCCAGTTTGGGATAGTTTTTCAGTTGAGTCAGTTTGCTCAGCTACCGTTATCTCAGGATGCTGGTGCATGGGATGAACCCTCTTGTTCACAGTATTCTCAGAGTATTTAATTTATGTAATTAAAAATTGAAATTTAGTGTCCCTGAATCAATACAATATTGCCACACAAAATATCACCATACTATGCTTCCCCCCAACCCCTACTAATTAATTTTTAACCCCATTAGGACTGAATGGACTGCCCTGTGCTAATTCAAATGTCAAAGTCCATCTTTGCAGTGATTGCAAAACCTGTAACTACACTGATGATGTGCTTATGGTAGAGGGTTCCCTTCAAGATTTCCTGGCAGAGAACACCTGAGGAGTATAATATGAAAGACGTTCAACCCAACCAGCCCTGACACAACAAGGCATGGACTCCACCAGTCCCCTGAAGGTGTTCTGTAGTTTCTGGCACCAAGATGTTAGCAACAGATCCTTTAAGCCCTGTAATTTTGCAGGGAAGGGCCCCCGTGGATCAGAATTGTTTGTCCACTTTTACATCATTGTGTATTATTTTATTATTATTACTTAAATATAAAGAGCAATTTATCATTTTACTTTGTCAAAAGGTCAAATTGTTTCTTTTGTTTTTGGCAATGTTTTTAGCCATTATGTGAGAGCAGCTGTGTAGTCGAATATGATTAAAGAAGCAGAAAATTGAAATGCTAAAACACAATGCAAGTAAGCTACTTAATAAAAATGATACTGAGGCAGCATAACAAATGCACTTTCCTCTATAAGTCTGGGGGTCTTGTCAATCATTATGAAGAGACAACTTGACTTGATAACCCCTCGTGGGCACAGTTTATTCATATGTAATTGACTCCACTGGTCTCCTTTAACCACACTGGTGTTGTGCCAAAAAGTGATTTTCAGTATTTGCCAAAAAATGATTGACTGTATTTAAATGGTTGTAAATGACTTTTTGGCCTATAATCTGCTAAAACATAAATCAAACATGTCTCTCATGAACGATATGAAGTCATTTTGAGCCAGAAAAAAGACTTTTGTCACAAGGTAGAAGCTGCAATTACTTTTTAGCAAAGTTACTTTTAAATATTCTTTTATCAGGGTAAAATCATTGCAATTAAAAATGTCTTAAGTGGCCTAAAAATACTGGATTGATTACAATAACGCAGAGTCATGAAGATAGTTCCAGGTCATTTCTTCATTTTTTATATAAGTCCTTCATAAATCCTGTTGACTACAGTCTATTTGCCAATATAAGCAAAGACATTACACATAAAAACACATGGAAGGAAATCACTTTCTGGCAGACGATTGTTTTTTGGCACAACACCTACCTGCTCATGCTGAGATTGCTGTCCTTTCAGGATGATGGTCTGTCGCTCCTGGATCAGATGTGGAGGGGGTAATCCGGTGATGTCTATGACCTATCAACTTGCTCTTCAAGTCTAACAATGTTAGGAAACGCCCCGTTAGTTGTCAGGTATTCTCTCTGTCCTTTTGGGCGTGATGTGGGAGAAGCTTTCCATTTTACTGTTGTTTGAATCACACTCTCCTTTCTGACATCTGTCTCAGTGAGCTCCCCGCAAAGGTCGCACCTGCACCTTTGCATCCCTGAAAAAGGCTTATACAGACACCTAGGCCTACATGTCATTTTCAAGTGACCTGCTTGAAGTCACATTAAGAGGCATATATAAAATAAGACTGCACTTCTGACATCTTTTGACTTATTTGTGTAACTAAGAAAAGCCCTAAGAGCTATATCATTATATCAACAAGTGGAGGATTCAGATATTTGTCTGTCATGCATTTTTCATTTTTAATCCAAAGGAGAAATCTCTCTGTTGGAATCTGTGTGTGAGGGGCGGATCACAACTTTCTCTAAACTGCAACAACGCGCAGCTCACATGGACACTGACCGCTGGTCTGCAGCTGGCCAATCAGGCTGGTTTCTCCCGAGGGGGCCTTAAAGAAGCAGGAGCTAAAACATAGTGAAGTGAACCAGGGGCTAAAGCAATTCACTGCATGCTTTGAGAAAATTCTGAGCTTTTGTTATTTTTTGCTTTTTTAATATTGAAAACATGCAAGCCCTTTCCAGTAGACCTCCAGAGTAAAATTCTGACCCTTTAAGTGAGCATAATAAGAAGTCGAATCCTTCAGTCAAAAGTCAAAAGTGTCCAAACGTTTGACTGATACTGTATTAATTAAAAAAAAAAAAATACAAACTTTTTGTAGATTATATAACTTTTATACAACTTATTCAATAATAATACTCATGCATAAGGATTTAACAAGAAGTTTTCCACATCAGTTGATTATTTTTCACAAAACTTTCATACACATGCAAAAGAAACACATTAAAAATATTGATGATGGATGCAAAAAATTCATGTGTGTCTGTGAATGAAGCTGTACTTTGTTGTCATGGCTCCTTGTTATTCAGTTTAAAAAAATCAGTCACTAATGCATGTGGTCAGTGGAAACACACAACTTCAGCCCAAGGTTCTTGAACCACTTCTATTAATTAATTGTTGTATGTCTTTACTTTGCAATATAAAGCACCTTGAGGTGACTGTTTGTTGTGATTTGATGCCATACAAATTAAATAGAATTGAACTGAATTCTTCTTTTGTCTTCAACTTTAGTTTTCTTATTTTTTTGAAGACCCACTGCACACCATGCAGAGATATGTCAAGTTTTCTGGAGTTGTCGTGTTGGTGCAGAAATACTATTTTATGCCTGTCAAACTGTGTCATCTTTGACATTTTTCATAGATTCACAAGGAATTGAAACAAATTTTGTGTTTTTGTGACAGGCTTCTAGTAACTAAGTGCCAGGTACAAAGTCTAGAATGCAAATGAGTGAAAAAGCAGCTGATGTCCAAAGAAAAACCTTGGAAAACCTTCACAAATCCTGGAGAACTATTGATTCCAAACTTCATTTAAAAAAAAAAATGATAAGATAGGTCAGTAGAAGCAGAGCAGTAATGTGGGGTTGCTCAACCTTTGCACAGCAGTGTACGTAAAAATGACAAAAGTACATGAGCGTGTTGTTCTCTAGTACTATCTGTACTAGTACAAATATGGGTGTTGCCTGTTTATTCACTTCTTAGACGCAAATACTTTTGATCTTGCAAAAAATGGCAACGCAAAGATAAAAGAGCCTAAAGCAGAGGCTCAAATCAAGCTTCAAACTGAACTACAAAACAGAAGTTTACTTAAATTATTACTCGAGCTGATGAGACTTTTTTAGTAGATGAAAGCTGTTTGGATACATTTCATACAGAGGCCATGGAAAATAGCTCATATCTCCTCAAAGTTAATGAATGACCTTGAATCTGTTTCCTGTCACAGTCCTGTAGTGTATACGGTTTAGGCCCACGGTATAACCATATCTAAAAGCTTAACAGAGATGCAAATTTGGGACTTTATTTAGATGTGGCTAATATGCATAAATAATAAACCAAGAGTAGCTATTTAAAAATTTTAATTGTTTAGAGCACCTATTTAAAAAGGCAAAAAAATCATCGCCTTGGGTTCCCTGGAGCCCTCGCTCCTCGACTGGGGGGGCTCCGTCTGAGACCACCCTCTCCCGTCTGCTGGGGTAGGTGTGCGGTTGTCTTTGGACTGAGTGGCCAGGGGTCTTCCTGGCTCTTGGTGGGCTGCTGGTGGCCTGGGGTTCCGGGGGCTTTCCGTACCTGCCTCTGGCTTCTGATGGGTGGAGCTGCAGCGTTTTGCCCTCATTAGTAAGTACGTTCCATGACACAGACACAAACATGACACAGACACAAACGCCCACTCAATCACAACTCAACAAAATTGTTGGTGTGCGTAACATGCTTTGTTAGTTTTGTTTTTCACACACAAATTTATTTTTGCAAGTATTGATAGTATTTTTTTATATGTTAAAGTGATGAAGTATCTGATTAATAGACTTGTGCTCTTTCCCCTTTTTTTTTGCTCCCTTTCTCTCTCCCTTTTTCTTCTCTTTATTTTCCTCTTCTTCAGCCTGTCAGCTCTGGCTGTTACATAGTATGTGGAAAAATAACTCAGATAAATAAAATAAAGGGTTAAAACATCAACAAGAAGAGCCTATTGAGAACCTATAGAGCTCATCTTGAAATAGCAAATATGTTTGGCACAACAACGCATTCAGATCACAGTTCTGCTTGCAAGATCTACCAGACATGACAGGCTAAAAAAAAAAAAAATGAAAAGGCAAAAAAATCCTCTGCAGCCATGGATTAGGCTCTGGTGTTTTTCTTTAAAGGCTTGCTGTCCACAAGGGGTCAGGCACTCACTGAATAAAGGGCAAGTGGTAGGGATAACACAGCATATATGACGTAGTATTATATAAGTTACGTTAAACAAACTTATTTTCACTAGCAGGAACAGAAAACACAATGCAGCTCAGACTTAGTGATCCTGTACAAGATTCTTACCCAAACTTGTGTAACCTGGGTTAGCCTAATGTGAATCTGAGTATTTGAGCCACCCACAGGTGAAATGAGCTTTCTTGGACACTTTCAGCTCCTGCTGGATCAACTTCACATTCCAGAGATGTTGATTCACACTGAACTGTGGTTGGAATAAACCAAAATCTCTGTTACTGCGACACGCAGAGGGCCGAATCCAGGGACTGATTACAAACCAAAGTGTGAATTTGAATGATGAACTGTAAATCAGTCATTTTGTGTTTTCAGCATTGAAATTCAATCCACTTTGTTGGTGGTGTGTTGGTAATTCATTAAGGTGTTACTGAATATCCCGAATCCAGGCCCTCTACAGGTTTAGTGAGTGAATTTGAGACACTCAAACTGAATAATAACATGTTAGAGTTTGTACAAGAATCCAGGTTAACCTGAAAAAAGAACCAGTGCACTTATAGATGACACAAATAATGGTTTTCTTTTTTATTACTATTTGCAGACCAAACGGATCTGCTCTGAAATTTTGTATTTGCATTTTGATGGCTTCTATTTCCTGTAAACACGCAACAGGCAGTTTAAAACTCATCTTACTCAGTGGCCTGTTTGGAGCTCTTGGTCATAAACTGCTCTTGAGAACTGAGACCCAGTTCTTTGCTATTTGTAAGGAGACAGTGAGATACTTAACCTTCAGTTTTCTCGGCAGTTTGATGTCGGACATTATCTTGCTTCAACACAAGTGCCCAAACTCCAACTGTGCTTCACTATCCATAAAGGAAAAATGTATCTCTAGTGTAGCAAGAACGCTTATTGAGTGTGAACATGCAAAATGTTGTCTTTGCTTGCCCTTAAAACCTGGTCAGTGTTACAAAAACAGAGGATGTGGGAACTAGTTTAACTTTAATTTATTGTGTAGAAAAAAATGAGGAAAAAAAATCTGAACCAACAGTAGCAGCAACAAATCCCAGAAATCAGAATTATCTCAGAAACCTATAGAGCCTGACCGATGCTGGATTTCTGGGGCTACCAACCTTTAGTGATACATGAAGTTTAATAGTTATATTACAAGGACAATAACAGAGTCATGTTCAATAACTTTCCAGCGATGGATTCCACAAACCACTCTTGATTGCTGTGATGTTGTTAATGTGCTGCAGACAATGCTGAGATTACTCTAAATCATGGAGTTCAAGGTGATCTGCTGCTCAAACTGTCAGTTACTTCAAGCTCATTTCTCTCCATGGTGTCTTGTGTAAAAAATATGTAGATCTGGAGCATATTGTACAACACTTGTATACATCAGCACTGATCTTTCATAGACCATTTTGGTCAGCCTCAAATAAGCGATAACCCACCGTGAGACTAAGTTAGACTCAAAAATGGTGCCCATGGAACTGGGATGCTGAACCAGAAGATATTTGCTTTTGGGTGGCAGTGAATGTCTCCAAGGAAGTGTTACTGAAGGCTGTGTTTATCATAAACACCAGAAATAAAAGTTATAAACAGTAACTCTTTTTAGTGACCAACCAACTTTTTCTGAAGCACTGCAATTAGGTCAACATTTATTTTATACGCAGGATTAAAAGATAGCACTGAAGTGAACCAGTTTCCAGCTGGCTCGGCCATTACCTTTCTTTCTGCCACTTTTGAGAACAAAGAGGCTTTTTTTAGATACCCCACAGCTGAGCTACATATGACCCTTTTTGTGGCCTTAGGTGGGTAACAGATAGAATATAAGAATAAGAACACATTAAATGTGCTTTTTCATTCTGTTGTTGATTGTAGTTTTTTTTTGGAATGGTTCAAAAATTGTGAAAGCAAATTTTATAAACATTTGATCTACTTGTAATTTTACTAAAAGCTAAGAAGTGTTTCCTTCTTCTGTTCCAACAGCACAAGTGCATGTGGTCCTCCTGCATGCCTCCGTGTTACTCCCACAGACCTCAGCTACGTGAAAGAGCAGCAACGCTGCACCCCCTCCCTCTGCTGTGCCGCCTCCTATCCTGTAATTCTCCGTGGGTCAGACATCTGTAAGCATTTCTCTCAGACCACGAGAGGAAAATAGAAAGTTGGAAGCTACAGGCTGTGATTTGGGTGTGTATAAATAAAGTTGCGAGCAAAGGAAAAGATGCTAATATGATGGGAGTCCAGAAGGTGGGAGGTTGGCAGGAGCGGGACACCCAAGTCTTCAAAGACGGGAAATGAGCTGCAGGAGGACAAACGGAGCCTCTCGAGGATTTCATGAAAGGCATGAAAGGTATCAGTGGGTGTATAATTTACACATGCAAGTACAAGTTTGATTCACTGGATGTGCGGCAAAAAGCAAATATACATTGAGCTTAATATTTACAAATTCTTCTTCTTTGTGGATTTCACATGGTAACCGGGACATAGCTGAATATGAAAACCCTTTTGGCAGGGTAAAGGGTTTTGGGAGTCATATGTCATCAAATGTTATATCTGCAGCTGCATCCTTAAAACACAAGCAACACTGCAACAAATGAAAGACTGTTGTCAGATAGATTACTAATTATTATAGTAAATAACTATTTGTTTAAAACTGGTGTGTTAAGGGTTTTCTAATGAAGCCATCTGTGGTAGATAAGTAAGAAAAAAAAATCCACATTTTGATTCTGAAGTGTGTCTTGGGGGCACGAAACAGGGAGCAAAGAATCATTGAGTCTGTAATAATCCCTCAGCAAAGAGCAGACTGAGTGGAAATGAGCCGTGTTGTTTCACTGCAGGCCTCCTCATTGCTGCTGACTCCTCTGTAGTGGTTTGCCTGGGCAGCCCTGCCTCACAACTGGAGGGCACGTTCATGCAGTTTCCAAAAATAGAATGCACTGTATATAATTGACAAAACAGCAGGCTCGCAGCTGGTACGAAAGCAACACTGCCTTGCCCGTTGCCTTAGAACCACCCTAGAACCACCCCAAAATGATATCTTTAAAGTTGGGTGTAGGTGCAGCAGCAGCAGAACCACAAAAGCAGTTTTAAGGAGCGTCTCCTCATCTTTGTATTCAACACACCTTAATTGTGATCTGAAATTTGTTAGCTGACGTTTGATTTGATGAGTTCAGCGAAAGCATTTTCAAATTAAAAGAACATTTTGTGCTAACAGTGTTAAAAGTAACTGATTTATTTATATGTGTTTGACAGTAAGATGAATTCAAAATACATAACAAAAAGCTAATAAAAACACACAAATAGTGATAAAAAATAAATGCGTATTGTGAATAATAACAATTAAAAACTGCGGAAAGATGAAAACATGGCTGTCAATGCAGGATGAATGTTGACTGTCCTTTTGTAAAGTGGCTTCTCATCATTGTGACATTCAGAGATTAGCCCCCTCTTCGCTCTGCTGTTTCTCTCTCTAGCCTAACAAAAGATCATTCAAATTCACTCAGCATAAATACAATAAATAAGAAAAATGATGCAGAGTAGCTGCTTGCTCAGTCACTCAACCTGATTCAGCTCCCAGTCTTTATAATCTACAGATAACCCACATTTGGTCAGCTTCACACCTCTGACCATACCCCAGGAAGGCTGATGTTAAAATTAGGGAAGTACTAACATACATACATATATATATACATATATATATATATATATATATATATATATATATATATATATATATATATATATATATATATATATATATATATATATATATATATATATATATATATATATATATATATATATATATATATATATATGTCACATTTTCATATGTTGGTGTGTGCTTAGTTAAGATGACATTCTTGTAATGCACAAACATGCCATATTTTCCCTTGACTAATTGAGCTGAGCAGGGATTTAGAAAGCCCAGAACATGTCTAGTCTCCCATTTAGAAATGGAGCGTAAAATTCTTACATCAGCCTTCCTTGTCTGAATAAAATCAAATGCCTGCTTCTGGCAGTTATTGTGAATAAGTCGAATTTGAGATCGTTTTTCATATATCGCTCTTATCTCTTGCCTTCATCTACCAGCTGAACAGTTTTATAAAGTTTTGGAATCCGTCTTCTCCAAGGAAGTCGAAAGAGCCCTGAGACGAGCCCAGGTGGACGAGCAGGAGGACGAGCAGGACGACGGCCAGGAGTGGAATGAGTAGATTCCAGCCGGCTGCCAGGATGTTGTACCACTTGGCCTTGTCCGAACACTCCTGAGCCAGCTGCAGGTTGCCCTGAGTCTTCTGGTCCCTGGCCTGCAAAGATGCATGTGCACAAATTCACATTAAAACATCCAGAGAAGTCAGTTTTAACCAATAATGGAGATATGAAGAATCTCTTCAGTGTCGTAATTCTTGTTGGAGACCTGACGACTTTAAAGCTTTGCCTGTACCACATATAGGGAAAAAAAATCTGAGTTCACTGTAAATAAAGGAGAAGGCAAAAAACCCAAAACTAAATCATGTTCTTATTTACAGACAGCTTGTCACACAGCTCCAGCTCAGTGCTGACCCAGGGCAGAGTGAGATGAATCCCTGAATTGCTTCTAAGTGTATCTATTTATTGTGGAAAGGACTGGGCCAAGGCCTTCCATACAACTCTCTAATTTCCCATGAGTACTTGCCTATTAGAAAGATACCAATTACGCCATTTTTAACTCCCCAGACAAGCAGCCACTCACTGTCTTTAATCTGAGTGTTGCGCCAACAGTAGCCCTGTGATTCAAAGCTGCACCCTGTGCATGCAGGGGGGAAAAAAGGCTGAAATAAAGAGCACACACACCCTTTTGTGGTGAGTTTTTCAGGAACCTTTATTGTCAGGTAGTCGTACATTTTTTTTTTTCTAAACCTGCTTTGCAAATGTCATTTTCAGGGACCTCTTCACTTTTTTTTACTGTGTTCAGTTTTTGTTTTGTTTTATGTTTCCCTGCAGCCCCATTCCTGTGGTAACGGGCACACCAACTGTGATCCATTCGACCAGAGACAATAATAGGTCTTTACAATGTTCAAAATGTGTTGCTTTGTTCCATTTGCCATACAAATTCAAAGAATTTCCCAGCAGAGCATTTATGTGGTCAAAAAAGTAGAAATTGTTCTGTTTTACAGGATCACTCACACAAGTCTGCTATGAAAAAGATCCTTTTTTTTTCCTTTTTTTTTTTTAGTTTGGCCAAAAAAAAAAAAAAAACGTAATTGCTGGATCCTGCTTCTTCTTTTAGAAATCATATTGTAGGTGCTGCCATTCATTTGTGCCTGATTTCCCAATCTAGGTTTTAGCCATTGTTTTATCGGTATCTTTGCCAACTTGGCACAACTTTTGCCTATTGCTGCCAACTTGCATTGAAAAAGGCTGAGGTAATTATAACAATATGTTATTGTTGAGCAGTAAGTTGCTCAAGACTGACACTAAAATCTACAATAATGTCACACTGCATAGAAATTGTTTGAGTATACCCAAGTGTTACTGCCTTTGGTGTATTCAAAATGGTTTAATTAACAGTTTAATTAATGGTTGTATTAACACATCTTAGTAACACTGCTTTATTAATATGTTTTATATAAAAAAAACATGCTTTATATAAAAAAAAAAACATTTTTGGGGTCTGGATTCTTTAAATTAAAAGCATCAGCAGTGTAGACCCGTCCTTTTGAGACCTCAGTAAATTTTCTGAATGTTGCACGCACCATAAAAACACACAAAATATTTAAAAAGAAAAGAAAGAAGACGAGCATAGGCTCTCACCTTGATGGAGTAGATGAGCGCCATGAAACCCAGGCAGCAGAAGTTAACATACAAGGTGTTGCACAGCGACCAGATTAGATAGTCCCGCGGAGGATTCTTGCCAATGTTCCCCATGTTCACTACGGTGGATCCAGCAGGCTTACGGGCAGATTTGCAGTTGGTGAGAGGCGTGCAGTCGGATGGGAAGTTGTATGAATGGTTGTCCATTGTTAGCGTTCAGAGAGGAGATTCCTGGTTGTAAATGGATCAACAACTTTGTGAACTAGTTAGCCTTCCAGATGCTTGGTCCCTGGCTTGAGAGTAATGCCCCCCCCAATGTGAGAGGCTTAAAAAGGTCCAAGAAGAGGGAGGTGGCAGGGAGAGGATGCATGGGCAGGGTCCTTTAATACACAGCAGGTCTGTCATTATGCGGTCAAGCCTGTGAGACTGAAATAGAGACAGAGAGAAGAAGAAGACAGGCAAAGAGCTGTGTGAGAGAAGGACCAAATAAACTGCAGCTAAGAAAAGCATCTATCCAAACTATGCTTAATCTCAGTTTTCCTAGAGATTTATAGGTGGTGCAGGTTGATTTGGGAGAATGTGAAGGCCATTTGAATGATGTTCAAAAGCCTTGATGGCACTGTGGATGAGTTTATCTGTAGAGCCGTCTGCCAGAGGCCTTGAGACGGAAATCTGTTGTGTATCTTGTTGAGAACTGAGTGGGTTAACACAACCCATAGGAAACATTACTAAAATATAAAACAACTGCATGTCCACAGTCACCACTTCTCAAATACAATTCATGCAACATTAACCAGCATTAATATTATTTTTAAGCTGAAGCTAAACAAATAGTTGTTTATTCATTTCACCAGTTAGAAATGTGGAAAAACACATAACATCTAAAATCACCACCAAATTCACTGTAATTGTTTATTAGAACCAGTCATAACTGCACACATTAGAGATTCAACCACAACCACAGTCTGTGGATGACCACTGACCCAGGCATACTGGGCATTAGGGTAAACCAGGGTAAGGGGAACCCCATCAGAACAACATATATGTCTATTTTCATTTTTTAAATTTTCTTTTTGAAAATCAGTATGATATAAAAACAAGATGTGAACAAATTTAAAAGGGAATTAAATCTTAACAGACTAAACCTGTTTAAAAAAATAAAATAAAATTAAGGTCTCAAAGCCTGGTTTGCCCTCACCTCCCAAATGGGTTAGAAGCCCCACCGGGGCATCTTGAGGATACACTGTGATCTAAACAGAGTTGGTAAGTATACGTAGCTATCAATTTATTTCCAAATTTTGAAGTAAAATATGCAGGCCACTTAAATCCAAATTATTTCCAGTTTTTTGGCCTGGGAGGAATTTGGATTGGAAAATTTATTTTAGAAAAAATGAGCTGTGAATTACTGAAAGACAAATCTTGTTGGGGGGACAAATGCATGCAAGTGTAATTAAATTATTAAAATTGCGAGTACACTACCAAGGTCAATGTCTTTTGATTTCCTAACACCAGTAAAAGTTAATAAACTGCCCATCACTGACACAGTGAAGGCTGACATTGGCAAAAAGTAGAGACAAACCTGCTTCACCACTGCGTTATTTAAACTCAAGAAACTCTCAAGAACTCTGTACAGGATCATTGTTGACATAATGATCCTGTACAGAGTTCTTGAGAGTTTCTTGAGTAATTAATGCACTCCTGCTTCTCGGTCACGTCAGTTTGAGCACCTTTGGAGCGACATCTGAGATCTTATAACCAGCATTATTATGAGATTAAAGGTGTGGCTGAATGCAAACCAAACAGAACTCAAACAACTGAACTCGTTTGAAGTTTAAAATGTGCGTCTTTACAGTTGAAGACGGTCAAATGTTGAAATAAGCAGCAACAATGCCCTCTGCTGGACAAAATTAAAAATAGTGCCCATGTTACGGAGAAGTGCATTATCGGGTTTGTTTCTTCTGTCTTGTGCTTTATTTTTCTCATAGTCCACTGATCAAACTACAGAGGTAGCGTGATCGGTAGGCTTAGCGTATGTAGGCTTAGACTGTGCATTATCTAGTATTTCGTTTCGTATTATGGTTTAAAATGCTTTATCGCCGTCGCTCCTGCTGTAGAGACGAGTGGTTGTATTTGTGAAGAAGAAAGTGTTGTTCACCTTTGGTCTTTTGGTCAGAATGAAGACATTTACGGTTGACGATCGTGGTGTTACAATAAATGGCACTCTCCGGGTTTGTTACGTATACAGCAGAGTGGCGCAGCGGAAGCGTGCTGGGCCCATAACCCAGAGGTCGATGGATCGAAACCATCCTCTGCTATGAGGTTTTTCGTTTCTTCACAAACACGTTTTGTTTTGCTTGCTGGGTAACTAACACATTATTGAAATGTCTTGTAATTACACTGATCACATTATTGTGGGTTCAACTTCGTGTATTGACACACTATCTGTAAGCCTTACTGTCTTCAGATCATTTTAAAAAATTAAATAATTATATGTGGCCTCATGAACATCAGTTTACAAAGTCAAACCAATTAATTAAATCTGAATTAAAATCAAGTTGTTTTCACTTTATTAAAGGGATGAAAGAAAAGAGTCCTCTACACTGCTGTATCTTTATTGTTGCATATGCCTTTAAAATCCCACACTTGTGTAATTTTTATATTGAAACATGTCCACACTAATAATAATACCATGTGGCAATTATATTCAAAGAGAGATGAAGATGTGAAACATTGTTTGTTAGCAGTTATATATATATATATATATATATATATATATATATATATATATATATATATATATATATATATATATATATATATATATATATTTTTTTTTTTTTTATTATCACATACTATTTGTTAAAAAAAACGGGAAAAACTGTGACATTTAATATCTTAAACATATCCGTTTCTGTGTAATTCACTGATAAGTTTAAGATCACATTTTCATCCAGATGCAGAAAGTGAGGTCATTTATTGTTATTTTAAAAAAGTTATGCAATAATTCGTTTAATGAAAAGTTGAGATAAATGTGATATGGAGAAAAATTCCCTCAAATGAGACTTGCAAGGAACAGCTGATCCTTCTATAACTGACAAATGATGTAAGCATTCAGGAAACATTCTGGAGTAACTCTCCACATGCCGTTTTCTGACAGCATGATGCAGCCTGTATCTTGGATGGATTTGTCTGGCTGACCTTCTCCCCACTTGGTAAAGGTCAGAGGTTGGTTTTTCATATCAACCTCAAAATTCCCCTCTGCCTTTTTATTGTTGACCCCGATCCAAGCTGCTTTGTAAACATCCCCAAACACTTGAGTCACTGCGTTGTTCTCGTCCTCGTTCTGGGGCAAAGCCAGCTCTAAGTGTTGTTGGGAGCAGAATTCAACAGCTCTGGAGAAGGAGCCTCTCTCCTTGTTGGACACAAAGTATTTCTGACCAACTCTTTGGACAAAGTGATAGTTAACAGCTAAAGAACAGAAAAATATAATAAAAGAAAGTATTACTCATTAAATCATATTTACAATAAATCTAACCTTGTAGAAACATGAACAAACACAACAGTAAGATTAGCATTAGGAAAATTAGACTTTTAGTTCTATTATTCTGATACGTTTGCATTCATGTGCATCTGATGAAAGCATCGCTCTGTTACTTTGTTCTGTATGAATTTGAATTAATAACATAATCTGGGATCATGATACTTACCCAGCTCTAGTTTGGCAAATCTGTCCTTCAAAGCTCTGAGGTCTGGGCAGCTGGAATCAGCAGCAGCAGCAGCTGGATCAAACAGATCAAGTTAGTAAACTTTATGCAGCGGTCACACTTACTGATGTGTAATCCCCACAAATGAAAAGTTTCAAGTTTCTTAGTTTTCTGCCTCACTTTTGCTTTTATCTCTTTTCTTTCATTAACCACTCAAAGATTTTTCTCAAACTCAATGAATGTTGGAGTAAAACCCTCAACTGTCTCAATAATGTAAACCTTTACCACATACATTTATTCAAGATATTCACTGATATTCAATCTGTTAAGCTTATTGAATGAGGTTTTTAAATTGTTCCATTTGAGCGATTTTTGTACAGTTATGAGAGAAATGTGGAAACAGGTGTGGTGAATTCCCCATGTGAAATCTGCAATGGGCACTAACCAGTCAGAAGATGACATGAGAAAATACAAAATACATGCAAGTGTACATATTATATATATATATATATCTATATACGTGTAAGACTATAAATACAGAAGAGACACATACCCAGTCATAATCTTATGCCTGCATAATACTTTGACCATAGGCATGCCCCCACCCCCCTGTATTTAGAAATATATAAAAAATATATTAGTTAAAAAGTGCATGATGTTTTAAAGTGATTCATTCATTCCTAGCACCCTTGCCTTTACAGCATTAACAGGAAACTCACCAGCATTTATACATGAAGCTAACACATTCAGTTGTCTTCAGAGTAACAGAAAGGCCTACATGTTTGACAGGAGGATTTATTGGTTTTACCTTCAGAGCCTGTTCCAGTTCCAGCACATCCAGATGTCCCAGAAAGTACTGTGACCCCTGAAGAAGGAAAACAGACAAAATGACAAAATTAGGCAAAATAAAAACAAAACAAAACACTAGAACAGCAACAAGGAGAATGACTCTGCTGTTCTGTTTATGCTGTGGTTCTACAATCAGGCTTCCTTAGTGACCTGAGAGATTATGAATACAGCAGAGAAAGGTGTAGTCATCATCTTTTGCCTGCCCAATAGTGTGACTGTACTTATTCACAGATTTCAAGCAACAACAAGGAATGGATCCCCCTGATATTTACCTCATAGCTGAGATTTACATGATCTAAGACAATCACCACAAAATAGGTATTTATTAGTATTACCGTCACAGCATATTCCATCACGTCCAGGCCTTCCAGGAACTTGAACCCCCAAAGAACAGGAAAAAAGACACTGAGCCAGCAAAAGGTCATTGTGGCTTTGAATCAAGCTATTTGCATATCAAAACAAAAAAGGTCTCAAATTTGGTTAGAAATTTTTTCTTTAAAATACTGCTGGTGTGAAGTATTATCTTGCCATATAATCCAGGTGCCCCAGGTAGCCCAGGTAGCCCACGTGGCCCAAGCATCCCAGGAAATCCTGGATCTCCTTTTTGACCTGGAGGACCTGGAGGACCTGGAGGACCTTGAAGCTGACTGAAGCTGACAGGGGCCATTAGGCAGAGGACGCAGAACGAGAGAAGCAGTCTCATCTTCCTAGTTCAGAACTGAAGTTTTGGTTGACTATGGTATATCGTTTCCCATATAGAGGCCACAACAGAAAAAAATCTTTATTATTATGTACATTATGTTCTTGATTTTAAGTGTATACATAAAAATCGTAGGTATTTACTTTAACGAAAGAATGTTAAATGTTGTAATTGTAGAGACTCTCCATGCACACGCTGATAAATGTGACCTAAAAACATATTAAAAAAAAAAAGTAGTTCTTGTTTGTGATTTTTCTAGATAGCATGTTGTGTTTCTTTATCTTTGTTGCATTTTACGGCACTAAACAGACATCATGCTGTTTAAAAGTAATTTTAAAACTCTAGGTAACACAAAATTTAGTATAATATGGTGATAAGCAGGAGAGAACTCACCCCACAGAAGAGAAGTGATCTGTACTTCTGCTTTGCTGCTTCCACAGAAAAATAACTGAGAGATGAGCTGAAACTAAGGAGGGAGGGATTCAGTCCAAAGTAGCAGCTGCTTATGATCATTAGGGATTGTCCATGATACCTCCCTTTTTAAAACAAAAATGCTACAATGTTGTGTTGCTGTAAAGAGTATATTGAACTGAACACAAGAAAACTGATTTTACAAAGAATAAAAAGAACTTTATTTATCCCAGAGAAAAATTCATATGTCTGTCATCTACTATTTGTATAAGAATTGATTGAAGTGAAAATTGAATACAAAAATTTGATTATTTGACTTTACAAGGCAGAACCAGTTTTTTGCACCGGTCCTAAAAAATACCACCCTGTGTGTAAAACTGAAAAAATAAATAGATGTATTTTACATTTTGAGCACTCTCTTTGTACTGACAGATTTAGTTCAACATTTAACAGAATTGAATCAGTTGAAGCTTAATTGATTGAAACATATATTTAAAGAAGAATTAACAGAAGTGAAACATTCAAAATCATACACAGAGAGGCATGGACTGAAGTTGCAGATGTGGGTGCAGTGTAAATCTTTCAGTGTGCTCACTTTGTTTAACATCTAAAGGGTCCATGTACACTGACAGCCTCAAGGAGAGTAACCAAGAAACTCAAATGTCTTTGTACTCTCTTGTCTCATAAACATGTTGGAAATTCATTAGAAATGCATTTATGATCAATGCCAGTGTCTGTAAATATGTTCATGTTCCGAGAGAACAATGCACATCTGATACATAGAAACAGTTTCTCAGGGACAATCACTCAGTGACTCTACAGGTCTTATACTGGTTGATATCAGGCTGTTTTGTACAGATTGAAGTCAATATTGCACAACAAACATTATGCAGAGTGTGACATAAAATCAACACTGTTGGAGCTGTTCTTAGTGGTTATTATATTATATTATATTGAAACAACATTAAGCCAGATAAAGTCATGGATTTCAGTCAATATCAGCAGATTCTTGAGAACAATGCACAAGAATCAGTGACAAAGTTGCACCGGGGCTGGATACTTCAACAAGACAACGACCCTAAACACTGCTCAAAATCTACTGAGGCATTCATGCAAAGGAACAAGTACAATGTTGTGGAACGGCCATCTCAGTCCCCAGACCTGAATATTATTGAAAATCTGTGGTGTGATTTAAAGCAGGCTGTCCATGCTCGGAAACCATCAAACCTGACTGAACTGGAGATGTTTTGGAAAGAAGAATGGTCCAAAATACCTTCAACCAGAATCCAGACTCTCATTGGAAGCTATAGGAAGTGTTTAGAGGCTGTTATTTCTGCAAAAGGAGGATCTATTAAATATTGATGTAATTTTTCTGTTGGGGTGCCCAAACTTATGCACCTGCCTAATTTTGTTTAAATAATTATTGCACACTTTCTGTAAACCCTATAAACTTAATTTCACTTCTCAAATATCACTGTGTTCATCTGCTAGATGATATATTTAACTGAAATTGCTGATCCAAACAACCAATCATTTATAAAGGAAAATTGTGAAAATTATCAGTGCCAAAACTTTTGCAGCCTTGGTGGCATCATAAGTCTAAGGCCACCTATAAACCTATAAAGAATGCTATATTCATTTAAGAAAATATTGCTTTGGATGCAACTTTTTCTAATACTTTACTAACAAAACATTTGATATTGGTCTAAAGTTACTCAGTATAGTAGTGCACAAGGTTGTTGTTTTATGTACAGGAAATGCTCCTGTTTCAAGTGACGCCTCAGGGATTATTGTCATAGGCACTGAAATACAGTTTATTAGCAAGGACTCCAAACCCAAATGTGAATGACAGATGATTATTGAAAATGAAGTAAAAAGCTAGCCAGAGGCTGCGGTTTGGGGAATGTGGTTGGGTATGGTCCACCTCCTGAAATTCAGAATAATGATCTCTATTTAAGAGAAGCTCTATCAGTCTTGGACCACAAAAGGATTCAAAATGTGCTACTTCAGTCTGGAGTGAAATTAAGTTTCAATGAGCTAGAAGCCATAATGAATGATTGTCCTATTACAAAAATCTCAGACAATCCTAATGATCTTGAATACTTGACACCAAATCCTATCATCTTGCTAAAAGGCAAGCCGGCTTTACCACCTGGGCTTTTTGAAAAAGGTGACTTGTATATCAAATGACGCTGGAAGCAAGTTCAATTTTTCACAGATCTCTTCTGGCACCGATGGATTAAAGGATATATACTACTGTTACAGGAACAACTGTGGTCAAAGGAGAAGATATTTGCTGTAGGAGATTTTGTCATTGTGGCCGACTCCACTGCCCCTCGAGGATCTTAGTTGTAGACCTTCCTGACACACAAGTCTGTTAACATACTGTAGCGACCGGTCACAAAGATTTGTCTTCTGTCTTCTGGAAGCTGTGTGAATAAAGACTGATTAGAACTCAGATTTCTATTTGGGTTACTGGATTATACATATTTTAGACTTGGAATTGGCTCCAATTTTTGTATAATATTGAATTATGTTAGTTTACAGTAACAATTAGGGGCTGGTGTGTTGTTGCCAGTATGTATGGATTTGTCTTAGGAAGGTAAGTGTATCTGAAGTATCTGCAGCCATAATAAAAGCTGGTCAAATTCTCTAAAGACTGAGGCTCAAAAGTAATTGGACAGTCATCAGTTTCATAGCCAGGCCAGGCCTGTTCTCTCTTTATTCCCTGACAGATTAACCAGAAGGAGTTGAATCCAAGCATTGAACTTGTATTTGGTAGCTGAACTCTCAATGAGGATTACAGATTCAACAATATATTTTGATTGACTCATATGCCTCACAGTGGTGTGATCCACACCCTCTCTCCTTTGCTTTGCAAGCTTGTCAGATATCAGTCTTTACTTTGAGATGGCCTGACATTTATCTAACCAAATCTCTGTGCTGCAGCAGGAAGAGTTCTTCTTTAATGGATACCTTTGTTTTATGCCACTCAACATACCGTTCACTCATCCATTCACACACCCTCACCACCTCATGGGTTTCTTTTCCTCTTTCATGTGATAATAAATTAGTGGTGACCTGGTTTGCAACAAATTTGACTGCTAAATAGAGTAAATCATAATTAGGGTTATATCCAGACTGCATTGTGGTAGCTTCATCATTTCCTGGTTGCTTTTTTGTGCTTCAGTCTTCCCAACTTTTCCTAATGGACATTTATAGTGGCAAGAGCTCTGTGCACAATTGAAATCAGCAGAATTCACTGAATTTCAGTTTTGAAGTGGGTTGGTTCTTGGCCAGAAAAATCCTGGAAACACCCCTGGTTGACTGCAAATATCTACTGAAGTGCCACTGAGCAGGACACTGAAACTAGAGTCTCATGATTTCTGATTAATTCATGTCTAATTAGCACTGAAGTTAGAAATGATATGTTTATCCTGCAAGGGTTAAAGCCATTGTTATACCTGCATACTGTGGTGGTGATTGCAGCCATGCTCGTAGTGTTTCTCCTCCACTAATTCTTAGCTGCAAAGGTGCACACGAGCTCCACTGTGACACTCTTTTGCAGGGATGCGTGGGTGGGGCTGATGCACCAGAAGCTGACCAACTTGTGCCCCGTAAAATGAAAAGTAATTTGAAAGTTTGAGCACTCGTTATCTCATTTTCTGTTTAAAATTTTCAGTTAATTTTTTTTGTATATGCATGTCACTCCAGGAAACTCAGGTTCAGAGAGGCCCAGGAGGTATCCTAATCAGATGCCCAAGCCACCTCAGCTGGCTCCTCTTGACGTGGAGCCAGCTGAGGTGGCTCCTCTTGACGTGGATGAGCAGCAGCTCTACTCTGAGCCCCTCCTGAATGGCTGCACTAAGGGAGAGGCCAGCTACCCTTCGGAGGAAGCTCATTGCTGCCGCTTGCATTTGCGATCTTTTGGTCACTACCCAAAGCTCGTGGCCATAGGTGAGGGTAGGGACATAGATCGACCGGTAAATCGACAGCTTTGCTTTAACACTCAGCTCCCTCTTCACCACGACAGACAGGTGCAACGTCCGCATCACTGCAGATGCAGCCCCGATCCGTCTGTCGATCTCCCAGGCGAACAAGACCACGAGATATTTGAACTCGTCCACCTGGGGAAGGAAGTCAGCCCTGAGCTGGAGAGGGCACTCCACCCTTTTCCGACCTCAGACTTAGAGGTGCTGATTCTCATACCAGCCGCTTCACACTCGGCTGCAAACTGTTCCACTTCAAATAAACAACACCTCTGCAAATGATCAGTTAACTGCAGATAAGCCTGTGGTTTATAGACTTTTAATAAAGATGCATGAATCATATGGAAATTAAATCAAACTTCTTTGAACAGTCTGGTAGGAATGGGACCTATAAGGCACATTTGTGGATTAGTCATTAGCTCACTGCATACAGTAGATGCTACATATATATTTTTTTAATAGAATAGAATAGAAGGACTCTTGCCCTTTGGCCTTGGGGGCTCCGTCTGGGGTATCCCTCATTCCTCCTCTGGGGTGTGCACGCAGTTGCCATCAAGATGTGTGGCCTCAGGTCTTCTGAGCTCCTAGTGGGCTGTGGATGGCCTGGGTCATTTCCTATTCGCCTCTGGATCGCGGGGGGTGGGGGCATGGTTGCAGTTTCTTACCCTCATTGGGTACATTCCATGACAGAGGTGCATACACACACATTACTGCCACAGCAAAATTGTGTGTATGTGTGTATATGTATATGCATATGTATAGATATGTGAATGTATGTATGTATATCTTCAAGTATTTTTTCTTTCCTTTCTTCCCTTTGTTTCTCTTTCCCCCCTCCTTTTTTTTCTTCTCCTTTTTTTTTAATCCCTCTTTTCTATCCCTTTCCTTATTGCCTGTCAGGCCTAGCATAAATAACTAAATAAAAAATAAAAATACATACATTAACAAGAATAGCCTATAGAAAACTTATAGAGCTGTTCTTGTAAAAGGAAATATGTTTGGTACATCAGTCCATTCGGATCATCATTCCAATTGCGAAAAATGCCAGACCTGACAGGCTTAAAAAAAAAAAAGAATAGAATAGAATAGAATAGTGTTTTATTGTCACTGAAAAAACAATGCTAAGAACAATGTTAAAACAGTGAAATGCAGTTTAGCATCCTCCCTAAAGTATGTCCTCACATGGAGATAATAGCTTTATTTTACAGCATAAAACAATAAGCTCATCATTGTTTAAGAAATTATGAACAGAATGAATTGTAAGGTGAAGAAAAGTCTAAATGTAATGTGTCCGTATGATGGCGTAGGATCTCAGGAGGCTAATATGACTGCTAGTTCTTCATATGTACATGTATGCATTTTAAGGACTTGCATAAAAAAAGAATAAACTATGCAATCAAAATATCTTTTTCAATGTTTATTTTTAAACAGGATACAACAATTAAATGAAAGTTAAACATAATGGCTGCTGGTCTAATGGTTGTGAAAGAGAAGCTCCTCTGCTGAGTTTTGGAGATGAAGAGGACCTCAGGAAGAAGCTGCTATTGATGTGTCTACATAGGCAGGTCAGTTTGTGGTTGATGTAACTGTATTTTATTTTGCTGGTTTTCCAAATTGGGTGTGACGATTTTAGTTTTGATAGGACTTTGTAGTCAATTTCAGTCTAATTCAGTTCAATTTATATAGTGCCAATTCACAACAGCTGTCTTATATTGTAAGGCAAAAAACACTAAAATATTAGAGAGAAAACCCCAACAATCAAGTGATCCCCTATGAGCAAGCACTTGGCAACAGGAAGGAAAAACTCCCTTTTAACAGGAAGAAACCTCCGGCAGAACCAGGCTCAGGGAGGAGTGACGGGTTGGGGGGTGAGTGGAGAGAGAAAATAAAAAAATATGAAATCATAGGAAGACAGGAGAAAACACACCTGATGGGAGAGAAAATACAAATGTTAATGACATGCAGGAGTGATATGAACACACTGGGAGTGAAAGACAGTGCTCGGTGCATCAAGTCCCTGAATCCAAACTGGGAGCTGTTTCCACAGGAGAGGAGACTGAAAGCTGAAGGCTCTGCCTCCAATTCTACTGCAGGAACTTCAGGAAGCTAAAAAAAGACAATACTACTATTAGAGATGCCAATACTACTAAACCTACTACTACTACTACTTCTACTGCTACTACTACTACTTCTAATTCTACATTTTATTTATAGGTACCTTTCAAGACAATATTCATTTAAATAAATGCTAAAATTGTCCAACAGGGGGCTAGACCTCTAGCTTTGTGGGTACGGTTGGTGCTCTTTGAGGAATTTTGAGTCAACTGGAGGAATATCTGGGAGCTTTTAGAAGAGAAAAGTAATGAAATGTGACATTAAAGGCAATTTCCTGTTAAAATCCTGGACGTTTCTAAGTGACCCCAAAGATTTGAGCAGTAGTGTGTATTGTATGCATGTATGTGATGAGGATTTAGTTTCAAAGATCAGAATTTTTGAACTCTGTCTTTCAGAGTTTGTCATGGAGTTTTTTGTGAACCCTGAACTTTAGTGGACTGAGGGAGATAAACAAAGGCTATATCTTGATTTTGGTGACACTACAAGCATTATTTTCATTGAAAAGCATACTCAGTTTTCAGTCTAATTCACTGTAACAAAAAGTCTGTCACACCATCATCCTCTCCTGTGCAGTGGCTTCCCAGCTAGCATTGAACATTCAGACAACATCCCATGAACGCTGCTATAAACGTTCAGTGAATGTTCACATGCATTAATGACATTAAAGACTACCAAGGCAGATGGAATACGAAAATGTATAAACTTTTATTTTGCTATACATGGATGTACATAAGAGATATCAGCAAAACCTTCATGAGAAAAATGTAAATGTAAAAAGGTAAATAAAAAAAAAAATAAGGAAAATTTTAATGCAACAGTCACCTTCTCAGTTGTCCTGCTTAAACAGACAGTTGATGTGTGAACAACACATCTCCCAGCTCATAGGGGGTCATTTTGACTGTTGGGTTTTCTCTGTATTATTGTAGGGTCTTTACCCACAATACAAAGCGCCTTGAGGCGACTGTTTGTTGTGATTTGCTGCTATATAAATAAAATTGAATTCACTTGAAATGAAATGAATTTAATTTCCGTGTGGCAGCTTCCTCGCCTGTGATTGGACAATACAGATCACGTGCGGGATCACGCTGAAGGTCTGTAGGACCAATCAGTGCCTTCCTTCTCTTCCGTTCAAACTGAATGGCGGTTTTTGTCTACGCTGCTTTCCCGGTACGACAATGGAGGACGTCGTCTATATTTCAACACCCCAGAATCTCCCGGTGAAAGCGGGCCTCTCTACCGGCCAGCCTCATCCAGCCCCGCTGCAGACGAGAAGACGCTGCTGGCTGCAGTGAGTGGGTTATCGACTCAGTTACATATGTTTGTACGAGCGCGACTGAAAGACAACATGGCGTCTATTGTGTAGAGACTCCATGCTCTAAACAAAGCCTCACCTACAGAAGGACTCGAGGAAAAGACGGCAGCACGATCCGAAAACTGCGGTAAGACTTGGTCGTTTCTAAAACAAAAATACTAAGAGTGGAGGAATGGTCACAGTAACCTGACAGACGTATTGTGATTTGGTTTCTTATTTTTATTTCATCTTACAGGAAGCAGTTCGCGGCCTGCACAACTCTGAATCCAATAAAAGCCGGTATGATCCTCTGCAGAGGTAAGAATCAGAAACAAAGCAGCAGTATTCAATGTGTGGAGGAGAGAAGAACTTAAAATGTTTTTACTCTTATTTATTTTCACGTTTTTTTTCCACAGACTGTTTGCCTCGCAACGCGAGTGGGTTTCTAATGCGTGGACACTGATATAATTGTGTGTAAGTATCTTTTTTTGCCTGAATATTGTTTATGTATGCACTGTGTTTACACTGTGTTTATTTACAATGTACAAAAATGTTTTTCAGCTTCTTGAAAAACCTACAGACGGTTCGCCGAACTTCCGCTACAGTCAGCCTCACGGTCCGGAAAAGGCGGCAGCCATTAAAAACTCTGCCCGGTGTCGTGTAAGAAGGAAGCCGGTAAGACGTATTGGATTGTTTTGTTGGTCTGCTGTATTTGTGTAGTTAGCTTGGAAATGCAGGTTTATTTTTGGAAAATATTACTTATTGTTTTTTTTAACTTTATATAAAATCTGGCTTCTTCTGAACAACCCAAAATGTATATAAAAAGCAGTGGCGGCCGTGCATTTCACACCTAGGCCTTCAGTAGTGATCCGCCTGAATCACTCCACCCTCAATAACTATTTTATGGGAATAAAAACATCTTTTTATGCAGAAATGCAGTAGAAAGAGCTGTTGCATCGCAGATTGAGAGCTCATGTAGCCAGAATAAAAGCATTTACCGAAGAAACAAACCCAAGGTTCACAAGTCTGCTTTTACTGCCGCTACAGCTGCGACACATATAAAAATGCATTGATAACAACCTCATAAAATTATTATAAAGAGAGAAACATTTTAGTCATCGTGACCCTGAAATGAAAGTTCCTGCTTGCCCCCCCCCCCCCCCCCCCCCAAAAAGCCAATCTAACAGTCTCTTTAAGATTTCCCTATTATTCTTCACCTTTACGTCGTGGAGCTCCGCTTCCCTGCGCACTTGCTCGCTCAGCTGATCCGCTCTGGTGTCCCCGAATGTTTTGCTTGCAAGTGTCCGGCAGTGCTTTGGTGTCTCGTTGCTGCTATGGTTAGGCAAGTCAAATTTACAAACCCAGTGTGGCTCCAAACACCATGTCGATCAGTGGCAAACAACAAGCACTCCCAGCAATACAATTTGCAGTGTTCCTCGGGGCCTGTGAGCCAGTGGTACCGCTCGTAATTAGTGGACTGAAAGTGGTGGACACATCCTTTTCCCGGTTGTGACAGGCTTGCTAGCTTCGGAGTTGCCCGACCTTTCTTAATGATGTCCAGCTTTTCTTGAAAAGTCCGTCTTGGCTTTGGCAATAAATCTGCAACCAAATCCATTTCTTCTCCTCCTTCAGCCATTGTGGGTTGACAAAAAAGCTATAAAATCAACACAACCATATTTTTGCTTGTGCAGCTGGCTACAGATGCAGTTTGCTAGCTCTGGCTAGTACACTGACTAAGATAGTGTTTATTTGTCACATGCACAGTTATACACAATACAATGCACAGTGAAATGTATTTTGTACCTGCAACCATATATACACACACATATAAATAAGAAGAATAAAAATTAAAAAAAGTAATTCACACTATACACTATACTCTATATACTATACACTATACACACTTTTATAAATTATAATATTTACATTGTGCAATAATGGTCCAGTTAGGGCTCAGAGTTGAGCAGACGGATGGCTTGTGGGTAAAAACTCTTCTTCAACCTTTCAGTCTTAGCCCTCAGGCAGCGGTAACGCCGGCCTGATGGGAGCAGGGAGAAGAGAGAGTGTCCGGGGTGGCTGGGCTGTTTTAGGATCTTCATGGCCCTCAGCCTGCACTGCTTGGTGTAAATGTCCTGCAGGTTGGGGAGGGTGGTTCTGATGGTCCGTTCAGCTGAACGAACCACCCTTTTTAGGGCCATGAAGTCCTGCTTGGTGCAGTTTCCCATCCAGGTGGTGATGCTCCCACGCATGATGCTCTCGATGGTGCAGGTGTAAAAGTTCCTGAGCACCTTGAGTGGGAGCTTGAAGTCTCTCAGCCGCCTGAGGAGGTAGAGACGCTGTCTGGCCTTCTTCACAGTGATGTTTATGTGATGAGTCCAGGACAGGTCCTGTGAGATGGTCACTCCCAGGTATTTGAAAGTGTCCACCTCAGCACCACTGATGGCAAGTGGATGATAGTCCCTCTGCTGCTTCCTGCTGAAGTCCACGATCAGTTCCTTCGTTTTGCTGACGTTGAGCAGGAGGTGGTGCTCCTGGCACCAGTTCTCCAGGCGGGAGACCTCTCTCCTGTAGGCTGTCTCCTCATTGTGAGAGATTAGTCCCACAACAGCAGTGTCGTCAGCAAACTTGATGATGACGTTGGACTCTGACGTGGCCTCGCAGTCATGGGTGTACAGTGAGTACAGCAGAAGGCTGAGCACACAGCCTTGGGGGGATCCAGTGTTGAGGGTGAGGGAGGATGAGGTGAGGTGACCCACTCGTACCACCTGTGGTGTGCTGGTCAGGAAGCTGTGAACCCACCTGCACAGGGATGGGCCCAGGCCCAGGTCCAGCAGCTTAGAGCCCAGCCTGGAGGGAACTATGGTGTTGAATGCTGAGCTGTAATCTACAAACAGCACTCTCACATAGTTCCCCTTACCGGTGTCTATGTGTGAAAGGGTCTTGTGGAGGAGGAAGGATATGGCGTCATCTGTGGATCTGTCTGGCCGGTATGCAAACTGTAGTGGGTCGAGGGTGGTGGGCAGTGAGGAGGTGATGAATGTCTTGATGAGTCTCTCAAAACACTTCATCACCACAGAGGTGAGCGCTATGGGCCTGAAGTCATTGGGGCTGCTGGGGTGTGGTTTCTTTGGGACAGGGACTATGATGGACTTTTTAAATCTTTTTAAAACTTTTTAAACTATCCAATCAAAGTGTATGAATATGCTGACGTTACCGTACGCCTGCTAGAGGGCCTGCTAGAGGGCACACCACTGCAGTGAAGGTGAAAATAATTAACATTGAATGTTTATAGTTTCAGCAGCTGTAACATTTTGGGACCTAAAAGATAAAAAGTGTATAATCAGTTTAAAGGTGCCTCAAGGGTTAATGACCAAAATCACTGAAGTACTTTTATCAGTGTTAAATTTTTTCAAAGTACTTGTTCATTTGTCTTTTATTCACAGGATGCAGGAGTTGGTACTTTGTCAGATAACCATTGTTTCTGATGACAAAGATGGGCTGATTAATTTTTTTTTTTTTTGCATTCAGGGTCTTATCTGCTATGTGTACATTCAAAGTCAAGAGACTCAAACTTTCAGTGTAGTTTCCTGATTTTTCACAATATTTCATATAGTTTCATAATGACTTAATGTGTGCTCTGTGTCAACAGCTGCTGGAGGCGAGGGCGAGTGTCCTGGCAGTGAAGGAGGTTGCCTTCTGGGATGGTGTCACCACTGACCTCATGTTGGATGAGGAGGATGGCGTCTCAGAGGGCGTGTCGGGCTGGATTAAGACCCCCAAGCCAGGAGCTCAGTGACCTCTGAGCCAAACTGCAAGACAGACTTGAAGCTCACCCTAAATACAACACTGTGCACCAGAAGTGTTTGTATGCTGGACCATGCTCTGAGAGAAAGCCACCACCACATGGCCCAGAAGTAGCAAAGCATTATATGTCATAATGTTTTTGTTTTCTTTATATATATAGATTATATGATGTGTGTGTATGTGCATATTGCTTTATAAATAAAACAAAAAAAAAATTCAAACCTGTGCCTCACAATTTGTTTCTCTTAATTGAATTCCTTTTAGTTGAGGTTATTAGCATGGCATTAATACAACATAACATACAAGGTATATCACAGAAATAATAATTAAAAATAATTTTTATTACTGGGTTATTATTTATTAGGGAGGGGCTTACCCAGGCCTGTCTTTATAAAGGCCACGGGGGGGGGACAGATCTACCAACCAATCACATGTGAAAACTGAATTGTGATGTCATTTTTATCATCCAATGACTGAGAAGCCACGTGGGTCTCTTGCCGCTGCTTCGGCTTGAGGCGCTGCTATTCATATGTAAAGTGGAGTCGTTAACACCTCCCGCCTGCCGGCTCCCCCCGTACCTCTACTCCCCGCTGATTCTAGTGGTACGTAAACGACCATATCCGTCTCAGGCGAACGAATATGCGCTGCCCCGTATGCTGACGAAAGCTGCCGTTTACTAGCGGCGCCCGCGTCAGTATACGGGGACGGATAGGCCTCTTTTCGTGCAGTGTAACTTTGAATGGAATATCTACTAATATCCAGATTTTGAGAGCAGTTTCAATCAATCTCTCCTGTGTTCCAGTGGTACATTGTGGTACCTAATGCAAGTTTTTCCTGTTAAAGTCCAGCTTATCAGTCAGAAAACCTTTTTCCAAACACATTAGCACAGACCAACACAACTGTAGTGATCAAACAAACAATACATGTACACATTAGTGTGTGGATCATTAATTAAACCCAGGATACTCGAGCTCCAGACCCCAAACTAAGCTTATACAATGCTGCTTTTGATCAGCACAGTCGTATTCAGTTGTGGTAATGTACTTGCAGCTAACCAGGGCTCACCTACTTTGACCTGCACTGGTTCCACGAGCCTGATTACCTATTGATTGATTTTCAGTGCTGTGGAGGCATGTGTCAAATTCACTGAGCCTGTGCTCCAAAGCTACAAAGAAACCAAATTTCTCAACAGTACCATTAGCACTAAAGGAGGCCGAGGGTTCCTAAACATTTGACACATCCAGCAGAAGAAAACAAGGAAGAAACCCTCCTCCAGTTTTATTAGTACACACCAAAACTATCGTGCTGATTAAGAAAACAATCAATTTTGACACACTAGTGTGTGGATCATCCCATTTCTAATGCGATTAAACAAGTTTGCACTTTTGTGTAAAGGGCGTGACACACCCAGTTGTAGAAAACATTCAGTTTTTATCACTTTGACACATTCCACAGTTTGATTTCTGACTATATGAATCCTTCAACAAGGTTTTGAATTCTTTCTTTCATCCAGTTTGAGTTCAATAAACCTACAAAGCTGATGCTCCAGACCTCAAACTAACCTAATGTAATGCTGCTTTTGACCCACAAAATACTTTGGAGCTCTGCTTGTTGGTAAGAAGATGTTTGTAATCATATATTATCCATCTGGCATGATCAATTTGCATTAAGTACCACAATGTGACACTAAAACACAGGAGTGAGTGATGCTAAAAATGGGCTTCTGCATGTGTGTGTAGAGATTCACTTAAACATCACAAGTGATTTATGCTCAATGATTTTGTTAAGAAACACCTGTGAAAAGATTAGTGACAAAGCTCATGTAATGTGACATTAAAGGCAATTTCCTGTTAAAATCCTGGACGTTTCTAAGAGACCCCAAAGATTTGAGCAGTAGTGTGTATTGTATGCATGTATGTGATGAGGATTTAGTTTCAAAGATCAGAATTTTTGAACTCTGTCTTTCAGGAAAACTTGAGTTGAAGTGTTTGAAGGCTGATAGCAAACTGTCCCTAACAAGTCCACTTTATTGCATGCTCATTTTCTGTGATTAGTGGTGCATAGGTGTTTAAGAAGTGCATGTTGTTGATGCTTATTAATCTGTCATGCTTATTAGTGGCTCATGCTTGCTTAAAGCCTATGTCTGTACTTGACCACAGAGGCAGAGCATCATTCAATCCTGCCAGCTGCCTCTCTTGGCAGCATTTTGAGGATGACAGACTCCACTTTCTCTGCAGGAAGACAGCTCATAACTTTTTAACAGTCTCTCCCTGAACTGATGCTCCTGTATCATCTGCTCTAATCAATAATCACAGTGCAATCTACACCACAGCTCAAAAGTTTGAAGTCAATTAGAAAGGTTCAGTTTTCTGAATGAAATTTGGCTTCATGTTAACACTAAACCAACCATTAATGTAAAGAAATATATAATTGCTTCATTGTGAGACTGATCCTAAATTCTGAATAACTTTGAATGGAATATCTACTAATATCCAGATTTTGAGAGCAGTTTCAATCAATCTCTCCTGTGTTCCAGTGGTACATTGTGGTACCTAATGCAAGTTTTTCCTGTTAAAGTCCAGCTTATCAGTCAGAAAACCTTTTTCCAAACACATTAGCACAGACCAACACAACTGTAGTGAGCAAACAAACAATACATGTACACATTAGTGTGTGGATCATTAATTAAACCCAGGATACTCAAGCTCCAGACCCCAAACTAAGCTTATACAATGCTGCTTTTGATCAGCACAGTCGTATTCAGTTGTGGTAATGTACTTGCAGCTAACCAGGGCTCACCTACTTTGACCTGCACTGGTTCCAGGAGCCTGATTACCTATTGATTGATTTTCAGTGCTGTGGAGGCATGTGTCAAATTCACTGAGCCTGTGCTCCAAAGCTACAAAGAAACCAAATTTCTCAACAGTACCATTAGCACTAAAGGAGGCCGAGGGTTCCTAAACATTTGACACATCCAGCAGAAGAAAACAAGGAAGAAACCCTCCTCCAGTTTTATTAGTACACACCAAAACTATCGTGCTGATTAAGAAAACAATCAATTTTGACACACTAGTGTGTGGATCATCCCATTTCTAATGCGATTAAACAAGTTTGCACTTTTGTGTAAAGGGCGTGACACACCCAGTTGTAGAAAACATTCAGTTTTATCACTTTGACACATTCCACAGTTTGATTTCTGACTATATGAATCCTTCAACAAGTTTTTGAATTCTTTCTTTCAACCAGTTTGAGTTCAATAAACCTACAAAGCTGATGCTCCAGACCTCAAACTAACCTAATGTAATGCTGCTTTTGACCCACAAAATACTTTGGAGCTCTGCTTGTTGGTAAGAAGATGTTTGTAATCATATATTATCCATCTGGCATGATCAATTTGCATTAAGTACCACAATGTGACACTAAAACACAGGAGTGAGTGATGCTAAAAATGGGCTTCTGCATGTGTGTGTAGAGATTCACTTAAACATCACAAGTGATTTATGCTCAATGATTTTGTTAAGAAACACCTGTGAAAAGATTAGTGACAAAACTCATGTAATGTGACATTAAAGGCAATTTCCTGTTAAAATCCTGGACGTTTCTAAGTGACCCCAAAGATTTGAGCAGTAGTGTGTATTGTATGCATGTATGTGATGAGGATTTAGTTTCAAAGATCAGAATTTTTGAACTCTGTCTTTCAGGAAAACTTGAGTTGAAGTGTTTGAAGGCTGATAGCAAACTGTCCCTAACAAGTCCACTTTATTGCATGCTCATTTTCTGTGATTAGTGGTGCATTGGTGTTTAAAAAGTGCATGTTGTTGATGCTTATTAATCTGTCATGCTTATTAGTGGCTCATGCTTGCTTAAAGCCTATGTCTGTACTTGACCACAGAGGCAGAGCATCATTCAATCCTGCCAGCTGCCTCTCTTGGCAGCATTTTGAGGATGACAGACTCCACTTTCTCTGCAGGAAGACAGCTCATAACTTTTTAACAGTCTCTCCCTGTACTGATGCTCCTGTATCATCTGCTCTAATCAATAATCACAGTGCAATCTACACCACAGCTCAAAAGTTTGAAGTCAATTAGAAAGGTTCAGTTTTCTGAATGAAATTTGGCTTCATGTTAACACTAAACCAACCATTAATGTAAAGAAATATATAATTGCTTCATTGTGAGACTGATCCTAAATTCTGAATAACTTTGAATGGAATATCTACTAATATCCAGATTTTGAGAGCAGTTTCAATCAATCTCTCCTGTGTTCCAGTGGTACATTGTGGTACCTAATGCAAGTTTTTCCTGTTAAAGTCCAGCTTATCAGTCAGAAAACCTTTTTCCAAACACATTAGCACAGACCAACACAACTGTAGTGATCAAACAAACAATACATGTACACATTAGTGTGTGGATCATTAATTAAACCCAGGATACTCAAGCTCCAGACCCCAAACTAAGCTTATACAATGCTGCTTTTGATCAGCACAGTCGTATTCAGTTGTGGTAATGTACTTGCAGCTAACCAGGGCTCACCTACTTTGACCTGCACTGGTTCCAGGAGCCTGATTACCTATTGATTGATTTTCAGTGCTGTGGAGGCATGTGTCAAATTCACTGAGCCTGTGCTCCAAAGCTACAAAGAAACCAAATTTCTCAACAGTACCATTAGCACTAAAGGAGGCCGAGGGTTCCTAAACATTTGACACATCCAGCAGAAGAAAACAAGGAAGAAACCCTCCTCCAGTTTTATTAGTACACACCAAAACTATCGTGCTGATTAAGAAAACAATCAATTTTGACACACTAGTGTGTGGATCATCCCATTTCTAATGCGATTAAACAAGTTTGCACTTTTGTGTAAAGGGCGTGACACACCCAGTTGTAGAAAACATTCAGTTTTTATCACTTTGACACATTCCACAGTTTGATTTCTGACTATATGAATCCTTCAACAAGTTTTTGAATTCTTTCTTTCAACCAGTTTGAGTTCAATAAACCTACAAAGCTGATGCTCCAGACCTCAAACTAACCTAATGTAATGCTGCTTTTGACCCACAAAATACTTTGGAGCTCTGCTTGTTGGTAAGAAGATGTTTGTAATCATATATTATCCATCTGGCATGATCAATTTGCATTAAGTACCACAATGTGACACTAAAACACAGGAGTGAGTGATGCTAAAAATGGGCTTCTGCATGTGTGTGTAGAGATTCACTTAAACATCACAAGTGATTTATGCTCAATGATTTTGTTAAGAAACACCTGTGAAAAGATTAGTGACAAAACTCATGTAATGTGACATTAAAGGCAATTTCCTGTTAAAATCCTGGACGTTTCTAAGTGACCCCAAAGATTTGAGCAGTAGTGTGTATTGTATGCATGTATGTGATGAGGATTTAGTTTCAAAGATCAGAATTTTTGAACTCTGTCTTTCAGGAAAACTTGAGTTGAAGTGTTTGAAGGCTGATAGCAAACTGTCCCTAACAAGTCCACTTTATTGCATGCTCATTTTCTGTGATTAGTGGTGCATTGGTGTTTAAAAAGTGCATGTTGTTGATGCTTATTAATCTGTCATGCTTATTAGTGGCTCATGCTTGCTTAAAGCCTATGTCTGTACTTGACCACAGAGGCAGAGCATCATTCAATCCTGCCAGCTGCCTCTCTTGGCAGCATTTTGAGGATGACAGACTCCACTTTCTCTGCAGGAAGACAGCTCATAACTTTTTAACAGTCTCTCCCTGTACTGATGCTCCTGTATCATCTGCTCTAATCAATAATCACAGTGCAATCTACACCACAGCTCAAAAGTTTGAAGTCAATTAGAAAGGTTCAGTTTTCTGAATGAAATTTGGCTTCATGTTAACACTAAACCAACCATTAATGTAAAGAAATATATAATTGCTTCATTGTGAGACTGATCCTAAATTCTGAATAACTTTGAATGGAATATCTACTAATATCCAGATTTTGAGAGCAGTTTCAATCAATCTCTCCTGTGTTCCAGTGGTACATTGTGGTACCTAATGCAAGTTTTTCCTGTTAAAGTCCAGCTTATCAGTCAGAAAACCTTTTTCCAAACACATTAGCACAGACCAACACAACTGTAGTGACCAAACAAACAATACATGTACACATTAGTGTGTGGATCATTAATTAAACCCAGGATACTCAAGCTCCAGACCCCAAACTAAGCTTATACAATGCTGCTTTTGATCAGCACAGTCGTATTCAGTTGTGGTAATGTACTTGCAGCTAACCAGGGCTCACCTACTTTGACCTGCACTGGTTCCACGAGCCTGATTACCTATTGATTGATTTTTCAGTGCTGTGGAGGCATGTGTCAAATTCACTGAGCCTGTGCTCCAAAGCTACAAAGAAACCAAATTTCTCAACAGTACCATTAGCACTAAAGGAGGCCGAGGGTTCCTAAACATTTGACACATCCAGCAGAAGAAAACAAGGAAGAAACCCTCCTCCAGTTTTATTAGTACACACCAAAACTATCGTGCTGATTAAGAAAACAATCAATTTTGACACACTAGTGTGTGGATCATCCCATTTCTAATGCGATTAAACAAGTTTGCACTTTTGTGTAAAGGGCGTGACACACCCAGTTGTAGAAAACATTCAGTTTTTATCACTTTGACACATTCCACAGTTTGATTTCTGACTATATGAATCCTTCAACAAGTTTTTGAATTCTTTCTTTCATCCAGTTTGAGTTCAATAAACCTACAAAGCTGATGCTCCAGACCTCAAACTAACCTAATGTAATGCTGCTTTTGACCCACAAAATACTTTGGAGCTCTGCTTGTTGGTAAGAAGATGTTTGTAATCATATATTATCCATCTGGCATGATCAATTTGCATTAAGTACCACAATGTGACACTAAAACACAGGAGTGAGTGATGCTAAAAATGGGCTTCTGCATGTGTGTGTAGAGATTCACTTAAACATCACAAGTGATTTATGCTCAATGATTTTGTTAAGAAACACCTGTGAAAAGATTAGTGACAAAGCTCATGTAATGTGACATTAAAGGCAATTTCCTGTTAAAATCCTGGACGTTTCTAAGAGACCCCAAAGATTTGAGCAGTAGTGTGTATTGTATGCATGTATGTGATGAGGATTTAGTTTCAAAGATCAGAATTTTTGAACTCTGTCTTTCAGGAAAACTTGAGTTGAAGTGTTTGAAGGCTGATAGCAAACTGTCCCTAACAAGTCCACTTTATTGCATGCTCATTTTCTGTGATTAGTGGTGCATAGGTGTTTAAGATGTGCATGTTGTTGATGCTTATTAATCTGTCATGCTTATTAGTGGCTCATGCTTGCTTAAAGCCTATGTCTGTACTTGACCACAGAGGCAGAGCATCATTCAATCCTGCCAGCTGCCTCTCTTGGCAGCATTTTGAGGATGACAGACTCCACTTTCTCTGCAGGAAGACAGCTCATAACTTTTTAACAGTCTCTCCCTGTACTGATGCTCCTGTATCATCTGCTCTAATCAATAATCACAGTGCAATCTACACCACAGCTCAAAAGTTTGAAGTCAATTAGAAAGGTTCAGTTTTCTGAATGAAATTTGGCTTCATGTTAACACTAAACCAACCATTAATGTAAAGAAATATATAATTGCTTCATTGTGAGACTGATCCTAAATTCTGAATAACTTTGAATGGAATATCTACTAATATCCAGATTTTGAGAGCAGTTTCAATCAATCTCTCCTGTGTTCCAGTGGTACATTGTGGTACCTAATGCAAGTTTTTCCTGTTAAAGTCCAGCTTATCAGTCAGAAAACCTTTTTCCAAACACATTAGCACAGACCAACACAACTGTAGTGACCAAACAAACAATACATGTACACATTAGTGTGTGGATCATTAATTAAACCCAGGATACTCAAGCTCCAGACCCCAAACTAAGCTTATACAATGCTGCTTTTGATCAGCACAGTCGTATTCAGTTGTGGTAATGTACTTGCAGCTAACCAGGGCTCACCTACTTTGACCTGCACTGGTTCCAGGAGCCTGATTACCTATTGATTGATTTTCAGTGCTGTGGAGGCATGTGTCAAATTCACTGAGCCTGTGCTCCAAAGCTACAAAGAAACCAAATTTCTCAACAGTACCATTAGCACTAAAGGAGGCCGAGGGTTCCTAAACATTTGACACATCCAGCAGAAGAAAACAAGGAAGAAACCCTCCTCCAGTTTTATTAGTACACACCAAAACTATCGTGCTGATTAAGAAAACAATCAATTTTGACACACTAGTGTGTGGATCATCCCATTTCTAATGCGATTAAACAAGTTTGCACTTTTGTGTAAAGGGCGTGACACACCCAGTTGTAGAAAACATTCAGTTTTTATCACTTTGACACATTCCACAGTTTGATTTCTGACTATATGAATCCTTCAACAAGTTTTTGAATTATTCTTTCGTCCAGTTTGAGTTCAATAAACCTACAAAGCTGATGCTCCAGACCTCAAACTAACCTAATGTAATGCTGCTTTTGACCCACAAAATACTTTGGAGCTCTGCTTGTTGGTAAGAAGATGTTTGTAATCATATATTATCCATCTGGCATGATCAATTTGCATTAAGTACCACAATGTGACACTAAAACACAGGAGTGAGTGATGCTAAAAATGGGCTTCTGCATGTGTGTGTAGAGATTCACTTAAACATCACAAGTGATTTATGCTCAATGATTTTGTTAAGAAACACCTGTGAAAAGATTAGTGACAAAGCTCATGTAATGTGACATTAAAGCCAATTTCCTGTTAAAATCCTGGACGTTTCTAAGTGACCCCAAAGATTTGAGCAGTAGTGTGTATTGTATGCATGTATGTGATGAGGATTTAGTTTCAAAGATCAGAATTTTTGAACTCTGTCTTTCAGGAAAACTTGAGTTGAAGTGTTTGAAGGCTGATAGCAAACTGTCCCTAACAAGTCCACTTTATTGCATGCTCATTTTCTGTGATTAGTGGTGCATAGGTGTTTAAAAAGTGCATGTTGTTGATGCTTATTAATCTGTCATGCTTATTAGTGGCTCATGCTTGCTTAAAGCCTATGTCTGTACTTGACCACAGAGGCAGAGCATCATTCAATCCTGCCAGCTGCCTCTCTTGGCAGCATTTTGAGGATGACAGACTCCACTTTCTCTGCAGGAAGACAGCTCATAACTTTTTAACAGTCTCTCCCTGAACTGATGCTCCTGTATCATCTGCTCTAATCAATAATCACAGTGCAATCTACACCACTGCTCAAAAGTTTGAAGTCAATTAGAAAGGTTCAGTTTTCTGAATGAAATTTACATTCATGTTAACACTAAACCAACCATTAATGTAAAGAAATATATAATTGCTTCATTGTGAGACTGATCCTAAATTCTGAATAACTTTGAATGGAATATCTACTAATATCCAGATTTTGAGAGCAGTTTCAATCAATCTCTCCTGTGTTCCAGTGGTACATTGTGGTACCTAATGCAAGTTTTTCCTGTTAAAGTCCAGCTTATCAGTCAGAAAACCTTTTTCCAAACACATTAGCACAGACCAACACAACTGTAGTGAGCAAACAAACAATACATGTACACATTAGTGTGTGGATCATTAATTAAACCCAGGATACTCAAGCTCCAGACCCCAAACTAAGCTTATACAATGCTGCTTTTGATCAGCACAGTCGTATTCAGTTGTGGTAATGTACTTGCAGCTAACCAGGGCTCATCTACTTTGACCTGCACTGGTTCCAGGAGCCTGATTACCTATTGATTGATTTTCAGTGCTATGGAGGCATGTGTCAAATTCACTGAGCCTGTGCTCCAAAGCTACAAAGAAACCAAATTTCTCAACAGTACCATTAGCACTAAAGGAGGCCGAGGGTTCCTAAACATTTGACACATCCAGCAGAAGAAAACAAGGAAGAAACCCTCCTCCAGTTTTATTAGTACACACCAAAACTATCGTGCTGATTAAGAAAACAATCAATTTTGACACACTAGTGTGTGGATCATCCCATTTCTAATGCGATTAAACAAGTTTGCACTTTTGTGTAAAGGGCGTGACACACCCAGTTGTAGAAAACATTCAGTTTTTATGACTTTGACACATTCCACAGTTTGATTTCTGACTATATGAATCCTTCAACAAGTTTTTGAATTCTTTCTTTCATCCAGTTTGAGTTCAATAAACCTACAAAGCTGATGCTCCAGACCTCAAACTAACCTAATGTAATGCTGCTTTTGACCCACAAAATACTTTGGAGCTCTGCTTGTTGGTAAGAAGATGTTTGTAATCATATATTATCCATCTGGCATGATCAATTTGCATTAAGTACCACAATGTGACACTAAAACACAGGAGTGAGTGATGCTAAAAATGGGCTTCTGCATGTGTGTGTAGAGATTCACTTAAACATCACAAGTGATTTATGCTCAATGATTTTGTTAAGAAACACCTGTGAAAAGATTAGTGACAAAGCTCATGTAATGTGACATTAAAGGCAATTTCCTGTTAAAATCCTGGACGTTTCTAAGTGACCCAAAGATTTGAGCAGTAGTGTGTATTGTATGCATGTATGTGATGAGGATTTAGTTTCAAAGATCAGAATTTTTGAACTCTGTCTTTCAGGAAAACTTGAGTTGAAGTGTTTGAAGGCTGATAGCAAACTGTCCCTAACAAGTCCACTTTATTGCATGCTCATTTTCTGTGATTAGTGGTGCATAGGTGTTTAAGAAGTGCATGTTGTTGATGCTTATTAATCTGTCATGCTTATTAGTGGCTCATGCTTGCTTAAAGCCTATGTCTGTACTTGACCACAGAGGCAGAGCATCATTCAATCCTGCCAGCTGCCTCTCTTGGCAGCATTTTGAGGATGACAGACTCCACTTTCTCTGCAGGAAGACAGCTCATAACTTTTTAACAGTCTCTCCCTGTACTGATGCTCCTGTATCATCTGCTCTAATCAATAATCACAGTGCAATCTACACCACAGCTCAAAAGTTTGAAGTCAATTAGAAAGGTTCAGTTTTCTGAATGAAATTTGGCTTCATGTTAACACTAAACCAACCATTAATGTAAAGAAATATATAATTGCTTCATTGTGAGACTGATCCTAAATTCTGAATAACTTTGAATGGAATATCTACTAATATCCAGATTTTGAGAGCAGTTTCAATCAATCTCTCCTGTGTTCCAGTGGTACATTGTGGTACCTAATGCAAGTTTTTCCCTGTTAAAGTCCAGCTTATCAGTCAGAAAACCTTTTTCCAAACACATTAGCACAGACCAACACAACTGTAGTGGTCAAAGAAACAACACATTTACACACTAGTGTGTGTATCCTTATTTAAACCTAGGAAGTTCAAACTCCAGACCCCGAAGTAAGTAAATCTAATGCGTTTTTTGAGCAGCACAGTAGTTTTCAGCTCTGCTAATGTACTTGATCAAAGATGTTTCTAATGGTAGATTAGCCTCTTGACTTTAGTGTGTCATGTATTTCTCTACTTACAGTTTGTCGTACTTCATACACAGTTACCTCTGCTCCACCTTTCTGCTGGCTTGTCTCTAGTCATCCTGCACCTTCATGTCTCCTATCCTCTGAAACACCACTGGCTTGTTTTTGCCTTGAGTTGTAATATAAGAAATTACAAAGATTAGGCAAATCAGGAAACGTTTTCATGACTTAAATGCTCTTAAAGACTTCAATCTTACCGTCCCGTAGCCCTTTGAGGCCTATAATAGAACAAGTCCGCCAGACCACATCGTTACAGTTATACATACTGTAGTACCATCGTGTGGAATATTTCAACTCACTATACATCAATAGTACTTTCAGAACCCTAATTATAACAATATTATGAACAGGGGCACAGCTATATACTTTCTGAGGTGTTTAGGACACATTTTTAGGCGGCCCAGGCCCCTGTCCACCAAACCCAAACCCACACACAACGCACCTTCTCAAGGTTTACCGTGTTCATATGTGCAGATCTCACTTATTCATGGACTTATATAATACAAGACTTCTATTAAATACTTTTACAGGCTTTTGGAATAACTTACCGACTGTCTTTAATCCATTTTGAAGAGCCTTTTTTCTTCCAAACAACATTTTAATCCGTCTCCGTCGTCCGTTTTCCGTTTTCTGTTTTGTTTTTTTGTTGTCAGGTGATAGCACGATTCTAAGGAAAATTGTCGTTATGTAGCGTTCTCGAACGCGCCTTTGGTGTGTGTGTGTGTGTGTGTGTGTGTGTGTGTGTGTGGAAAAGGGGTGGGGGGCAGGAGGAGGGGATGTGCTGGAGCAGAGGGGCGCCTAATTAGCGCCGTGATTGTGTTATTGATCATATCATTTACACAGCTGTTAAATGCAGAGAATGCGACTGGAGAATTAATTTCCCCGTATCGCTTTGCCCCCCTGTGCGTCGCCCCTATGCATTGCATATAGTGTATACCCACTTTTTGCGCCACTGTGTATGAAGGTAACCTTAGTAAAAAAGTAGCTAAAGAGTGCGCTACCCTACAAAGAAATTGAAAACAATTTTTTCTATATCTACATATTATGCTGGATACAAAAAACCATAGCTGTACACGCTAATGCACGTTTTGTTGTTAGTGCTTTCTACGTGACTTGTGCGAACCCGTTAGAGGAAGGATACAGCGCTCTGTGACACGTTTAATATTTGTACAATTGTAACAATACTAACTTAATGAGTAGGCCACTTGCTGACTGACTGCGTGTGTCAGCGTGAATTCAGGTAGTTTGGGCACGCATGCGCATCGGCAGTGCTCCAGGTGACCTGGACGTCCGTCAGTTTTGGTTATTCGTGGGAGAAGCTACGAAAGAGAAAAGTGTCAGAAAGGAGCTGTCCCTGTGAGGCAGAGAGGAGGGAAAGGAGAAGATTAGAGGAAGAAAAAAGACAAGGGTATGTTTCCATGAGTAATTACAAGTTTAGTTTGTAACAGCTCCAAACGTACTTAGCTATCGCTAGCCGGCTAATTATGGTATTTATCATGACACTGTGTCAAAAACAACCTTTCGGCCTGTGTCAGCGTCCTCAGTGTGTTACTAGTTAATATACATTTAGCTTGGATCTTATCATCATGGTCCTGGGTTTATGACCCAGCATTTATAATTTTAGGACTTTAATTTTTCAATTTATATTGTTAATGTTACTGTTTGATTCCTAGTTTATTGTGTTTTTGCAGTTTTGAATTTTTGTCTTATTCTGCTAATTCCTGGTTGGTTTCATTGTTTCTATCCTCAGGCTTCTTAGTTTTCTGAGATCTGTTCTTGGCTGTTGTTCACTTTCTATTTAATCCGGTTTCAGTTCTCAGCCTTCCTGTGTTCCCGGTCGTCTGCCAATAAGTGATTGCCAGAAAATGATTGCCCATATTTAAACTGTTGTAAATGACTTGCTGACCTATAATCTGTGAAAAATATGTCAAACATTTCTCTCATGAATGATATCAAGTCATTTTGAGTGAGAAACAACATTTCTGTCACAAGGTAGAAGCTGCAATCAGTTTTTGGCAGCGATTTTTATATATTCTTTATTTATCAGGGTAAAAACTGTGGTTGGTCAGATTTTAAAGAGAAATCCGGCCAAGAGGGCAGCAGAAATCAGAACAAATATAACATTACACTCTATAAAGATATTTTAAGTGACCAAAGAGGACTGGATTTATTATAATGTACGTGCAATAATGCAGAGTTATAAACATACTTGAAAAACAGGTCATTTCTTTATTTTATATTTAAGCTCTTCATAAATCCTATTGACTACACTATTCACCAATATAAGCACAGACATTACACATAAAAGCACATAGAAACATCGAAAATCACTTTATGGCAGCCGATCACTTTGTTCTCCTGTTAAGTGGATTCAGTCCTGGTCTTTGTTCCTTGTTCTGTAGTTTAAGTCCTCCTCATGTCTAGTTATGATCTTGTGCTCTAGTGTAGGTGTTGTACTCCCTCAGTGTGTCTGCTTCCCTGTGTCCTCAAGTCAGTATTTGTTTCCATGTCTACTTCCTGTTTTACTTTGTATCCTATTTAGTTTTACTCCCCTTGTCTTGTTCCGCTGTGCTCCCAGGTGTGTCCTCTCTCCCTGATCACCTTGTGTGTGTATCATCTGTGTCCTCCTGTTCTTGGTCACATTGTCTCACTTAGGTGTGTTTCCTGGTTCAGAGTTTCCCTGAGTATTCCTAGTGGTTGACCTATTAGCACCGGGTGAGCTTTCTGGTTTTCTTGTATCTGATGTGCATCCAGAAACAAAGTTGTGTATTTCTGAGTTCATGCTTTGCCTCCTGAGTCCCGTGTTTGGGTCCTTATCCTGCCTGCCACACTGTAGAATCATGACTCTTATATGTCAGAGTTGTTCAATAGTTACAAGGTTCAGTGGACGGGACAAGCTAGCTGGGCATACCTTGGTTTTATTCATGCATGTTCAGACATAACTGTGCATTTGTGAGTTGTGGTGGTTTATCCTGGTTCAGTCACTGTTCCTGTGGTGACAGCATTTTGTTTTCTTCACGCTGTGGTCAGGTTGCATGGATAGACTAGTGGACCTCACTTTTATGTTCCCTTTGTGCTCTTGGGGTGCCACCATGCCATTTTGTGGTATAGCAGTGTAATAACATTTACAGCACTGGGCCCAATTGTTGACCACTTGTGTTTGATATTATTCTGTTGATGCTCAGCAATTCTGTATGCTGCATAATTATTATTTATATATTACAAATGGTTTATTTACTAGTCTATAATTAGGTACATTTGCACAGTTATGCAAAAATCTCCATCTATTGGATGAAAACAGTCCAACATGTCCAGAAGCAGGTCAAACACCCTAAATCACATATTTCTTAAAAAAATCTATGCCCTCTAGATTGCATATGGAAAGCATTCAGCTGTGCCATGGACATAGTATTACAATGTGTATCATATTGAAATACATTGTTTTTCAGTGGGCTGAGACTGAAACAGCAATGCATCCCAAAAAATTAATATTCAACTTCAACCTTTCAGCATTAATAACGGTTAGGCTCAGGGGACAATGAATTGGTATGGGGGGGCAAATGAAATTTTGCTTAGGGCCCCTTCACGGCTTGGGCCGGCTCTGAACACAGTTATGTATCATATATTATGACTTTGTAACTCTTTCACATGACATTAACAAAATGCACTGTGGAAAAATGCACATTTGTATCAACATCCAACCTTCAGTCAAAATACTAGTACTTTAGTACCACGAAAGAAACTCTCTCAGTGCGTTATGCACACTGTGGGGATATTTTTTATTACTACTTTCATTTATCATCTATGCTTCTCATACTGGCATCAGAGGCCCTTTCAATATCTTGTACTGTATGCTGGACGGGACTTTCCTCGGCCATAGCAGGGGGGCATCTATCATTCCATACCATGTACTGTGAGGGCCACTTATGCACACATGTAAATTATGTACCAAGTTTTTAAAAAAAATGTGGTCCAAGAAGAAAATGCATTTGAATAATCTGATTTCAGTATAAATACTGATATGAAACCTGTTATTTAAAATGCACGTACAGAAAAAAGGAATTTACTTGTTAAAATCCTGCTGGGAAAGTAATTTTAGTCTGAGCCCAGCACAATACAGGAAGGCTAAACAGAAAATGTAAGTTAAAAATAGTTTCCCCATAAATAGTGTCCTCTAAAATTTAGTGAGCCCCTTTAATAAATACTTAGTCCTTCATACATGGAATGGGCTGATTACAGTGAAGCTTTCATCTCCACACTTCTCATCTGAAACATTTTCCCCAATATATATAAGCAGAACCAAAACACAACTGGCAATTATGAAAACATATTTACATCCACAAGGCTTTAGTGTTTTAGTGTTTATGTGCAGAAATTCAAACAACTTTTATATTCTTTTATATTCTATTTTTTTCTTCAATTAACAGACAGCTTAAATATCTTGAATGACAATCCCCCAGTTTGCAAACTATCAAAGCTTACATGGGCTTCTTCTTCAAGTGTCACTGCAGGATCTGTGGTTAGCTTACCACAAGAGAGCACAGCTTCTCTAAAGTCATGTTCCTCTCTGTTGCTGCACCCCAACTGAGTCCAGACCCGAGTGAAAAGCCCAGTACGAGAAAACAAAAAGATTACTTTGAACTGTGAATTGTGCATAGCTACTCTATTGGAATCCAAGAATAAAAATTGTGTAGTTGGAAATGAGCAGAACAGATTTTTTATTAAAAATATTATAGGTACAATTACAGTACAATCACATTAATCAGTAATTACAATTTAAGAAGAAGAAGTAAGAGCTTTATTTGTCACATACATATACATGCAGTGAAATTCAGTCTCTGCATTTAACCCATCACACATGGAGTAAGTAGCACATACAGTACAGCGTGGAGCAGGGGGCAGCCAGAAAGCGGCCGGGGAGCAACCTCATCAGTGATGAACCCTCTTCTTCTCCTCTAGGCCACCACTGCCCAATTTAACTTCTGAGTTAGGATTAAAAAATCTTTACATGCTATTTTTCTGGAAGAAAGGTCCATGTTTACACAAAAAGATGAATTTGACATCACTTCAGTTGGTCTGTTAAAAGCATCCTTTCACTAAATCAGTGCACAGTAGAGAGATTTAATATCATTAAATATAAATAATGAGAGAATTGATAAGCAAAAACAATGACAAGGCTTAGAAACACAAAAGTTCCACACTGCTTTAGTTTCATGCAGTTTGAACCTGGAGCTACACTATATGTTCAGCTTGCGTGCATTGTATTGATCAAAGCTGCTGTATATTTTTATCACTCTGATATTGGTATTTTACTGTATCATTTATTAGTACCTATATTAATCACACACACTGGATTAATGGTCACATTATATATTGTTTGACATCTATATTGTCACTCACACAGTGGAACACTGCATGCTTTAGGTGAGTGGAAAGGACTGAGGCCTGCTCAGCCCAGGGCCTTGGGTTTTTTCCACTAGTAGAACTGCAATCATTCATATTTAGAGGCTCACCTTTGTACACAGTGCACTTTTGACACTGTATTGCCGGTGTGAAGGTCAAGTAGCTGGGAGTTGTGTGTCCTGAAAGGGGGGGTTGAAGTCCCACCTCAGCTAATTTAATAATGTAAGGGAGTACTAAGATAAGACCACCCTAAAAGTGTTTCTAGTAATGTGAAATTATGTTATTATGTGTGTCTTAGACTAGAAAATAAACATAACTGAACAATGACACAGGAGCGCATAATGTTTTAGGACAGAATGTTTCTGCTATGTCGCCATTTTATCAATAACAGAAGCAAGGACTCTGGAGTGGAGTGGTGAACGAGACTAAACAGATGATAAACGAACACTTTGAGGGAGAAGCAGCACATATTAAACAAATATGTAGGACTGCTTTTTGCATTTGCGCAATATTTCTAAAATTAGAAACATCCTTTCTCAGAGTGATGCTGAAAAGCTCATTCATGCATTTATTACTTCTAGGCTGGACTATTGTAATTCATTATTATGAGGCTGTCCTAAAAGCTCCCTGAAGAGCCTTCAGCTGATCCAAAATGCTGCAGCTAGAGTACTGACAGGGACTAGAAAGAGAGAGCATATTTCTCCCATATTGGCTTCTCTTCATTGGCTCCCTGTTAAATCCAGAATTGAATTTAAAATCCTTCTCCTCACCTACAAGGTCTTGAATAATCAGGCTCCATCTTATCTCAAAGACCTTATAGTCCTGTATCACCCCAACAGAGCACTTCGCTCTCAGACTGCTGGCTTACTTGTGGTTCCTAGGATACTTAAGAGTAGAATGGGAGGCAGAGCCTTCAGCCTTCAGGCCCCTCTTCTGTGGAACCAGCTCCCAGCTTGGATTCGGGAGACAGGCACCCTCTCTATTTTTAAGATTAGTCTTAAAACTTTCCTTTTTGATCAAGCTTATAGTTAGGGCTGGATCAGGTGACCCTGAACCACCCCTTAGTTATGCTGCTATAGGCCTAGGCTGCTGGGGGGTTCCCATAATGCACAGTTTCTTTTCATTCACCTTATTTACTTTGTTTATATGCCACTCTGCATTTAATCATTAATTGTTATTATTTTCTGGTTTTCTTCCACAGCATGTCTTTTTTTCTCTCCCCTCAGCCCAACCAGTCACGGCAGATGACTGCCCCCCCCTGAGGTTTCTTCCTGTTAAAAGGTAGTTTTTCCTTCCCACTGTTGCCAAGTGCTGCTCATAGGGGTCATTTTGACTGTTGGGTTTTCTCTGTATTATAGTAGGGTCTTTACCCACAATACAAAGCGCCTTGAGGCGACTGTTTGTTGTGATTTGGCGCTATATAAATAAAATTGAATTGAATTGAAATTGAATTGAATATGTCGATTGAGAGACTTCAACCCGACCTCCCACCATTTACAAATGCGGGTGCTGATTTCTTTGGTCCATTTGAGGTGAGAATGGGTCGCAGTGTTGTTAAACACTATGGAGTTATTTTCACTTGCATGTCCAGTAGGGCAGTGCATTTGGAAATGGCACATTCATACAGTGTTTGTATTCATGCACTGCAAGTATCCCATATCAGGTCAGATAATGGAGTAAACTTTGTAGGAGCAGAACGTGAGTTAAGAGAAGCTCTATCAGTCTTGGACCACAAAAGGATTCAAAATGTGCTACTTCAGTCTGGAGTGAAATTAAGTTTCAATGAGCTAGAAGCCATATTGAATGATTGTCCTATTACAAAAATCTCAGACAATCCTAATGATCTTGAATACTTGACACCAAATCCTATCATCTTGCTAAAAGGCAAGCCGGCTTTACCACCTGGACTTTTTGAAAAAGGTGACTTGTATATCAAATGACGCTGGAAGCAAGTTCAATTTTTCACAGATCTCTTCTGGCACCGATGGATTAAAGGATATATACTACTGTTACAGGAACAACTGTGGTCAAAGGAGAAGATATTTGCTGTAGGAGATTTTGTCATTGTGGCCGACTCCACTGCCCCTCGAGGATCTTAGTTGTAGACCTTCCTGACACACAAGTCTGTTAACATACTGTAGCGACCGGTCACAAAGATTTGTCTTCTGTCTTCTGGAAGCTGTGTGAATAAAGACTGATTAGAACTCAGATTTCTATTTGGGTTACTGGATTATACATATTTTAGACTTGGAATTGGCTCCAATTTTTGTATAATATTGAATTATGTTAGTTTACAGTAACAATTAGGGGCTGGTGTGTTGTTGCCAGTATGTATGGATTTTTCTTAGGAAGGTAAGTGTATCTGAAGTATCTGCAGCCATAATAAAAGCTGGTCAAATTCTCTAAAGACTGAGGCTCAAAAGTAATTGGACAGTCATCAGTTTCATAGCCAGGCCAGGCCTGTTCTCTCTTTAATCCCTGACAGATTAAACAGAAGGAGTTGAATCCAAGCATTGAACTTGTATTTGGTAGCTGAACTCTCAATGAGGATTACAGATTCAACAATATATTTTGATTGACTCATATGCCTCACAGTGGTGTGATCCACACCCTCTCTCCTTTGCTTTGCAAGCTTGCCAGATATCAGTCTTTACTTTGAGATGGCCTGACATTTATCTAACCAAATCTCTGTGCTGCAGCAGGAAGAGTTCTTCTTTAATGGATACCTTTGTTTTATGCCACTCAACATACCGTTCACTCATCCATTCACACACCCTCACCACCTCATGGGTTTCTTTTCCTCTTTCATGTGATAATAAATTAGTGGTGACCTGGTTTGCAACAAATTTGACTGCTAAATAGAGTAAATCATAATTAGGGTTATATCCAGACTGCATTGTGGTAGCTTCATCATCTCCTGGTTGCTTTTTTGTGCTTCAGTCTTCCCAACTTTTCCTAATCGACATTTATAGTGGCAAGAGCTCTGTGCACAATTGAAATCAGCAGAATTCACTGAATTTCAGTTTTGAAGTGGGTTGGTTCTTGGCCAGAAAAATCCTGGAAACACCCCTGGTTGACTGCAAATATCTACTGAAGTGCCACTGAGCAGGACACTGAAACTAGAGTCTCATGATTTCTGATTAATTCATGTCTAATTAGCACTGAAGTTAGAAATGATATGTTTATCCTGCAAGGGTTAAAGCCATTGTTATACCTGCATACTGTGGTGGTGATTGCAGCCATGCTCGTAGTGTTTCTCCTCCACTAATTCTTAGCTGCAAAGGCGCACACGAGCTCCACTGTGACACTCTTTTGCAGGGATGCGTGGGTGGGGCTGATGCACCAGAAGCTGACCAACTTGTGCCCCGTAAAATGAAAAGTAATTTGAAAGTTTGAGCACTCGTTATCTCATTTTCTGTTTAAAATTTTCAGCTAATTTTTTTTGTATATGCGTGTCACTCCAGGAAACTCAGGTTCAGAGAGGCCCAGGAGGTATCCTAATCAGATGCCCAAGCCACCTCAGCTGGCTCCTCTTGACGTGGAGCCAGCTGAGGTGGCTCCTCTTGACGTGGAGGAGCAGCAGCTCTACTCTGAGCCCCTCCTGAATGGCTGCACTAAGGGAGAGGCCAGCTACCCTTCGGAGGAAGCTCATTGCTGCCGCTTGCATTTGCGATCTTTTGGTCACTACCCAAAGCTCGTGGCCATAGGTGAGGGTAGGGACATAGATCGACCGGTAAATCGACAGCTTTGCTTTAACACTCAGCTCCCTCTTCACCACGACAGACAGGTGCAACGTCCGCATCACTGCAGATGCAGCCCCGATCCGTCTGTCGATCTCCCAGGCGAACAAGACCACGAGATATTTGAACTCGTCCACCTGGGGAAGGAAGTCAGCCCTGAGCTGGAGAGGGCACTCCACCCTTTTCCGACCTCAGACTTAGAGGTGCTGATTCTCATACCAGCCGCTTCACACTCGGCTGCAAACTGTTCCACTTCAAATAAACAACTCCTCTGCAAATGATCAGTTAACTGCAGATAAGCCTGTGGTTTATAGACTTTTAATAAAGATGCATGAATCATATGGAAATTAAATCAAACTTCTTTGAACAGTCTGGTAGGAATGGGACCTATAAGGCACATTTGTGGATTAGTCATTAGCTCACTGCATACAGTAGATGCTACATATATATTTTTTTAATAGAATAGAATAGAAGGACTCTTGCCCTTTGGCCTTGGGGGCTCCGTCTGGGGTATCCCTCATTCCTCCTCTGGGGTGTGCACGCAGTTGCCATCAAGATGTGTGGCCTCAGGTCTTCTGAGCTCCTAGTGGGCTGTGGATGGCCTGGGTCATTTCCTATTCGCCTCTGGATCGCGGGGCGGGGGGGGCATGGTTGCAGTTTCTTACCCTCATTGGGTACATTCCATGACAGAGGCGCATACACACACATTACTGCCACAGCAAAATTGTGTGTATGTGTGTATATGTATATGCATATGTATAGATATGTGAATGTATGTATGTATATCTTCAAGTATTTTTTCTTTCCTTTCTTCTCTTTGTTTCTCTTTCCCCCCTCCTTTTTTTTCTTCTCCTTTTTTTTAATCCCTCTTTTCTATCCCTTTCCTTATTGCCTGTCAGGCCTAGCATAAATAACTAAATAAAAAATAAAAATACATACATTAACAAGAATAGCCTATAGAAAACTTATAGAGCTGTTCTTGTAAAAGGAAATATGTTTGGTACATCAGTCCATTCGGATCATCATTCCAATTGTGAAAAATGCCAGACCTGACAGGCTTAAAAAAAAAAAAGAATAGAATAGAATAGAATAGTGTTTTATTGTCACTGAAAAAACAATGCTAAGAACAATGTTAAAACAGTGAAATGCAGTTTAGCATCCTCCCTAAAGTATGTCCTCACATGGAGATAATAGCTTTATTTTACAGCATAAAACAATAAGCTCATCATTGTTTAAGAAATTATGAACAGAATGAATTGTAAGGTGAAGAAAAGTCTAAATGTAATGTGTCTGTATGATGGCGTAGGATCTCAGGAGGCTAATATGACTGCTAGTTCTTCATATGTACATGTATGCATTTTAAGGACTTGCATAAAAAAAGAATAAACTATGCAATCAAAATATCTTTTTCAATGTTTATTTTTAAACAGGATACAACAATTAAATGAAAGTTAAACATAACGGCTGCTGGTCTAATGGTTGTGAAACAGAAGCTCCTCTGCTGAGTTTTGGAGATGAAGAGGACCTCAGGAAGAAGCTGCTATTGATGTGTCTACATAGGCAGGTCAGTTTGTGGTTGATGTAACTGTATTTTATTTTGCTGGTTTTCCAAATTGGGTGTGACGATTTTAGTTTTGATAGGACTTTGTAGTCAATTTCAATCTAATTCAGTTCAATTTATATAGTGCCAATTCACAACAGCTGTCTTATATTGTAAGGCAAAAAACACTAAAATATTAGAGAGAAAACCCCAACAATCAAGTGATCCCCTATGAGCAAGCACTTGGCAACAGGAAGGAAAAACTCCCTTTTAACAGGAAGAAACCTCCGGCAGAACCAGGCTCAGGGAGGAGTGACGGGTTGGGGGGTGAGTGGAGAGAGAAAATAAAAAAATATGAAATCATAGGAAGACAGGAGAAAACACACCTGATGGGAGAGAAAATACAAATGTTAATGACATGCAGGAGTGATATGAACACACTGGGAGTGAAAGACAGTGCTCGGTGCATCAAGTCCCTGAATCCAAACTGGGAGCTGTTTCCACAGGAGAGGAGACTGAAAGCTGAAGGCTCTGCCTCCAATTCTACTGCAGGAACTTCAGGAAGCTAAAAAAAGACAATACTACTATTAGAGATGCCAATACTACTAAACCTACTACTACTACTGCTACTACTACTACTTCTAATTCTACATTTTATTTATAGGTACCTTTCAAGACAATATTCATTTAAAAAAATGTTAAAATTGTCCAACAGGGGGCTAGACCTCTAGCTTTGTGGGTACGGTTGGTGCTCTGTGAGGAATTTAGAGTCAACTGGAGGAATATCTGGGAGCTTTTAGAAGAGAAAAGTAATGTAATGTTACATTAAAGCCAATTTCCTGTTAAAATCCTGGATGTTTCTAAAAGACCCCAAAGATTTGAGCAGTAGTGTGTATTGTATGCATGTATGTGATGAGGATTTAGTTTCAAAGATCAGAATTTTTGAACTCTGTCTTTCAGGAAAACTTGAGTTGAAGTGTTTGAAGGCTGATAGCAAACTGTCCCTAACAAGTCCACTTTATTGCATGCTCATTTTCTGTGATTAGTGGTGCATAGGTGTTTAAGAAGTGCATGTTGTTGATGCTTATTAATCTGTCATGCTTATTAGTGGCTCATGCTTGCTTAAAGCCTATGTCTGTACTTGACCACAGAGGCAGAGCATCATTCAATCCTGCCAGCTGCCTCTCTTGGCAGCATTTTGAGGATGACAGACTCCACTTTCTCTGGAGGAAGACAGCTCATAACTTTTTAACAGTCTCTCCCTGTACTGATGCTCCTGTATCATCTGCTCTAATCAATAATCACAGTGCAATCTACACCACAGCTCAAAAGTTTGAAGTCAATTAGAAAGGTTCATTTTTCTGAATGAAATTTGGTTTTATGTTAACACTAAACCAACCATTAATGTAAAGAAATATATAATTGCTTCATTGTGAGACTGATCCTAAACTCTGAATAACACTGCATGAAAAGTGGGTTTTTTCGACAGTTTCTTGTATGTAATATTGACGCGCGCCTTGAGTTTTAGGGCTCTCAGCAGGAGGCTTTGGTCAGAACAGTAAACTGTAGGGAAACTGCCGTGAACTCTCTGTGTCAGTGCTCCCTCAGCTCCCCCCTCTTCTCAGGTCTAGGGCAGACTTTCATATGTAAGGGAGGTTTCTGTGAGTCATACAAATGCAAATCAACTACTCACCAGGGGTCACCAATACTCACCAGTGGTCTACCCCTCCCAAGTTGTAACCAACATATTTTTATTTCTACAGCAAAACATTCAAACAAGACTAATCTCACAAGAAATCATTCTAATTTATAAATTTGAATTATCTAGTTGGAAATATATTTTTGGAAGTTTTCAGCTTTTGTCCCTTTTTCCAATAAGGCTGTGAGCTTCTGTCTGTGAGCTTCTGTCTGTGAGCCATTGTCATGGAGTTTTTTGTGAACCCTGAACTTTAGTGGACTGAGGGAGATAAACAAAGGCTATATCTTGATTTTGGTGACACTACAAGCATTATTTTCATTGAAAAGCATACTCAGTTTTCAGTCTAATTCACTGTAACAAAAAGTCTGTCACACCATCATCCTCTCCTGTGCAGTGGCTTCCCAGCTAGCATTGAACATTCAGACAACATCCCATGAACGCTGCTATAAACGTTCAGTGAATGTTCACATGCATTAATGATATTAAAGACTACCAAGGCAGATGGAATACGAAAATGTATAAACTTTTATTTTGCTATACATGGATGTACATAAGAGATATCAGCAAAACCTTCATGAGAAAAATGTAAATGTAAAAAGGTAAATAAAAAAAAAAAATAAGGAAAATTTTAATGCAACAGTCACCTTCTCAGTTGTCCTGCTTAAACAGACAGTTGATGTGTGAACAACACATCTCCCAGCTCATAGGGGGTCATTTTGACTGTTGGGTTTTCTCTGTATTATTGTAGGGTCTTTACCCACAATACAAAGCGCCTTGAGGCGACTGTTTGTTGTGATTTGCTGCTATATAAATAAAATTGAATTCACTTGAAATGAAATGAATTTAATTTCCGTGTGGCAGCTTCCTCGCCTGTGATTGGACAATACAGATTACGTGCGGGATCACGCTGAAGGTCTGTAGGACCAATCAGTGCCTTCCTTCTCTTCCGTTCAAACTGAATGGCGGTTTTTGTCTACGCTGCTTTCCCGGTACGACAATGGAGGACGTCGTCTATATTTCAACACCCCAGAATCTCCCGGTGAAAGCGGGCCTCTCTACCGGCCAGCCTCATCCAGCCCCGCTGCAGACGAGAAGACGCTGCTGGCTGCAGTGAGTGGGTTATCGACTCAGTTACTCATGTTTGTACGAGCGCGACTGAAAGACAACATGGCGTCTATTGTGTAGAGACTCCATGCTCTAAAGCTCCAAAGCCTCACCTACAGAAGGACTCGAGGAAAAGACGGCAGCACGATCCGAAAACTGCGGTAAGACTTGGTCGTTTCTAAAACAAAAATACTAAGAGTGGAGGAATGGTCACAGTAAGCTGACAGACGTATTGTGATTTGGTTTCTTGTTTTTATTTCATCTTACAGGAAGCAGTTCGCGGCCTGCACAACTCTGAATCCAATAAAAGCCGGTATGATCCTCTGCAGAGGTAAGAATCAGAAACAAAGCAGCAGTATTCAATGTGTGGAGGAGAGAAGAACTTAAAATGTTTTTACTCTTATTTATTTTCACGTTTTTTTTCCACAGACTGTTCGCCTCGCAACGCGAGTGGGTTTCTAATGCGTGGACAGTGATATAATTGTGTGTAAGTATCTTTTTTTGCCTGAATATTTTTTATGTATGCACTGTGTTTACACTGTGTTTATTTACAATGTACAAAAATGTTTTTCAGCTTCTTGAAAAACCTACAGACGGTTCGCCGAACTTCCGCTACAGTCAGCCTCACGGTCCGGAAAAGGCGGCAGCCATTAAAAACTCTGCCCGGTGTCGTGTAAGAAGGAAGCCGGTAAGACGTATTGGATTGTTTTGTTGGTCTGCTGTATTTGTGTAGTTAGCTTGGAAATGCAGGTTTATTTTTGGAAAATATTACTTATTGTTTTTTTTAACTTTATATAAAATCTGGCTTCTTCTGAACAACCCAAAATGTATATAAAAAGCAGTGGCGGCCGTGCATTTCACACCTAGGCCTTCAGTAGTGATCCGCCTGAATCACTCCACCCTCAATAACTATTTTATGGCAATAAAAACATCTTTTTATGCAGAAATGCAGTAGAAAGAGCTGTTGCATCGCAGATTGAGAGCTCATGTAGCCAGAATAAAAGCATTTACCGAAGAAACAAACCCAAGGTTCACAAGTCTGCTTTTACTGCCGCTACAGCTGCGACACATATAAAAATGCATTGATAACAACCTCCTAAAATTATTATTAAGAGAGAAACATTTTAGTCATCGTGACCCCGAAATGAAAGTTCCTGCTTGCCCCCCCCCCCAAAAAGCCAATCTAACAGTCTCTTTAAGATTTCCCTATTATTCTTCACCTTTACGTCGTGGAGCTCGGCTTCCCTGCGCACTTGCTCGCTCAGCTGATCCGCTCTGGTGTCCCCGAATGTTTTGCTTGCAAGTGTCCGGCAGTGCTTTGGTGTCTCGTTGCTGCCTTGGTTAGGCAAGTCAAATTTACAAACCCAGTGTGGCTCCAAACACCATGTCGATCAGTGGCAAACAACAAGCACTCCCAGCAATACAATTTGCAGTGTTCCTCGGGGCCTGTGAGCCAGTGGTACCGCTCGTAATTAGTGGACTGAAAGTGGTGGACACATCCTTTTCCCGGTTGTGACAGGCTTGCAAGCTTCGGAGTTGCCCGACCTTTCTTAATGATGTCCAGCTTTTCTTGAAAAGTCCGTCTTGACATTAACAATAAATCTGCAACCAAATCCATTTCTTCTCCTCCTTCAGCCATTGTGGGTTGACAAAACAGCTATAAAATCAACACAACCATATTTTTGCTTGTGCAGCTGGCTACAGATGCAGTTTGCTAGCTCTGGCTAGTACACTGACTATCCAATCAAAGTGTATGAATATGCTGACGTTACCGTACACCTGCTAGAGGGCCTCGGTGTTGCCAACTCATAATCTGATTGGTTGATCAAACTGTTTGATCGACACTTATTTTTGTGTTACGGGGCCCGCAGAACTGATTATGAAGGCCTCCAGGCAGATTTCTTTGACCCTGGGAACAAATGATGGCTGAAATGTGATTGGTTAAATGCTTTAATATGAAAATACACGTCTGGAAACAGCGCGACCACAGGAAAAGCTGTGAAAGGAACCGTACAAACCATTTGGAATAATTTAACAAGTATTGATGGACAGGATATAATTAACATCAGTCTGTGATTCAGATATTTTTTAGGCCAGCAGAGAAGGCCTTGCAGGCCCTGACGGCCCACCACTGCACTGCATCACCTTTTTAATAAAAAGGTGATGCAGTGCAGGTGAAAATAATTAACATTGAATGTTTATAGTTTCAGCAGCTGTAACATTTTGGGACCTAAAAGATAAAAAGTGTATAATCAGTTTAAAGGTGCCTCAAGGGTTAATGACCAAAATCACTGAAGTACTTTTATCAGTGTTAAATTTTTTCAAAGTACTTGTTCATTTGTCTTTTATTCACAGGATGCAGGAGTTGGTACTTTGTCACATAACCATTGTTTCTGATGACAAAGATGGGCTGATTAAATTTTTTTGTTTGTTTTTTGCATTTAGGGTCTTATCTGCTATGTGTGCATTCAAAGTCAAGAGACTCAAACTTTCAGTGTAGTTTCCTGATTTTTCACAATATTTCATATAGTTTCATAATGACTTAATGTGTGCTCTGTGTCAACAGCTGCTGGAGGCGAGGGCGAGTGTCCTGGCAGTGAAGGAGGTTGCCTTCTGGGATGGTGTCACCACTGACCTCATGTTGGATGAGGAGGATGGCGTCTCAGAGGGCGTGTCGGGCTGGATTAAGACCCCCAAGCCAGGAGCTCAGTGACCTCTGAGCCAAACTGCAAGACAGACTTGAAGCTCACCCTAAATACAACACTGTGCACCAGAAGTGTTTGTATGCTGGACCATGCTCTGAGAGAAAGCCACCACCACATGGCCCAGAAGTAGCAAAGCATTATATGTCATAATGTTTTTGTTTTCTTTATATATATAGATTATATGATGTGTGTGTATGTGCATATTGCTTTATAAATAAAACAAAAAAAAATTCAAACTTGTGCCTCACAATTTGTTTCTCTTAATTGAATTCCTTTTAGTTGAGGTTATTAGCATGGCATTAATACAACATAACATACAAGGTATATCACAGAAATAATAATTAAAAATAATTTTTATTACTGGGTTATTATTTATTAGGGAGGGGCTTACCCAGGCCTGTCTTTATAAAGGCCAATGGGGGGACAGATCTACCAACCAATCACATGTGAATACTGAATTGTGATGTCATTTTTATCATCCAATGACTGAGAAGCCACGTGGGTCTCTTGCCGCTGCTTCGGCTTGAGGCGCTGCTATTCATATGTAAAGTGGAGTCGTTAACACCTCCCGCCTGCCGGCTCCCCCCGTACCTCTACTTCCCGCTGATTCCAGTGGTACGTAAACGACCATATCCGTCTCAGGCGAACGAATATGCGCTGCCCCGTATGCTGACGAAAGCTGCCGTTTACTAGCGGCGCCCGCGTCAGTATACGGGGACGGATATGCCTCTTTTCGTGCAGTGTCACTTCTTGTAAAAGCAAATATGTTTGGTACAATAATGCCTTCAGATTATCATTCCGATTGCGAAAACTGCCAGACATGACAGGTCAAAAAAAAAAAAAAAGAGCCTAAAGAACAACAAAGCAGCTGGCTCAGATAAAATACCAGCAGAGCTACTGAAACACAGTGGTTAAGCGATGGTGAAAGAGCTGACAACTCTGTTCAACAAATGCTGGCGAAGTGGCCAAGTACCGGAGGACTGGCTAAAGGGTGCAATAGTCAAGCTACCAAAGAAAGGCAATACCAATACCAACTGGAGTGGCATCACCCTCCTTTCTGAGCCTGGTAAGGCGTTCTGTGTCATCCTTCTTCAACGATTGCGGCGTGCCCTCGACTGACAACTGTGAGAAGAACAAGCCGGATTCCGAAGCGGCCGATCATGCATAGAGCAGATTTTTGCCCTTAGAAACATCACCAAACAGTGCATCGAGTACCGACAACAACTTGCCATCAACTTTGTCAACTTCAAGGAGGCCTTCCACAGCATTCACCATGATTCCCTTTGGCAGATCCTGTGCTTGTATGGTGTCCCGGCCATCTTCCCTTTCAACATCTTCAGGGACCTATACTTTCGATCGAGCTGTTGCGTCAAGACCGGAAATGGCCATACCGACTCCTTTGAGATCACCACCAGTGTCAGGCAGGGTTGCATTCTTTCTCCACTGCTTTTTCTTGTTGCCCTTGTCTATGTTATGCAGCGTGCTGGTGCCCGTACCGAGGCTGGCATCTACTGGTCTGACCATGACCATCTTGGTGACTTGGACTTTGCCAATGATATTGCCCTGCTCGAGGAAAATGAGATAAAACTACAACAAGGGACAACTGACCTGCAATGGGAAGCCGGGAAAATTGACCTTAGGATCAGTGCAGAGAAATCAAAGATCATGCACATCAGCTCCACAGATCAAAGGCAGGGATTTTTTGTTGGGACTCAGAAATTGCAAGAAGTAGAGAAGTTCACCTACCTTGGCAATGTGATCTCCCAAGATGGCAACGCAGAGGTGGACATCAAATGCTGTATTGGGAAGGCAACAGCGGTATTCTGGAGGATGAACAAAATCTGGTCCTCAATTGTGATCCCAACCACCACCTATGCCAGCGAGACCTGGAAGGCATCTGTTAGCATCAACACCAAGCTCAATGTCTTCCAGCAGTGTTGCCTTTGCCGAATCCTTGTCTTCTGCACAAAGAGACCAAGTTTTGTACTCCAAACAGCAGCTGATTTAATTTGGGTATGCTTTTTCAGCTGTTTTTGTTGATTTTGGAGCTGCCAGTTAAGGTGTTAAAAAGACCAACGGGCATGCCGTTGGTTGGCCATCACTGGTTTATCATATAGAGAGAATAAAAACACTCTACTAATTTAAATAAATTAAAACTAAAAATACAATAAAAATATAAAAACCAAAAAGATAAATTTGACTATATGCATGTAAATTCTTATGAATACAATTAATTAAGGCTGTAGCTGTGATAATAAATATAAATCTGGAACATATTGTGCATATATGTACAAATAATAAATTATACAGGTGAACCATAGTGTCACCTATTAAGGGAGGAGTTATAGAGTTTGATGGCCACAGGTAGGAATGACCTCTTGAGGCTCTGTGTGGTGCATTTTGGTGGCATGAGTCTTGCACTGAATTTGCTCCTGTGTCTCACACTGTGTCGTAGTGTGGGTGGGAGCCATTGTTTATTAGGTTCATGGTGCAATTACTTTTTAAAATACTTTGTTGAATATTAAGATTTTTTTTAATGATCTGAAATATATTTATGGACAGAAATCCTAGGTATAACCAAGTGGTGGAAGGCTTCTGCCTTTTTGGCCTCATGTCTCATCTCATCTCTGTTTTTTGTGGATGATGCGTTCCTGTTGGCTTCATCGGGTGGCAGCCTGCAGCTCACACTGAAGCAGTTCACAGCTGAGTGTGAAGCAGCAGGTATGAGAATTAGCACCTCTAAGTGTGAGGCCATGGTCCTCAGCCAGAAAAGGGCGGAGTGCCCACTCAGGGTGAGGGATGAGTTGGTACCCCAAGTGGAGGGGTATCTCCATTATTTAATGCCCTGAATCAGATTGTTCAAGAAAACAAATAATCAACATAACTCCTAAATGGCAAAACTCATGTACAGTCCCTGACAGAAGTTCTGTCGCTTATCCATGTTGTGGAAACAAAAGCTTATAACCTGACTTTAAATTCACCCATTGGTTTTAGAAATGACTCATATGAAAGCTGAAACCCTCCCAAATGAGGTTTAATTTACGAAAAATAAATTTGCTTCACTGCAGACAGAAAGGTCAGATTTTGGCAAGACAAAAGTTTTGTCGCCTTGTCATATAATGCACCCAATCCTAGTTTACAGCCTCACCTGTGCTCACTAATCGATCGGTTAATTAGTGGGTGTGTATAAAAAGAACTCCAGCACCCCAGACCTTCACTTGAACTGCAACTTGACTTCTGACAACATGCCAAAAATCCACCCTGCGACCAAAGCCTTTATTATCAAGAGGCTGAAGACCAGATCCACTGCAGAGGTGGCTGGCACCTTTAATGTGTCTCAGCTTCAAGTACAAAGAATTAAAAAAAGATTTAAAGAGACTGGTAATGTTTTTGACAAGCCCAGATCTGGCAGACCTTGCGAGACAACTGCTCAGGAGGAATGTTTGTTGGTTAGAAAATCCAAAGCCAGCCCCTTTTCCACTGCAGCAGAGCTCCACCAGGCGTGGTCACCTCAAGTCCCTGTGTCAACTAGAACAGTTTGTAGGATTCTGTCTCGAAATGGCCTCCATGGTCGAATCAGTGCCCAGAAGCCAGCACTAAACAAAAGGCAATTAAAAAACCATGTGGCATTTGCCAAGGCCCACAACCTGCTAAACAGAAGGATGCTGGAAAAGTGGCAGAAGGTTGATTTCTCAGATGAATCTTCAGTTGAATTACACCACAGCCGCCTCAAATACTGCAGGATACCTCATGGAGCCCGTATGGATCCAAGATTCACCCACAAAACAGTTAAGTTTGGTGGTGGAAAGATCATGGTCTTGGGTTACATTCAGAATGGGGGTGTGTGAAACATTTGCAAGGTGGAAGGCAATATCAATAGCCTAAAATATCAAGAAGTATTAGCTACCTCTTAACATTCCCAATCATTAAAGGGGTCACATTTTGCAGCAGGATGTGCTCCATCTCATACATCCATCTCTACATCAAAGTTCCTCAAGGCGAAGAAGATCAAGGTGCTCCAGGACTGGCCAGCCCAGTCACCAGACATGAACATCATTGAGCATGTTTGGGGTAGGATGAAAGAGGAAGTTTGGAAGACAAAACCAAAGAATCTTGATGAACTCCGGGAGGCATGTAAGACTGCATTCTTTGCTATTCCTGATGACTTCATCAATAAATTGTATGAATCATTGTCGAACAGCATGGATGCAGTCCTTCAAGCTCATGGAAGTCACACAAAGTATTAAATATAGCTCTAATAGCACCACAACTTCATTCACCAATGTTATGAAACATATCTTTGTATTTGAAGTAAATTATTTGATTGATTTTCACATTACTTTCTGTGGGCGACAAAACTTTTGTCTTGCCAAAATCTGACCTTTCTGTGTTCATTAAATGAGATTTAAGATAGTGTTTATTTCTGCAGTGAAGCAAATTTATTTTCGTAAATTAAACCTCATTTGGGAGGGTTTCAGCTTTCATATGAGTCATTTCTAAAACCAATGGATGAGTTTAAAGTCAGGTTATGAGCTTTTGTTTCCACAACATGGATAAGCGACAGAACTTCTGTCAGGGACTGTACTGTAAATGATAATGTGTATTTTCAATTTTGAGTCATAACCTATAAGTGCACATTTTTATGTTTCGAACTTCTAACAATGTGTTTATATCCACAGATGAACTACAAGCATTATTGGTATAGAAACTGTCTACTGTGATGCTGTTTGGGTAAAACACTTTGTGTAATGTGGACTTTTTTATTAATGCATTAGCATTATCAACACACAGTTGCACGGTGGTTAAGACTGTTGTCACGGCAATTTAAAGTTCCTAAGATCAGCCATGTTAAGCAGCTGTTCACGGCTATTAGGGGCAGGTAACGGGTGCTTCAGCGGTGATGGCCCAGCAGTATAAGTTTATAATATGTATGCTGTGCACACCTTTCAGATGGTTCTTATTTTGTAAAACTAACGCTGCAACCTGTCGGTCTGGGTGTTCAACTGGTACTTTGCATGCCTTCAGTTTCTTGCTGTTGGGTTTTAAAAATGGAGCGGTTGATTCTAGTGAAGGAGTCGCTCTCGTGACTCAACTAGTGACAACACTCCCTGGCCTTCCACATCCCACTGCCGGATCACTTGAGTGAGTACTAAAAAAAGTACCTGGTACCAGGTACTGATGGTAACACTTTCAAACCGCGCTGAGTAGATACAAATGGAAACACGGCTTATCTGGCTGGGGTCTTTCTGTGTGTTTGCATGTTCTTCTTGTGTCTGCATGGGTTCTCTCCAGGTACTCTGGTTTCCTCTCACAGTCCAAAGACATACACTTAAAGGGGTCAAGTTAATCATTGATTCTGAATTGCCCACAGGTGTGAATGGTTATCTGTGTCTCTGCGTTAGCCCTGTGACAGACTAGCGACCTGTGCAGGGTGTACCCCATCTCTTGTCCTATTGCAGCTGTGATAGGCTCCACCCTCCCTGCTGCCCTGAATGGATAAGTGGAAGAAAATGGATGTTTGAATGCATTATATTCAAGTATATATTCAAGCCTGAAGGTGATTGGTCTATGATCAGGTTTCAGGGGATGACACTTTTTGCAAATTTAGAGGGGTCAAAGGCAAGTGGGCAGAGTTAGGATTTTCAGGTTACACTGTCTCTCTCTTCTCTTCCTGTCTCTGCATCTGCATTTTTTGGAAACTTTGGTTTTAATTGAATTCTATACAGTATAGAATCCACTTCAATTCGGCCAAAAGAAACTTTGGGAGACCTAAAATCACAACCCAGCATTATCGTTTTTATTTACTTCAGTTAACAAAAATGTTTGTTCAATTTCAGTTTTTGTTATTTAGTTTGTTTTTGTTAACAATAATAATCTTGATCCACAGTGCCCCCTCAAAACACAAATATGTTCAAACACAAATTTCTTTGTGTTTGAACATATTTGTGTTTCTTTGTGTTTCTTTCTTTGGAACTAAGCCAGTAAGAAGAGAAGTATGAATTATTTCCAGTATATTGTGCAGTACAGTTTGCTGTTTTGGGTGTGCTACTTTTTTGCTAATTCCACAGAAAAATAGCTGAGAAATCAGGAAGAACTCTTGTAGGAAGAACTCAGTCTGAAGTAAACAACAGCTGCAAAGACTCATTTGGGAACTTGGGGGGGTAAAACAAATGATGTGCTTCAGCCGGTCATTGAGAGTCACTCGTCTGATTGTTGCTACATATTGTGAAAGTTTTGTCTCTTCTACAAAACACAGCCCACACATCTTACCCATGATTCAAATACTGCACTCCATCTTTTTTTCAACAACTCTTATTTGTTGAGGAAATAATTGTGATTAGTACACCAGGCAGCTGCAGCCACATAAACAGTGACTTTTCCTGCAAAGCTTGCCAAAGATAAAGTACTGACTGAGTAATGCAAGTGCATCGTTCTATTTAAGCTACACATAAGATAATTTTGCAGTACTCCCAGTAACAATTAAGCCTGGGACTCATAAAATAGTGTCCCTTAGAAGAACATCAGACCTTTTTGTAACTGACAAGTGATGTAAGATTTGTCTGGTTTTCCCTTCTGCACAGATCTTGAAGTAAAACAAACAACTCCAAGGTTAGCATCATGAACATTTCTGTAGGACACAACAAACTGAATGGCTTGAGCTGTTAATCATGTTTGAAAAATAGTTTTATTAGTTTTTAGTTTTTGTCTTTGTTACTTACATACTCATCAGGTTGCATCATCTGCCAAAACAGGTATTGTGTGTGTGTGCAATTTGATTAAAAAAACAAAATTCATTAAAGTGTCGTTTTAATAGCTTCAAATTAACACCATTCATATTCCTTATTGAAACACTAGTGAAAAAAATTCCCTCAAATGTGACTTGCAAGGAACAGCTGATCCTCCTATAACTGACATATAATGTAAATACTCTGAGAGCATTCATGTGTCACTTGCCAGATGCCGTTTTCTGACAGCATGGTGCAGCCTGTATCTTGGATGGATTTGTCTGGCTGACCTTCTCCCCACTTGGTAAAGGTCAGAGGTTGGTTTTTCATATCAGTCTCAAAATTCCCCTCTGATTTTTTGTTTTTGACATTGATCCAGGCCATTTTGTCAGCGTCTCCAAACACTTCAGTCACTGCGTTGTTCTCTTCCTCATTCTGGGGCAAAGCCAGCTCTAGGCCACGTTTGGAGCAGAACTCTATGGCCGTCGAGAAGGAGCCTCTCTTCTTGTTGGACACAAAGTATTTTTGATCAACCTTCCAGACAAAGTCAAAGTTTATAGCTAAAAAAAAGAATAGAGAAAACAGCATGCAGAGCATCAGAAATAAACACTTAAAAAAAACAATAATTCAATTAAGAACTTTTTGTGTGACCTAGGAGATTATCATGAAAACTAGAGCCAAGCAACAATTTTAAGCATCATTTTCAGTTTCACTGACCCAAAATTATAAAAAGAAAAAAAAGAAAAAAATAATATTTATTTTTGAAGCATTTTGGCTGTAGACCAGTAGAATTGAACACCATCCACAAAACTCCCTCTTAGACCTTGTATAGAATACTTACCCAGATCTAACTTAGCAGTGGTTCTCTCTAAGGCCTCCAGGTCCCGTACAATAGAACCAAAAGACTCTGCATTAAGAAAAGTAAGAATAAATGTATCTTCAGTTGTAACTCACAGATGTGCAGTCACCATAAATCTTAGTTATCTGTTCCTTTACTTCAAAGTAATACATACATATGTGTATGAGATGATGCACATAGCAACCAGGATTTTTCTACTGGAAGAAATTTTTGCAGCAATCAAAAGCAGAGTTTTGGGACTCAATAAATGACCCCAATGCCTCCATATATTTTTGTGGTACATCAAAGCAAAAGACAATATATTATAATGTCAGATGACTGTTAGCAGTTATCTGCTAATGAGTGCTAAGTAAAACGCTGATTAACAACATTTTTTGGGAAAGGTGAGTTCAATGTCACTTGCCAGACACAGGCTTGATTACTGCCAGACCTTATGAATCAAGAAATCACTTAGATAGAACCTCTCTGACAAAATGAAGTAGGCTAAAAGATCTCAAAAAGCAACACATCATGTCACAATCTAAAGAAACAGCTGAGAAACAAAGTCACTGACATCAAGACAGGAACTAGAGATAGAGAGTAGATTTCGCCCATATTGGCTTCTCTTTATTGGCTCCCTGATGAATTCAGAACTGAATTTAAAATCCTTCTGCTCACATACAAGGTCTTGAATCATCAGGCTCCATCTTATCTTAAAGACCACATGGTACCGTATCACCCCAATAGAGCACTTTGCTCTCAGACTGCTGGCTTACTTGTGGTTCCTAGGATACTTATGAGTAGAATGGGAGGCAGAGCCTTCAGCTTTCAGGCCCCTCCAGTTTGGATTCAGGAGACAGACACCCTCTCTATTTTTAAGATTAGGCTTAAAATTTTCCTTTTTGATAAAGCTTTTACTTAGGGCGCGATCTGGTGACCTTTAGTTATGTTGCAATCGGCCTAGGCTCTTTCATTCACCTCTTTTTCCCTCTGTTTATTCCCCACTATGCATTTAATCATTAGTTATTATTAATCTCTGACTCTCTTCCACAGTATGTCTTTAGTCCTGTCTCTCTCTCGTCAGCCCCAACTGGTCACGGCAGGTCATGGCTGCCCTTCCCTGGGCCTGGTTCTGCCAGAGGTCTCTTCTTGTTAAAAGGCAGGCTTTGGGACTCCAGTGAACAATGGTGAGAGCCATTATCCATAAATAAAGAAAAAATATCAAAACCAGGGCGGTTTGAATATCTTTTTTCCCCTAATAAGTTAGATCATTATTTAAAAACAGATGGGCTTGCTGGTTCTTTTTAACTTATTGTTTTGCTACATAACCCAAGTGCAACTGAGCTTCATGAACTGATGAACAGGCATTCTCATTCAGGATTTTTTGGTTCCATCAATTACTGCAAGTCATCCAGGTCCTGAAGCTGCAAAGCAGCTCCAGACCATCACACTACCACCACCATGTTTCTTATGAAATAACATTTGTTTAAATTTAAATAAAAAATAGCTCTTCTGCAAGCTATTTTTTGCACAAAGCCAACTGAACCTCCACCTACCATATTAACATAATAACAAAATAATCTGAATACAAGGGAATTTTATTTCAACTGCATTTCTGATTAGGTCAGCGGTTAAAGTTGTATGTGGCAGGTGGTGGAACCCTAATATTGGTTGTAATGGTATTATGACATCTAGTAGATTTTTTGTACAGGCTGTGATTGGCTGACCTGTCCTGCTGCTCTTTGTGGATTTAAAGAACTGAATTCAGCAAGATATAAGTTTATATTACATGACTTATCATCCAGTTGACAGCATAAAGCTGGTATAAAGGTAGCATTCAGTAAACATATCTGATCAGCATCATCAGCTTAAATTTAAATAGATCATTTCTCCCCTTGTAATCTAAGATTGACCATGAACACCATAACATCTCTGCACTTCACCACAGTTAGCACTGTAGCCCTTACCCTTAAAAATAATCTCTCTTCTTCCTCTCCTGTCCTGTATTTCCTACAGCTGTCTCCATCTCTGAGTAAAGTGATCTCACATTCTTTTCTCTATGTGGGAAATACAGAAGCTGTACCTTTAGCTAGCAAACACATTGTGTGACAAAGTGCACTGAAACAGTTTGTGTAACTGCTGATATTTGTTGAACTGTTAGAAACGTTGCATTTGAAATTACCTGCCGCTTCTGAAGCAGAACTCCCTGCTCACTCCTTTCCTGTAAGAGTAGCAAAATGCTGATGTACTGCAGCCACAACTTATGGACATCTGCACCAAGAACACTGTTCAGTATGATTCTGGCCCGCTTTAACCCCTGAGTGTACTGCTTTAAATGATGTATAAATTCTATATTTTTGCCTTTTTCATTTCTTCATGTGTAATAAGCAGTGGTGATGCATACACCAATAGGATTGTCTTTGTTGTTGTTTTAGATTTAGATTAAGATCTGGTTGAGGCCACGTGCATTAAACCTAAAGAAACGAGGCTGTTGTACAGATGTTTGTGTTAAAGTGTAGTGAGTAAATGTTTGGAAAAATAAATACTCATGTCCAGATGCTTCAAAATTCAAATTAATTGCAGTAACAGTAAGCATTTATATTTCACTACTTGCCATATGAAATTAAACTAGAAATTAGTTAGTATGCCACTTTTACATCCAAGTAAGCTAAATTCTGGCTCAAAGAAATGAATGAGAAAAGAAACGCTTTCGTCTTTTAATATACCTCCTTTCTCAGGGTTGGCATCAGAATATATAGACAGAAAAGGCCAGCTTTGATAGGCAAACACGTTTGTTTTAAGCTCACTTTTATTTCCCATGTATGTATTTGTGTTACAGTTAAACTAACACACAACAGGTTGAACCCTAATTATAAGCTTTGTCAAAAAGAAAAAATTAGGGCTCATCTCAAAAGTAAAGAGGGTGTCTAAATCTAAAACTGTGCACCCATGATGTAACGTTTTGCATGTGAATGTAATATAGTACATTACATTATAGATATTATTATATGCATTATTAAGTTTTCTGGATTCTACAGGGTGAAAATGAATAGAAAAAAATTAAAGAGAAATATATAATCTTTTTGTGTGTGTATATATATATATATATATATATATATATATATATATATATATATATATATATAATATAATATAAAATAACCTTGTCCACAAGTTACAACTGCTCCAGGTGGTCCAGGTGGTCCAGGTGATCCAGGAAATCCAGGTGGTCCAAGAGGTCCAACAAGTCCAACAGGTCCAGCAGGTCCACGAAGTCCAGGTTGGCCTAGGTCCAAGTAAGTGCAGGTCAAAAGAAAATTAAATGACACGAGATAACTGGGAAAGAAAATGCTGGATAAACAAAGGCAATGTTATTAAGCTGCTACCTTTATAAGCACTTATTAGCAAATGGCCTGAGGACAGCAGCTACAGCCATGTTGCCACAAAAGTCAAAGAGCTTTATTCTCAGTTCATGTTTGGGCACTTTTTTGGTGTGGAGATCAATCGTTAAAATGTCAAATAATTATGAATTTCATTGTTACTCCTTTTTTAGCATGAATGTAACCACACAGAACAAGGACCACAGTGACCAAAAGCACACTGATCAGTACTCATGTAGTGCTAACATGGATGGTACAAAACATGTTTTATATGGAAGTGTCAGCTCATGTACTGTGGTACAAGAAAGGCTGAGTTGTAACCGAAAAGAAAAAGTTCATATTTTGGTATAATGTTTTGCATTAAATGGAAGCTCTAGAAGAATTGCGATGTAAAATAATGTTACAATACCCTACACAACCATGCCAAACAATCAAAAACAAATGCAATGAAATTCAGGACTGACTATTCAAAAAGTGAAGTCAGGAAAAGTCTATTTAACCTTGTGGTGCTGGTAACCCAGGAAATCCTCGATCTCCTTTGGCACCAGGAGGACCCTGAAGCTGACTATAGCCAGCAGGAGCCATCAGAAGAAGGAAGCAGATTATGTGGCACAGACTCATCTTAATGCAGCTGAACTCTATGAACAATACATTTGAAGTTTACAGTTTCCATTTGAAATATGTTGTGTTGATTAATACAAAGTATACAAAATAAAACCAGCTTATTTAATAAAAATTAATAAAAATATGTTTCAATTAGCAGCCAAGTACACTGAATGTAACACTGGTGGTAATGTTAATCCAAAATGTTAATCCACAACTAATTTTTAATCAAAAAGAAAACACTTACTGTCCAAACAGTGTCTCTCTGAAAATGTGCTGCTTCTTCTCTGTTTTCAACACAAGTGGTCAAAAATTCCAAAACATGGAAGATCCAGCCCACAGGAAATGCAAAACAGCTGTCAAATATGAACATGATACACAAAAAAAAGAGATGCCGTATGGTCTGAGACAACAAGCATGGAATAGGAAGAGTATGTAAGGGTTCATTTATCATGATACCACTGTGATTTTGTTGTACAACTTATTTTTTGTTGTGTGAAAACACAGTTTCTTTATGCTTTTTATGCATAAACTGGTTTGGATGATTGTGTTGGAAATTTATTACAGGCAGTTTCTCTGTAATACAGAGCAATATGATTAACAGCATAACAGCTCATGAATTGAGAGATTTTTTTCATAGTATCCCCATTCCACTACCCAACTAAATTTAGGCAACATTTAACAAAGTTATGCAATACTCAACATGAGCCATAAATGGGTTGTGTGGAATTTTTCATTTAAAAAAAGTCTGTTGCTGGAGTTGTTGTTCTCGCAAGAAGGATTTCAGCCAGTACAGAGCATGCAGCAGTGTAGTGAGAATTCACTGGAACAACAGAGACCCACCTTACTTATGCAAAATCCCACAGCATCATATTAACTGTTGCTGGGTAGAAGTCCAATTATCCTACACAGGTCAAACACAGTTCAATAATATATATATATATATATATATATATATATATATATATATATATATATATATATATATATATATATATATATATATATATATATATATATAATCCTCAATACTGAAAATTTTTTCGTTATTCAAAGACAAGAGCTTTCTGTAACTGACAAGTGGTGTACACATTCAGAGAATTCATAAACTCACCAGATGCCATTTTCTGACATGGTGCTGCCTGTATTCTGGATACAATTGTCTGGCTGACCTTCTCTCCATTTGGTGAAGGTCATCAATCCATTTTCTTCTGCTTATCCTGGCAGGTTGTGGGTTGGGGCTGAGGGGAGCGAGACAGGACAAAAGACATGTTGTGGAAGAGAGCCAGAGATTAATAACAGCTGCTGATTAAATGCAGAGTGGTGCATAAAGAGAGTAACAAGAGGTGAATGAAAAGAAATACTCAGTGCATTACGGGAACCCCCCAGCAGCCTAGGCCTATAGCAGCATAACTAAGGGAGGGTTCAGGGTCACCTGATCCAGCCCTAACTATGAACTTGATCAAAAAGGAAAGTTTTGGGGTGTCTGTCTCCTGAACCTAAACTGGGAACTGGTTCCATAGAAGAGGGGCCTGAAAGCTGAAGGCTCTGCCTCCCATTCTACTCTTAAGTATCCTAGGAACCACAAGTAAGCCAGCAGTCTGAGAACAAAGTGGCACAGACACACGGAGAACATGCAAGCTCCACGCAGAAAGGCCCTGGCCAGATGGTGGATTCAAACCTGGGACCCTCTTGCTGTGAGGCAATCACTGCGTCACCATGCTTGCTTGGTTAAGGTTAAATGTTGGTTTTTCTCATCAAAATTCCACTCTGCTTTTTCGTAGTTGATTTTGTTCCAGGCCATCTGCAAACATTTGAGTTGGTGTGATGTTCGGGGACAAAGCCAGCCCTAAGATTTGGAGCAGAACTCTATGGCCTTCAAGAAGGAGCATCTCTCTTTGTTAGAATGAAAATATTTCTGATCAACCTTCCAGACAAAGTCAAAGTTATAACAAAAAAAGAAGTAGAAAGAAAGAAAAGAAAAAAAAACATAAAGTCACCAAATAAGCATATTTGGAAGTAAATTGTATTCTTGTATGGTACTGCCATGTATAGGTGTAGGAACCGGGGGGGGACGGGGGGGGGAACGTGTCCCTCACAAAATTGGAGACAGGCGCATTTGTCCCACCCAGAAATTACACGCGGAGGAGAAAAAATTTTAACTTGCGTACTTTTATTTTGAAGGCGCAACATCATGCCACTGCGCTCTCCCCGCCCCCCTCTGAACGGGTCCGAGTGTTTGGGAGGCGGAGACGAGGGCAGGACTGAGAAACTCTTTGAATGAGTCTGTGGGAATGTTGCCATGAATATGGCTGTTTGTCAGTTTACTTTCATACGTAGAATAAAGTTTACTTACTGGACAAGAAGTCAATTTGCAATGAATTTCAAATGAGAGGCGGAAAAATCATTTTGGCTCTTCTGCTTAGGCCAGTGTTTTTAACCTTTTGTGTACCTGTTTGGCTAAATGCAGGGCTGTAAAGAGGCACACAGCTTGTCTCTTAAACGTGAGAAGTATTACTTTTATTCATTTCTTTTGCTTCTTATTATTTTTATTGATATTTATTTTGATTTATTAGATTAGAGTTTCAAACTGAATAGGCACATTTTAATAGCTGTTTTTTTAAACTTAAAAAGTAGATAATTTGTACAGTACATTATCTGTGAGGGTTCTTTCATGTCAGAACGTTGTTTAAAGAACTGGTTCTGTTGCCAGTCAACCTACATAAATGCATTTTTGACGATTATTAAATGTTTTTGACCAATAAAACCTATCAAACTTTACACTTCTGTGTGTTACTACATTATTTTTGTGCTACTGAAATATTTAGCTTGCTAGTATATGAAGGAGTGTGAGGGCCACATTGAGAAAAAAAAAATCATTTTGTGCAGTTTAAGAATAAAGTCAAAATCGTCGAAGTCGTCATTTCAAGTCAAATAACGGCCACAGCTCCTATACTCTCTACAAAATGCCTTGGGTAGAAACAACTTGATCAGCTGTGTTTTTGTGTCTTGTAGTTCCACATGTCCCCGCTGTACTGTACGAAGGTGCAGCCATTCTTCCAGCTAACCATTGCCAGTTTGTGTGGTTTTTCCTTCTGAGCAGATGCAGCTTTCTGCACTCTCTCTTTAACGTCCTCATACTTATCACTACGTTGTGTTTATGTACTAAAAGAGAAATCATTTCCTTGTTACTAAAACCGATTCTAAAGTATGTCGTGGCAGTCGTTTGACTTGAAGCGACTTTAATCTGCACATTTTGACTTTTTTCTCAAAATTTTGAATTTATTCTCAAAATGCACAATTTATTATTTTTTTTTCTCAATGTGGCCCTAATACTCCTTTGTACTGGTACCAGTGCTTCCAGCTGATAAAGTAAGCCCTACAGCCTGGAATGACATGGTCATTATGCTTCATAAAATAATCAAGCCATTTTGTTTGGTGGTTTGTCCACATCTTATGATTATAAAACATACATATATGTAAATTATACATGCAGTAATATAGGTGTACACAACACTATTTTTCCGAGAAACATTTGAAAAAGAAAAAAGTAAAAGATCAAATAGCATTTTTTATGCTTTGCTCCGAGTATTTACAGATCTGTCAGGTTTCCGATATGTGTCCCCCCCAATAGTAAACTCCTTCCTGCCATGTATGAGCAACATTATAAATCATGTTTAGCAAGCCAAATGAAAAGAGGAAGGAGAGAAGAGAGCAGGGCTTTGGACTTGATCAGTGTTGTCAATGATTCAAAATCAATCGTAAAAACTTTTTTTGCATCACCTACTGAATGTATGCAAATTTCTGCAACAAAGTTTGTGCTGCTGTAACTTCACAGCTGGACTTTATTCTGTGGTTTTCATGACTCCTTGGTGGTCCCAGTGTTTTGTTTGTTGTGTTTGTTGTTATTTGATTTCTTGTTTATTAGTAAGTGTTCTCAGTTTGTCTTAGTTGTATTCACTGTTTAGGTGACTTGCCTTCCTCTTCTTTCCAGTGCATACCTCCACCTTTCCCCACCTCTTGAGCCACATCTCCAGGTGGAGAGGAATGTTAAGAAATGCATTTGCATTTATTCCTTAGCATTTCAAGCTGTTAGTTGTTGTTATGTTTTAGCTCACTGATTTGCATGGAGTTTAATTAGTCCCCTTAGTGTTTTCCTCTGCTTTTTCTTTACCTTCCCCTGTGTTAAGTTTGTTCTTGTTTCTTCATTACTTTGTTTCAGTTAAGGTTATTGTTCATATCCTGTTCTTCTCTTGTGATGCTTTATTGTTTGAGTCTTGCGTTCAATTTTACTTCCCCTCCTGTCTCATTGCTATTGGTTCCCTTCACCTGTGTCTCCTCCCTCCAGTTTTTTTCACTTTCCTCATTCTTTGGACACATTCCAAAAGTACCTTCTGTCTCCTTTTGCGAACCACGTTTCCTTGACTGCATGACATTTTCATCAAAGTCAAGGAAAGGCGATTAGGAGAATTCCTAAGGAGAAGAGCGGCGTGATGAGAATCTGATCGAACTTACACTGGTCTCCTTAAAAATGTGATGTCCACCATGCTGAAACCACAATGTGCAGAAAATGGACTACAAAATTGGCATCTTACTTCACCACAGTGTGTTCTTACTCTTTTGTTTTATGCAGATCATATAAATGAGAACAACCTGTGAAAAATATTCAGTAGAGCAAACTCACAACAACCCACAAAGTCACAATTGTAGGGTGAAGACCCTACAATATAAAGTCTTTACCCTACAATATTAGAGAGAAAATTCCAACAATGAGACAACCCCTATGAGCAAGCATTTGGTGACAGTGGGAAGGGAAAATTCAGTTTTAACAGGAAGAAACCTCAGGTTGAACCAGGCTCAGGGAGGGCCAGTCATCTGCTGCAACACATGGGGGGTGAGGTTGGAGCAGTTGATCGCACAGCTCTGCGCCATGCCTTGCGCCTTGCTGAGAAATGCTATTGGAATTCTTCTATTGTTGCAATTAGCAAGCGAACCCACGCACTCCACCTCGTCACCAATACCAGACTCTGATTTTTTTTTTTTTTGCACTTTTGCCCACATCCATTAACACTGGGGTAACCCATCATCTGAAAGTAAATAAACTTTAGTGTTCTTTGACATATAATAGGCTGCAGTAAAGCAGCTCTGCTTTGCATAAATCCTGCTCTCCACCTGAGTCTCAGTCCTCAGGACCTAACCCACAGCGCCCAGTGATTTCTATCAGAAGAGATATTCCTTGCATCAAAAACCTCTTCAGCTTCCTTTCCTTCATCTGAATCTTCTTGCTGTTTTCAGAAACACATGCATAAAGCCTGAGCTCACATTCACCTTCATGGTATCCAAGCTAAACATGGCTTGCTAACCTATTAATCTTCCTTCATAAGGCATACTTCTGGCCAAGATAGCAGCTGCATTCACAGAACTTATTTTAGTAGGTTAAAAAGTGGGTTTGGTGACTTTCTACCAGGAACAAAAACACACTGTAAATGTGTTGAATATATAAAGCATATTTTCCACTGCGAGTAGGGGACCTTCGAGGACTTTTTCAAAGCGGTGGCACAAATGTAGTGAAGTAGAAGAAATAACAGCAGAACACATTAAAACTGTACTTCAGTAGATGTAAAAGTTACATTCCATCATTGGCCATATCCATGCTCTCATTCAAACACATGGTCTAGTACTTGATGTAATGTAAAGTATGGCTGCTGTGCACTTTATTATGCAATTTAATTTTAAAATTCATTTCTTTATCGACACATTCAGCTGTGCAAAAAACACTAAAACAATCAAAAGCTTTTTCAAATATGTCAAAACATGAAAAGTCAGTCAGTCGCTTCAACTCTGTGATCAGTGAATAAAACCTCTTTCACCACCCTTTGAGGACTTAGACATCAAAAACTTAATAATAATAAATGAATAATAATGCATTAGTCTTATACAGCGCTTTTCTAGACACTCGAAGACAGTTTACAATTTCATGCACTATTCATTCGCACCTCAAACATACTTGGTGGTGGTAAGTTACTAATGTAGTCACAGCTGCCCTGGGGCAGTCTGACAGAGGCGTGGCTGCCAATTTGCACCTACGGCCCTTCCGACCACCAAACACACAACTACATTCATACTTAGGCAATGCGGGTTAAGTGTCTTGCCCAGGGGACACAATGACAGCATGCACTCAGACGGGGACTCGAACCAGCAACCCTCCAGTTGCAAGGTGAGCGCCTGCCCACTGCACCACTGCCACTCTAGAACAACTCTAGAAAGTGTAGTGCAAAAATGTGGCCTAATGCAGAGTAAAAAGTGGTCAGACAGAAATGAAATGTGAAGGTTTTATTTGAATTTATTTTTCCCACACAACCATCTGTAGAGTTTACACAGAATGGGTGCAAATACCTTGTTGATGTCAGAGGTCAGAGGAGAATGGACAGACTAATTCTAGACAAATCTGAACTGCAGCAATTCTGTGATGCTATCATGTCAATATGAAATATTATATATATATATATATATATATATATATATATATACATATATAATTAACTCATTAAGTACACTGTCTTAGTACAGGTGTACCAGATAAAATGGGTGTTGTATGTGTATTTACTACTTTACTTGACTATGCAGTGGTTATAGCTGTTCTCTTCTGACGCACATAGTTTCATGAATAAAATTTTGTTTTTCTCATTTTCAGTTCTGTAAAGCATCAAATTAATTCTTCACATTTTATTTCTGTCGCTATTTATTCTACATTTGGCCCACATTTTTGGCAAATCTCTCTTTCCAAAGTCAGTATAAAAAATTTAAGTCTTTAAAGGGCAGTGAAAGGTTTTTATTCACTGATCACAGAATTGAAGTGACTGAGTTTGTATATTTTAACACTAAAAGGTTTTAATTGTTTGAGAGTCTTCTGCACAGGTGAGTCTGCGTTATAAAAACGCTTTAACTGTTCTGAGAACTGCATTGAGAGTAATGAGAATGACTCTTCTACTGTGAGAATTGCACCAAAACCATCGAGAAAAACTAGATTAGAAAATCACAATCTTTATGCTACTAAACAAGCTGCCAGGAGGGGGCGCACTAAAACATCTGTTTTTATGACTGCACAAATGTTTCCATCAGAAGTCAGGAGGACCACTTAAAGTACAAAATAATGTTAAAAATACCTTTGCAATTACTATTTACTCAGTATGAATAAAGCACACCCTATAATGCTGTCATTTGCTCAACATCAAGCCTCCCGTGCTGCTTGTTCCGCATGCTGCTGTCGTGTTTTCTAAGCACCACCGCCAGCTTTTGCACGCTGATGTCAGGTGGCTCTCCAGAGGTAGTGTTTCTGTGATCTCAAAGAGGGGAGCTTTGTGCTCAACAGCGGGCAAGCGGGAAAAATCTGTTCTTTCTGAGCGACATATTCAAACACCTGAATGACTTAAATGCGGGACTACAAAGCAGAGACAAAACTATCACTGAAACTGTGGAACAGATGCGCGATTTCCAAGTCAAACCGAACCTTTTTGCGACTGAATCGAACACAGGCTGATTATTGCATTTTTAGACGCTCCGCAAGTGCATCTCCTCCCGGACACAAATCACGGCTGTGATGACAGATTTAAGTGGGATCTGCAAAGAGAACTTGTGTGGTAAATGAGGTGGACTTGCTCTGCCTGTATAGATGAAGGAAACGAAGCCGACCATGAGGGAAGGTCGCAGCGTACTGGAACTTGCTGACATGCAGCCCGATGACACGGAGCTGCGCACTAACGGACCTGCGATATTTTCTCCTCATATCACCTGATATCATTCAGTCCCCTAAAGTAGCAGTCGTGCTCAGTGAGTCTGGAGCAACATACACATGTAAATGAGGCTTTCCACCCATGAACTCAGAAGAAAGTGGCTCTCGTTCTCTAGTTTCAGAAGAAAAAATACATTAATTAAAAAAATAAGAAAAACAGCTTCTCCCACTATTGTTAGCACACTGTAAACCCAGATTTTGATTCCACTTAAAAATGTTGAGTACATATTATTTAAAATTACCTAGAATGTGAACATTACTTGTTAATGTTGAGTAGACTGTACTTTTTGATGGTCTATCTTATTATAATCATGTGTTTGAGTTCAAACAACTTAATATCATCAAGTTTTGCACCTGCTAAAAATCTAGTTTATACCAGTTTAAACAGACTAGATTAAAGAGCAGCAGCACGGTGGCGTGGTGGTTAGCACTGCTGCCTCACAGCTAGACTACCTATCTAAGGAAGATCTAAGTTGAATGTACTAATGTCAGAGTTTCAGTAACAGAAGATGTTTTATTTAAGCAATCATTCACCACCCATTTATTTAACTCAGCTTGTTAAGTAAGCACTACTCCATTACCAATTGAACTAAACTGTATGCTCTAATTGACCACTTATCTTTTATACATATATTTTTCCATCCAACCTTTTCGGGGGGGGGGGGGGGGGGGGGGGGGGGGGTTATAGTGACCAATTAACCTAACCACAGTAATTGCATGTCTTTAGCTTGTGGACGGAAACCCACACAGACACAGGGAGAACATGCAAACTCCACATAGCAAGAGGCCCGGGCCAAGGTGGAACGAATCGAATATGTTTTCAGAGATAGAATAAACGTGACTCTGCCCCTTCCCCAGTCTAGCTACAGAAGATCTATGTCATCAGTTGGAGAAAAAAGAAAAAATTATAATTTCTCAAAAAATATGTAAAATGCATATTAAAATAGAGAGACTTTAATTGAAATATGAAGCTTTTTAATTCTGTAGATCTTGCTGACAAGAAATCAGAATCAAAAAATGCAATTTGAAATTAATACTTGTTGGTAAGAAAATAGTGATGACTTCCATTTAAGACTTTAGACAAATGTGTATTTTTTTTTTCATATGATACATTTAAAAAAGTTTGGAAGGCTGCAAATTTTATTTTAAGCAGGAAAACACAAGTATGATGTAGTCACAGCAGGAGGCAACACTAAAGTAATTGTAATGTAATTAATATCCAGATCTGTAACCATTGTAGTAATAGGAAGTAGCCTGAACGGTAACAGCAGTGACTGTAATAATAAAAATCAGAAGCCCAGTGACAAATATGATTGTGGCAGCAATGTTGAGCCATCGAGCAGTGGAGCCATAACGTCGTGCACCATCCAGATCTCCAACAAGCTTCCGGTCTCTGGACTGGAAGAATAAAAGTATACTTTTATCCACAGAAATTCCATAGAAACATAATAAATAAGCAAAAATGCAAAAGGGTGAAGTGGGAGAAAATCAGCTGTTCTGTGTTCATAGTTTATTTCAATCATATACAGTCGTGGCCAAAGGTTTGGGGAATAACACAAGTATTGGTTCTTGCAAAGTTTGCTGCTTCAGTTTTTATGATGGCAATTTGCATATACTCCATAATGTTATGAAGAGTGATCAGATAAATTGCAAATAAGTCCCTCTTTGCCATGAAAATAAACCAAATCCCAAGAAACCCATTTGCACTTCATTTCAGCCCTGCCACAAAAGTATCTGCTGACATATTTTCAGTGATACTCTCATTAACACAGCTGAGAGTGCTGACGGGGCTAGAGATCACGCTGTGAGTTTGAATAGCAGACTGGATGTGTTAAAAGGAGGATGGTTCTTGAAATCATTGTTCTTCCTCTTTTTACCATGGTTACCTGCAAGGAGTCATGTGCGGTCATCACTGCTTTGCATAAAAAACGGCTTCACATGCATGGGTATTGCTGCTAGTAAGATTACACCAAAATCAACCATATATGGGATCTTTGAGAACTTTAAGGAGAGAGGTTCAATTGTTGTGAAGAAGGCTTCAGGTGCCCAAGAAAATCCAGCAAGCACCAGGACCATCTCCTAAAGGTGATTCACATGCAGATTTGGGGGAAACACCAGTGCAGAGCTTGTTCAGGAATGACAGCAGGCAGTTGTGAATGCATCTGCACCCACAGTGAGGTTAGGAATTTTGGAGGATGGCTGGTATCAAGAAGAAGCCACTTCTCTCCAGGAAGAACATCAAGGACAGCCTGATATTCTGCAAAAAGTACACAGACCGGACTGCTGGGGGCTGGAGTGAAGTCATTTTCTCTCATGAAGCCCCTTTCTGATTGTTTGGGGCACCTGGAAAAATTATTGTCTGAGAAGAAAAGGTGAGTGCTGCCATCAGGGCAACATGCCAGGATGAAGAGCAGCAGTCTTGAAAATAAACACTGCAAATATTGACTCTTTGCATAATCTTAATGTATGTAACTGTCAATAAAAGCCTTTGAAACTGATGAAATATCTGTAATTATACTTAATTATACCACAGAAACATTTGACAAAACATCTGAAAACACTGAAGCAGCAAGTTGATTTTTGTTTTGTTTTGACTATTTTGTATTCTATTGCACTTTTTTATTGAGACATACAGTTGCTTTTATTTATACATTCTTTTGTTATAGGCTGTGTTTAATGTTTTGGGTACTTCATAATATGGCCTGTGACTAAGGGCATACGTACCCTGTAACTACATGTAAGTACGCATATTTTACCTTTAAGTAAATTTAAGTTCTTCGTAATTTCCAGGACTAAGGCCTTAGTCCCAGAATTTACGGCCTTTTTTTAAGCGCTTTGAGGCGACTGTTGTGATTTGGTGCTATAAATGTAAAATTGAATTGAATTGACTAACAGGGTGTAAAATACCTGTAAGTTAGGTTAAGCCACTCTGAAAAGTCCGATATAGTATCAGGGAAACAGTGTTGGTTTTTTGGCAAAATTACCTGGAAATTACGCAGAACTTAAATTTACTCACAGGGTGCATCCCTGTAAAATACATGTACTTATGGCCTTAGTCATGGGCTTTATGAAGTGCCACTATGTTTTGGCTCCTGTATACATAAAATAAACCTTATCTTGTCTTATAAGTACATGAAAGATATAATAGCTAAGAAGTTAAAACTCACCTTGATAGAGTAAATGAGAGCTGCAAGTCCGAGGCAGAAAGGGTTTGAGTAGACAAAGCAGCAGAGCGACCAGATGATGTGATCTGGGGAGGACTCAGCGACGACTGGGCGCTCCGTGCTGATGTTCACAGAGGTGTGCTGAACCGCTCCAGGCTGACCAGGGAACCCGTAATGCCTCACCCCCTGCAACGGAACTGCCTCAGTCGGGTAACCTTGAGGATACATCGTCTGGTCTGGAACAGGAAGCTCCATCAAAACCTGACCTATAATTGTGATTTATCACTACAAAACAGGAACAGGAATTAAGCAAGAATGCATTACACTGTCACATTTCTAAATATGAACCTGCAAAGAAAGCACTGCCAGCCACTAAACTACACTTCTACTAACAGCAGTGCCAGTAACAGTTTGAGAAATAGCCCAAGCCTTGTTAGCTGGCTTTAGATGACATTTTGATGCTGTGTTCTGAGATGTTTCTGTCAATTTTTTAATTTGCTAAAATATCTTAACATATCCTGGTTGGCTGAGCTGAAATTCTGCCAGGTTTCATGGTGAATTGCAATAAATTCAATCATTTCCAAGAATTTTCCTGGTCTGCCATGTCTTGAAATCATAAAACAAGACTTGTGCAGTTAGTGTAGACATGTATGGATCTATTTGAATGATTTTTAAGTTTTTTTTTCCTTTTTATGGAATGACTGATAAATGTTTTATATCATTGTTTTTATTGGGTAACTATTGCCTGGAATTTAGGTGACTATGTTTAGAAATTGCTGGGTTTTATACACAGTCAGGACAAAATCTTCAAAGAAAACCTGGAATGTTCATCTTCACAAGAAAATGAAACATAAAAATATTCCATTCCACAGTTTGTACAAATGATATACAGTTACTATGTAACAGAATTTCTCTGTATGCATATTGTGAGGTTATCCAGAAAATACGGTATTACTATCAACAGGTTCTTCTGTTTTGTGTGTTGTTTTCAGAAATATATGACTGAGAACTCAAAGTCAAAAATATGAGCCACTCATTGAAGAAGAAATATGAAGCCTCTGCAGTTTCAATCAGAAAACCACTGCTGACCAAAAAGAACACAAAGGCTCGTGTCACATTTGCCAAAAACATCTTGATGACCCCCGAGACTTTTAGGAAAATATTTTGCGGACTGACTAAACAAAAGTTGAGAAAAACTTTTTGGAAGATTAGAGTCCCATTACATCTGGCATAAAGCTAATACAACATTTCATAAAAAGAACATCATCAGTGATCAGAAACTCTTTTAGGAGAATGTACAGTCAGTTCATGCCATGAAGTTCAAGCACACTTGGGTTATGCAGCAGGACAACAATCTAAAAAACACTAAAACTGCAGTAAAATTCCTCCACAACAATGTAAAAGTAAGCGCAAATACCTGCTTGCAGTTGTTCCTGCCAAAGGTGGTACAACCAGCTATCAGGTTTGAGGCAAATAATTTTTAAGAGAAAGAAAAAACAATGCAAGTAAAGGCAGCAGTTATTCTGGATCATCAAACTAGCAAGAAGAGAAAATATGAGTGTGACAAGACGAGCGACTAACCTAAGTGTGACAAGGGTTTATTTTGTTGGCATGCAGAGATATTGTGTGTGTGTGTGTGTGTGCGCGCGTGCGTGCCTCTGTGCAGGCGGGGGGAGGGGGGGGGGGGGGTGTTGAATATGTGTGTGAAAAACAGTATATGTGGTGAGTTGGGTTACTGAGCTGGAAATACTGTTAAGCAGGTCACTTAAACCAGAGGGGTAAAAGGCATGAGACGTGTGTCTGTGGGAAGAATATTCATGTTAGATATAAATGAAAAAGGAAGTGCAACACATCAGTAATCTAATAGTATTATCACAGTATGACAAAGTAAGTAATAAATGAATAAATCCTTAGTTCGCATAGACCAGGACAGGTGTTTTAGACCTCAGTCATCCTAGAAAAATTATTTATTTTAATTATTAAGGAATTAAATAATTAATTAATTAATTCCCAGAGGGAAATTTCTGTTGTAACAGCTGCAACTGTTGGGTGGGGAAGCTTTTTGGCTCTGTGGACACACTGACTTTTTGAAATTTGACAGACAGGCTGGGCCAGCACCAGATGCATATCAAACATAAACATACAAAAAGCATTACAGTGTTAATACTTACATTTACTTTTAGTGGGAACAGTGTTGTTTCTGCCAATGCATCGAAGTCTGGTGTTAGTTTTGTTGTAGCTATTTTCAGAATCCTCGACATAAGTCATAATTATGATTTGATTTGGGCAATTCTGTACCACTCTTTGGTGGGCCAGATTAAAAAGACCAACGGGCTGGGTGTGGCCCACGGACCATAGTCTGCCCACCACTAGTTTATCATATAGAAAGAATAAAAACACTCTACTAATTTAAATAAATTAAAACCAAAAATACACTAAAAATATAAAAACCAAAAAGATAAATTTGAGTATATACATGTAAATTCTTATGACTACAATTAATTAAGGCTGTAGCTGTGATAATAAATATAAATCTGGAACATATTATGCATATATGTACAAATAATAAATTATACAGGTGAACCATAGTGTCACCTATAAAGGGAGGAGTTATAGAGTTTGATGGCCACAGGTAGGAATGACCTCCTGAGGCTCTCTGTGGTGATTTGGTGGGATGAGTCTTGCGCTGAATTTGCTCCTGTGTCTCATCACTGTGTCGTAGAGTGGGTGGGAGCCATTGTTTATAAGGTTCAGGGGGCAATTACTTTTTCACATACTTTGTCAAATATTACAAATTTGTTTAATGATCTGAAATATATTTATGGACCGAATTTCTAGGTATAACCAAGTGGTGGAGGGCTTCTGCCTTCGTGGCCTCATCTCTCATCTCATATCTGCTTTTTGTGGATGATGCGTTCCTGTTGGCTTCATCAGGTGGCAGCCTGCAACTCACAGCTGAGTGTGAAGCGGCAGGTACGAGGCCATGGTCCTCAGCCAGAAAAGGGCGGAGTGCCCACTCAGGGTCAGAGACGAGTTGGTGCCATAAGTGGATGGGTATCTCCATTATTAAATGTACTGAATCAGATTGTTCAAGAAAGCAAATAATCAACATAACCCCTAAATGGAAAAACTTATGTACTGTAAATGATAATGTGTGTGTTTTCAATTTTGAGCCATAACGTACAAATGCAAATTTTGTTTTGAACTTCTAGCAGTGTGTTTATATCCACAGATGAACTACAAGCATTATTGGTATAATAAACTCTGTCTATTGTGATGCTGTCTGGGGGAAACACTTTGTGTAATGTGGACATTTTTTTAATGCATTAGCATTATCAACATACAGTGGCACGGTGGTTAGCACTGTTGCCTCAAGTGGATTCAAAACCACTATCTGGCTGGGGTCTTTCTGTGTGGAGTTTGCATGTTCTTGTGTCTGCATGGGTTCTCTCCAGGTACTCTGGTTTCATCCCACAGTCCAAAGACATACAATTAGAGGGGTCAAGTTAGTTATTGATTCTGAATTGCCCACAGGTGTGAATGCTTATCTGTATCTCTGTGCTAGCCCTGTGACAGACTGGCAACCTGTCCAGGGTGTACCCCATCTTTTGTCCAATCCGGTTGTTAAGTAATGATGTAGAATTCCATTTCCGGGTCCAAACTGTCAAGTGATCAATATGCAGCAATGCTGCATCCCTGGTTGTTTTAACTGATCGCACTCGAAAAAAAACACATTCAACTGTCATTTTACCGATGAGAAAGACAAGCGGAAATGTCTGCAGTTGATAAGGTATGTCACAATCATCTTTAATAGTGAACAGTCTTTGGTTATGCCATTGCTGCTTATTTAGGAGCATTTGGACCCAGAAATGACATCAGATTCAAAGACCAGATTGCAGCTGGGATAGGCTCCACCCTCCCCACTGCACTGAATGGATAAGTGGAAGAAAATGGATGGATGAATGAATGCATTATATTCAAGTATATATTCAAGTGTGCATAATTCTATTTGGATTAGTTATACTCAAGGATTCTTTGTCATTTGCATCACAATTGCATGCAGCAAAATGAAATTCAATCCTCAGATCCCAGTGTTGCCCATGCAATAGTTATGACAGTTTCAAGTAATTTAAAGAAGAATAAATATAAGTAGCAATAATATAAAGTAAATATATACATGTGCATGTGTACCTTCCAAGGTAAATAATATAAAAATAAATATGGAAATAACAGTTTAGGATGTGGAGTAACGGCAGGGTAGAGACCTGTGGTGTCACATTAGTGACTTGTGCAAATGACAGCAGCATGAATGTATGTAGAGTTGTGCAAGAGCAGTCCAGCTACACAGCTCCACCAGAGTTCAACAGTCTTACAGCTTCGGGGAAGAAGCTGTTCCTCAGTCTTGTGGTCCTGCTCTTGAAGCTCCTCAGCCTCCTGCCTGAATGGAGGGTAACAAAAAGTGCGTGTGCTGGGTGTGTGGGGTCCTTCAGGTGGAGGTGCAGGTGGCCCTTTTTCTGCATGTGGAAGTGTAAATGTCCATGGTGATGGAGAAGCTAAGTCCAGCCGTCCTCTGCTCAGCCTTCACCACCCTCTGTGGAGCTTTCTGCTCTGCCGTAAAACAGCTTCCATGCCACACGGTGACGCAGGATCCCAGGATGCTCTCAACCACACATCTGTAGAATGAGGAGAGGACTGAGCTTCCGAGTCCAGCGCGCTACAGCCGCCTGAGGAAGTAGAAGTGCTGCTGTGCCTTCTTGACCAGACTGGAAGTTTTGTTGCCCCAGGTGAGTTGATGACTTAGGTGTACGCAAAGTACCTGTATGTGGGGACCACTTCCACCACAGATCCTCCAATGTGCAGGGGGAGGAGGGGGTGTCTGACTCTTCTGAAGTCCACGATCATCTCCTTTGTTTTTGTCACATTGATGCAGAGATTGTTCTCTCTGCACCAACCTTCCAGGTGTTCCACTTCCTGCCTGTAGCCAGACTCATTGTTGTTAGGGATGTATCCAACCACTGTTGTGTCATCCGCAAACTTCTGTTTTGCTGAGCAGTCAGATGTGAACAGGCTGAACAGAAGAGGGCTCAGCACACAGCCTGAGACTCACACATGCAGGCAAAAGAGCTTAAGGGGGGAGAGCAAAACACAGAAGGAAAGGTAAAGCGAGCGAAAGAAAAGGGGAACACAGCAGTAATTCTGGATCGTCAAACTAGCATGAAGAGAAAATATGAGTTAGCAAGATGAGCGCCCGACCTCAATATGGTTTTCCTCTCAAATGTTATTGTGACACAAATCGTTGGCAATTGAGACAAATGACAAATAACATAAACATAACTAACAAACACAGGTGAAGTGAAAACAACTGTATACTATAAAGCTCTGTGAGTGGTGGGTGGGTTGGGGAGCAATTTGAGTATGTGTGAGAACAATGTATGTGGTGAGTTGGTTTACCAAGCTGAGAAAAACTGTGAATAGGTCATTTAAACAGAGTGGTACAAAGGCATGAGGCATGAGAAGTGTGGTGATGGAGAGCATTGTGCAAGTTTTATATATATATATATATATATATATATATATATATATATTATATATATATATATATATTATATATATATATATATATATATATTATATATATTATATATATATATCTTTATATTATATCTATCTATCTATCTCTCTCTCTCTCTATATCTCTCTATATTATCTTCTTATTATCCTATATCTATATCTATCTCTCTTCTCTTATCTCTATCTATTCCTCTATCTCTTCTCTCTCTCTCTCTCACTCTCTTCTCTCTTATCTCTTCTCTCTCTCTCTCTTCCTCTTCTCTCTTCTCTCTCTCTCTCTCTCTCTCTCTCTCTTCTCCTTCTCTCTCTCTCTCCTCTCTCTCTCTCTCTCTCTCTCTCTATCTCTCTCCTGTCCCGTTCCGTTCTGTCCCCCCCCCCCCGGCCGCGGTTTGTTCTCCCCCCCCTTTCTCCGGCCGGACCCCAGACAGCTCTCCCCGGATCCAGCCCCCTCTCACTCTCCCACGACCCTATGGTTTTCCTCTCAAATGTTTTGTGACACCAATCGTTGGCAATTGAGACAATGACAAATAACAAACATAACTAACCAAAACAGGTGAAGTGAAACAACTGTAGACTATAAAGCTCTGTGAGTGAGTGGGTGGTTGTGGGAGCATTTGAGTATGTGTGAGAAACAATGTATTGGTGAGTTGGTTTACCAAGCTGAGAAAAACTGTGAAATAGTCATTAAACCAGAGTGGTACAAAGGCATGAGGCATGAGAAGTGTGGTGATGGAGAGCATTGTGCAAGTTTAGATATAAGAGATAGATAATATATATAGAGAATATATATATATATATATATATATATATATATATATATATATATTATATATATATATATAATATTATATATTATAATAGAATATATATATATATATAATTATTACTATATTTATCTATATTATATCTATAATGTATATCTTATATTTCTTCTATTTTTAGTATTATATATTTATTTCTATTATATATATATATATATATTTATATATATATATATATATTATATATAGAGATATATAGTATATATATATATATATATATAGATATATATATATATATATATATATATATAACGATATATATATATTGTAAACGTTCGTTATGTCACCCCAAGCACCAGGCAGAGGTTTCGTTACTAACACCATTTAATCAGGCCGGACACACAGAACAGCTCTCACCGGATACAGCCAACTCTAACTCTCACAAGAAAACAAAAGAGACCTCCCTCCCAAGAGCGACCCCCCACAACATCTCCTTCCGGTTTTACCCCAAAACAACCTAACTTAAAGAGAACAATAACTGTGACACACATTTAGCAATAACGTCCATCATGGATCATTACACTGCCCCCCCAACAAAAAGTTCCTCGTCCTCGAGGGAAAAACACAGTCTCTGAGGCGGGGAGGCAGTTGACGTCGCCTCCTTGGCTTCCGAGGGGTGGCATGAACTACAGGAAACTGAGGGGGAGAACAAGGGGATGGGGAGGGAGCCATGTCCAGCTGGGAGTCCAGCTGAGCTGGAGTGTGGGGGATTTGCACGCATCCCTCAGAGAAAGGGGAAGGAGAACGACCCTTATAAGGGGCCATCCTGTCTCTGTGCAGGACCACTTTCCTGCCTCTAGGTGGTAACTGTACTCTATAAACCACTTCCCCAACTCGTTCCAGGACACTGCAGGGTCCAACCCAGTTGCTGTCCAGTTTAGGACACCGTCCTTTTTTTCTCTTCGGGCTGTAGACCCACACCAGCTCTCCAGCACGGAAGTGCCTCACTTTAGTAGTCAGGTCGTAGTTTCTCTTTTGCCGCAGTCCCGCCTTTGCCAGCTGGTCCCGAGCATAGGAATGCGCCGACTCCAGTCGGTCCTGCAGCTTCCTGGCATAGCTTTGACCCGGTGGCGCATCCGGAGCATCAGGAGGTTTCCCACACAGAACAGCTCTCACCGGATACAGCCAACTCTAACTCTCACAAGAAAACAAAAGAGACCTCCCTCCCAAGAGCAACCCCCCACAACATCTCCTTCCGGTTTTACCCCAAAACAACCTAACTTAAAGAGAACAATAACTGTGACACACATTTAGCAATAACGTCCATCATGGATCATTACAATATATATATATATATATATATATATATATATATATATATATATATATATATATATATATATATATATATATATATATATATATATATATATACAGGGGTAAAAGTAAGCCGGTACGGTCCGGTACACTAAAAGATTCTGCGCCGGTGTTACGTCGAGTCGCGTTTCCCCATCAGATACGGTTTCCCCAGCCTCTCTGCGCCGCCCACGCGGCAAAAAACGCGCGTGCTGGTTCAGTGCTCCTAACCAGTGCGCCGTGCTTGCGCCGCAAGAGAACTTCGGACACCGTGAAAGCTCAAACAACATGTTTCGGCGAAGTTGTCCCACTTTTGCAAATGCGCTCCCATCAGATACATGCGCTCTCTCTCTATGATAGCCCAGTAACAGCCATCAGATACCGTTCCCCCTGTGTTAAACTGGGAACACATCCTGATGGCTGTTATTGGGTTAGGGTTAGGGGTTATCCGGATGGGCTGTATGGAGTATTTATCTATCTATCTATCTATCTATCTATCTATCTATCTATCTATCTATCTACATCTAAACATATATATACAGGGGTTGGACAATGTACTAAAGGCTTGGTTACTCTTAGGGGGAAAGGCTGCGGGCATCCGGTCAAGGATGAGGCGTTACTTGTCTTTTGTCGTTTATTTTAGTTCTGCTCACATTACAGTTCCTTTGTGCATGGTTTCTATAAAGTACACAACAAGAAAATATACTAATCAGGATTCAAATTATAAACCTGCACAATATGCTCAGTAATCTTCTTCCATCACTTATATACAGTTCAAACAGATAATAAGTAGCAAGCTACATCCTAAATGCCAAAGTAACTTCAGTAGGTCAGATAAAGAAGATAATTAACGGCTACATACATGACTATGGCGTCTGCAGGCGCCTACCGTTAGCTTATTTCCACATTCGCTAGGTAAACATGCAATGTCTTACATGGAATTAGCTAATTACCACTGAACTCAGTTATTACCAATTCAACGCTACCAAATAATATCAACTCTTAAATGTCATCTACTTACAGTTAGCTGCACGCACACACAAAGCTCTCTTGAGTGGCCTAAACAACTTAAAGCTACTGGAAAGTCCGGTTTTGCTCGCTCACAGTCCTCCTGCACTCCATCGTTGTCCTGTGCTACTGCTCTGCTAAGTCCCGGAATCCTGAAGCGCTGATTGGTCGATGCTGATTATGATTGGCAGGCGAGCCGGCCAATGATGTTCCAGATCAGCCTCTGATGCACCGGCAGACAAGTTTCCAGTCTTTTCCACAGACAATGAAACTGAAACACCTGGTTTTAGACCACAATAGTTTATTAGTATGGTGTAGGGCAGGGATACTCAACTTGATCTAGCCGAGGGCCACATTTGGAAAATGAGAAGTGGCCGAGGGCCAGCCATTAAACTACATTCATATAAAATGAGCAAACTTTAAAAAAGACTGATAGCTTGTGCTCATATTTTGATGCATTTTATTAGCTCCACTGCAATTCAGCAAGATATACTTTGAATCATCTTGAACAGCATAGCTGGAACGTTTCCTATTATGCAGGCAAATATTGGACAAATTCAAAAATGAAAATGATTATTAACAGTTCTTAGGCATAGAATGAACATATTTCAGCTCTTTTGGTGTGAAAGCTGTTTATAAAATATATTAAACACATAACTGCACAGTGCAAGCCACCAAATGTTGGAATAGTTCAGAAATACAATTAAAAAAAAAAAAAAAACTGCTTTACTATATTTCAGTTATTTTAAAGTTTGGAACAGACAGCACAGGTATGTAATCAGATGTTTATGTTTTAACCTCTTCATGCATCACATACTATTAGTTATTGACTACATGCTTAATGTGAGGTAACACATCTCATTTCCTTTGAGAGCTTACTGAAGTTTGGTTTCTGAGAGGTCAAGGCAATATGCAAGCACTGGTTGAGATGTGAGTCGGTGAGTCTATTGCGCTTTTTGTCCTTAATTAGATTCATCACTGAAAACCCCGACTCGCATATGTAAGTGGATCCGAACATTGTCAAAATGTATATAGCGAGTCTTTTAGAGTTCGGATACTGATGAACAGAGTGTGCCCAAAATTCACACAGTCTCTCCTCTCTGAACTTGGCTTTTAGGACATCATTAGCCTGCATCTGGACCAGTTCCAGCTGGAAAGCGCCCTCACTGATAGCAGGCACAGCGTTTTTTGCCTCTGCTGGGCAGCTCCCGGTGACAGCAACGGCGAACGGGTTGCGCACAAACAGTAGCAGTTGCTGTGGGATTTTGAAGTTGTGAAACCGCGATCTGAAGTTCTCTGACAGATTTTTTAACAGTGCTACCATTCGTGACAGCACAATCCCATTTGTAGGAACATCACGCAGGGTAGGGAAGTGAAGTTTTTTCCCCTCTATGTCCGTCACGAATACGCCCAAGGTTGTCTGAAAAGCGCTCACTTTTTCAAAGAGCTCTCCCACATCCGAATCCCCACCTTGGAGCTGCAGGTTAAGATGGTTCAAGTGATTAGTGATATCACACAGAAATGCAACCAGAGCCACAGATTCCTGATCTTGCATAAACTGAGAGAACTCATCTGCTTTCTTTGTTTTTTGACCGGAAAGAAATTCTGTGATTTCTTTGCGCAGTGCAAAGAAGCGCTGTAGGACTCGCCCCCTGCTCAGCCATCTGACATCATTGTGCTGTAGTAGGTCTGAATATTGAGCTTCTTGCTCCTGTAGTAGCATTTTGAAAAGCCGGTGCTGTAAACTTGAAGTTGAGCGAATGTGATTTACAATTTTGATCACTGTGTCCATCACTCCTTTCATTTCACCAGACAGTTTGGCACACAACACCGTCTGGTGAATGATGCAGTGTAGTGAACTAACTGTGGGGTGGTCCGCTATGAGACGTGATGCTAAGCCCCTCTCTCGTCCTATCATAGATGGCCCACCGTCAGTTACAAGGAGGTTGATTTTATCCAGCTCCAGAGAATTCTTATCAAAGAAACTTTTCATAGAATTGTACATGGCCTCACCTGTTGCATTGCTCTTGATGGGCAAAAGGCACAGCAGCTCCTCTTTGAAAAGCTCCCCGTTAAAATATCTCACAAACACGGACAGCTGTGCAGTGTCTGTTGCATCTGTAGACTCGTCCATAGCTATTGACATGTAATCCACACACTTCAGTTCAGCAAGTAAAGTAGAAAAACTGTCCTCATACAAAGTTTCTAGTCTCCGTGCCGCCGTTGAATCCGAAAGCTGAACCTGCTTCACGCGGTTAACGATGTCATCTTTGTGTTTGTCACCGGCAAACAACTCCTCCACGATTCCCAAAGTGCACACTTTCACAAGCTCAGCGTCCACAAATGGCTTGCCCTTTTTAGCCAGCTCCCAGGTTACACGCAGTGAAGCAGCGGTGGCTTTTTCAGCAGCAGTAGTGGAAGTCGTCAAGATTGTTGATGTGGTAGCATAAGACAACTTTAAGGCCTCAGTCTTGTCTTTTCGTGCAATGCTACCAACCGGGAAAGCTGCACTGAAGCTAGCATGTTTTGACTCGTAATGCCGCTTAATGTTAGCAACTTTGCATACAGCAACTGTCTTTTGGCAAATTAAACACAACGGTTTTGCGTTGGCATGAGGTGGCAAAATGAATGCAAAATCATCTGTCCATTTGTTATTAAACTGTCTGTTTTCGACGTCAACTTTTCTCCGCTTACTAACCTCACTCATTTTTTGCCAAGATATTCATTTAAGGACACGTCTTTTCCTCGCAGATCAGCAGTGATTCTTGACCTGCGCAAACTGTTCACTACCTTAAAGGCCCAAATCATTAGGACCTAAAGGGCCGTGTACAAACTAATGATTCTGTCTTACAGACAGTTCACTTTGTGAACACAAGGGGGAATTATTCAGCATTTGTTACACAATAAAAGGGAAAATTATTTTAATTTTGAGCAATTACAAGAAATGGCCGCGGGCCGGTCACCAGCCAATCACGGGCCGGATTTGGCCCGCGGGCCGTGAGATGAGTATGACTGCTGTAATGCATGACAAATGCTGATGTTTGACTCATGCTTTACACTTCAACATATTTTTTTTATCTTTATTTGTAAATTACTTAGTCCTCCACAACTGAAAGATGATGTTCTAATAAAACATAGTATACTGTATATTTCAAATTAAATCTTAATTCTCTAAAACAGTGGTTTCCAAAGTGTGGGCCACAGCCGCCTGGTGCACTGGGGATATATATATTTCATTTTGAAATTACTCACAAATTTGCATAGTTACATATCTATAAAATGTATTCATTTATATAAAAAGGGAATTAAAGCTGGTTAGTATGTGATTTTACTCTGACCTAAATTTACTACTCTTGTAGTGAAGTTTGTGTCCCAGTGGCAATTGGGTCACATATTGGCATAAACACTTTACATATGACTGGGTAATATTAGCAATTTATAAATTATTTTTGGTTATGTTTTTAGAAACAAATTTTCAAGGAAATATATCACTTGAGGACAGGCAGGAAAATTTCACAGGCCAGTGCTATCGGACGAATGGGATTTTCTGGTTTTTAAGCGGGCCGTAGCACTCTTAACTTTGGGAACCACTGCTCTAAAACAACGGCTTTGATGTTAACTAATGTTCTGTTTATGGAGAGCGCGTCACATCCCAACAAATACAGATTGTAGTGCCATGAATGATCTAAGATGCCTTTCAGTGAATATGATTTACAGGGATCAGTAAAGATCTGAAGCGTTCTTGAGAACAAGAAACATTAAATAAAACATTATGCATATATTCAAAACAAAAAAAAATCAAACAAAGATCATTGTTTGATTTTTTCAAAGCAATGAAGTCTATTAAAACTGAAATTAAAATTTCTCATCTGTATTTCTTTAATAACAAGTCATAGGAGCAACCAACTTAATGTCTGCTTCAAGTATAATGATAGTAAGTGTATGACACGTTGTTTACATATGCAGTTGCCTAAACAGAACAATGATTATAATAATGGAAACCAGGATCCCAATAGCAACCAGGACTGTGGCAGCGATGTTAAACTGGCGAGCAGTGGAGCCATAATGTCGTGCACCCTCCAGATCTCTGGCCACCTTCCGGTCTCTGGCCTGAAAGGACAGAAACATTCCAGCTGTAAAAATGTAGCTATTTTCATGCCTGTGGAAAGTGAAAGTGCAAATGTCAAGCTTAGGTTTCATTATTTTGGAAAGTTACGTTTCATGTTTACTCACTGTACTTATGATTCTTGCAATGGTCTTAGTGAAGATTGTTTTACTTTGAAATTTTTAAAGAAAAAGTTTTCCATCTGCACTGAATTTGTCACTTTTTGTATTTCACTTGATTTATGTGATAAATCAATATATTGGAGGATATGATAGGCAAGCAGGTAAAATATATATTTATACACAAACACACAAAGTATAACAGAAGCTATAAAAGTAACTCACCTTGATAGAATAAATGAGAGCTGCAAGCCCAAGGCAACAAGGATTTAAGTAAACAAAACAGAGGAGGGACCAGATTATATGGTCCTTGGGGGGCTCGGCAGTGATGTTCACAGTGGTGTGCTGAACCAGCTGAGGTCCTCCAGGCTGTCCAGTGCGCACATCATACATGCTGTTCTGCAATGGATGGTAACCTTGATGATCCATTGTGGTCATTGCTCTGAGCTCAGCTGCAGTTTGGAGAGGAGAAAGGTGTACCAACATTACCAACACAACAGTAACAAAATTCAAATTAATACACCACCAAAGAGCCACCTGAACAGTCTAATGTCATGACATCAGGATGTGTCAGAGAAATATGGAAGTCTTCCTCAAGTAGGTTTTCTTCATTTAGTGACAACGTCATCAAAATAGCCAAAAAGACAGAATAAAGAACAGCAAGACCACACTGCAACACACACAGAAGAAAAAGGAAATTAAATCGTTTTCCTACTTTGAAGTTCATTCTGGTTTTCCTCAAACTCCACTAAAACAGCCCTATCTTCAGTTGTAGTATTATGAAACATGTCTGTCAGATGCAGCAAAGGTTCAGGCAAAACAAGTGGAGTTTTGTGTTTGCTGTGAGGCAGTGCTTGCTGTATTTGTGTCATTGCAAATTATCTGAGGGACATATAATACACCCCCTACGGACGATGTTAGCAGGGTAACATTCAGCAAGGGTTCATGTAAAACAGGGCAGCTGTAGGCGGTTAGGTTTCATATTTGCTGTGAGCCAGCTGGGCTCATGTATTTGCATCATTGCAAATTATCTAAGGTGTATACTATGAAGCCTGTGTGTTAAGTGTCTTGAAAAAACCTAAAATCCCAGCCAGAGAAACACATGGCACGATGGTAGTTACCAACTTACTCTGTTAAGCCAGGTTTTTTGTTTCAGGCTTTGAGCACACTCACATAAAAAAAGGGCAGTTTTTGACGCATCACATGACTCTTGCTCCTCACAAAATCTTCCCTATTTGTGCTGCTCCAGTCAGAGACATTATGATGATAAAATTGTGATTTAAAAAAAAAAATCCATAAAAAGTATAATAGTAATATACAACACTTTTACAAATAAGACAAGACATTAATGCTGCAGAAAATAATCTGGTGATTTAACGTGCAGAAAACAATTAATGAAGAAAATCAACACGAGTTCATATTTTCCTTTTAACACTGAGTGCGCTCTCGGTTGTGTTGTTTATTTCTAGCATGATGGCTGCACATAGCAGCCCTGAAACTTTAAAATGGATACATTTGAATATTAAATGTTACTATCCTTGTAGCCTACTAAAAGAGACGCTTAAATCCTTTTTAGTTTGTCGCCAGATCAAAATTTTTACTGACTGAAGAAGTGTTATTGGTGTGTGTTTCATGCTGCAGTTCCAGCAGAATAAAAGGGACGTACCAGCAGAAAATAATCAAGTATAACTATCTTCAGTATCACCTAATTAATATACTCAAATTCCAATGTGAATGTGATGCATAGTTTCCATAGCTATCACTCTCCAGTTGGGCTTCATTCATGATATTAATAAGGTACAACTTAACAACTAACACACATGAAAAATGCTTTCCCACCAGAGTTTCCAGTTTGCTTTTAAAACATGCTGTGAATAAAAGAATGAGTGAATATGTATCACTTCTAGGGGATTTTCAGATTCAACTTTTTGTCATTGCTCAGTGCAAGTACAAGGCAACGAAATGCAGTTAGCATCTGCCAAAAGTGCAGGTAGTAGCACTGTGCAAGTCGTACGAGTGCAAATATAAAAAATGAAATGTAAAAAAAGTATTGTGCAATTATGGATAGAGTGCAAATGGTAGCATTGTGCAATCATGACAGAGTATAATGAACATGAGATAGATGTAATATGTCTGTGGATATATATAAATGCAGAACAAATATGTAGAATGGTTAAATAAGTTATTTTTACAATTTTTGGTGAACAGAGTTTAAGGTTAGTCCAGTGTGTGCAGTAGTTGTCCTGATATAGTGTGGTGTAGTGAGTAGTTATGAGTGAATTGAGGAGTTCATTAGTGTAACAGATGATGGGACAAAGCTATTCCTGAGCCCGCTAGTCCTGACACGGGTACTCCTGTATCTCCTCCAAGAGGGCAGGAAGTTGTACAGTGTGTGATTTAGGTGAGAAGAGTCCCTGAGGATGCTCTGTGTGCTCCGCAAATGGTGCTGTTGGTGAAGTTCACTGATGACAGGTAATTGTGCACCTATGATCTGCTGAGCAGTCTTGACCACCTTTTGCAGGGCCTTCCTTTCAGCCACAGTGGAGCATCCATACCACACTGTCACACAGTTAGTCAGACCACTCTCAATTGTGCAGCTGTAAAAGTTTGTAAGTATGTAAGCAAAGGCACTGCTGTGCCTTTTTAACCAGACAAGAGGTGTTGAGAGTCCGAGAAAGATCCTCAGAGATGTGGACACCCAAAAACTTGAAGCTACAGACCAGGGTTATTATAGTTAACGAAAACGAACGAAATAACAAAAACTGAAATTGAAAAAACATTGTCGTTAATTGAAATAAATAAAAACTACAATTAAAAGGAAAAACGATAACTAACTAAAAATGCATTGTGAGTTTAAAAAACTAACTAAAACTAACTGAAATTATAGATAAAATTACCTTTTTCTTGTTTGTCATTTTATTTAAAAGCCTTGTGGATTGATCATTTTTCCGCTCTCCGAGTTTAGGCTGGGAGAGCTGTCGGGCAGCTGTGTGCGTGCGTGTGCGTGCGTGTGCGTGCGTGTGCACGAGAAAACGGCAGAGTCGCTCAGAACCAGCGGAAGCTGATGTTCACCTCTGGAGAAATGTGACTACTCGTCAGGTCCACGCAGCCGCAACGTTGTGATTAACCTGTTCCTTCCTTGTTTGTTTCCGGCTACTTTATCAGTCAGAGAATAACAATCAGGACTAATAATGAAAGCATCAATATAAGGACTCACAAATGTCAGCAAATTCCTGGAGGAAGACTCGGAATGGACGTGAGGGAATGAAGAAAGTGAAAAAATAGGGACACACATGTTTGCAGCCAAAAAACTGAGCACGAAGAGCGAGGACCAAAAAAAGTCCCAGTTGGCACTGCATATAAAACACCAGCACGTGACCACAAGGTCGGTTGGTGGTGGTTGGAGGGGCCGTAGGCGCACATTGGCAGCCATGCCTCTGTCAGACTGCCCCAGGGCACCTGTGGCTACATTAGTAGGTTACCACCACCAGGTATGGTTGAGGTTTGAATGCATACTGCAGGAAATTGTAAAGCGTCTTTGGGTGTCTAGAAAAGTGCTATATAAGACTAATGCATTATTATTATTATTATTATTACAATCCAGCTACACAAGCATGAATGTGGACATGAGGTCGGACACTTATGTAGGTTGTAAATAGAGGCCGCAAAGACCCTGCAAGTCTAATTAGAGCATCTAACCAAGCTAGCTCCAAAACAGAAGCAGCATCAGGTTGTGGAGAACATCAGGATGCAGCTGGATTTGAGCTTTGACTCCTTCAAAGAGTTTATTTTTGTCACACACCACAAGTAGGTGTTGTTAATCTACTGCACTGACGATGAAGTTTATTGGGAGTTTATTGTAGAATTTATTAAGTTTGGGAGTCCATATTTTTCTTTGTTTCTGCCTGTTGATGTTCAGGTGTGTCCTAATTATTACACATTTAGCATGTAGTGCTGCTGTCTTGTGCACTGTTGGTTCTTGAATATATTTCTTTACGGTATCTTTTGTTGAGTTTTTATTGCACAATAGTCACTCTTGTACCTTGAATCTTGCACCTGACAAAGTGTGAAAAACTAAAACTAATACTGAAACTAACTAAACTAAACTAAAACTAAGCATTACACCTAAAATAAAAACTAATAAAAATGAGCAAAACCACTCTGAAAACTAATTAAAACTAACTGAATTAGAGAAAAAAAAGTAAAAACTAACTAAAACTAAACGATAATGTAAAATCCAAAGCTATTATAACCCTGCTACAGACACACTGTCCCTCAGCTCTGTTGATCCGAACAGGAGTGTGTTTGAGTCTGCTTTTCCTGTAGTCCACAATGAGCTCTTTGGTCTCCTCCCTATTGGCTGAGTCATCATTGTCATTGATGTGATCGACTGTTGATGATAATGTTAGATCTGTGCAGTGGCACGCAGTCATGGGTATACAGGGAGAACAGCAGGGGACTCAATGCACATCCTTGCGATGCGTCAGGCTGGAGGACGTTTGATTGCCCAGCCTCACTGACTGAGGTCTGTTTGTGATTGTTGATTCCCAGATCACTGAGCCTGGACACCAGTCTGGTGGGGGATAATTGTACTGAAGGCGGAGCTGAAATAAATGAACAGGATCCAAACATAGCTCTTTTTATTGTCCAGGTGTGTGAGGGCAGAATGAAGAGCAGAAGAGATGACATCCTCAATCAATCTGTTCAAGCGTTGTGCAAACTGGTGAGAATCCAGTAATGGAGGGAGTGCTGCTTTCAAATGGCCAGTTTCTCAAAGCACTTCATAACAATAGGTGTGAGTACAACAGGGCTCTGAACATCACCTGCTCGCCACCAGGTTATGTGTTCAGCATAAGTTACTACAGTAATAAAGAGGGACGCTTTCATCACACAGAAAATTCTGACTCTAAGCTTCACACACACACACACACACACACACACACACACACACACACACACACACACACACACACACACACACACACACACACACACACACACACACAAAGCATCCATCAGTTTAAATTCCATGCCACACGCTCTCACTTTAAGGTCAGACATTTCTCCCTATCTTTAATTAGCTGTACTTAAGTCCTGCCCACTGTTAAATGCTCTTTAAAGCACACTTCACCTTTTTGCATGTGTCAAAATTTATTCCTTGTTACAAATGTGCTTATTGGGAGCACTTTTTTTTTTTTTAAAAGGAAATTCAGTTCAATTCCATTTTATTTATAGAGCACCAAAACCCAACAACAGTTGCCTCAAAGTGCTTATAATTTAATTCAGTACATCAATAATTCATTTATAGATATTTGACGTGTGGTGTGGAGATAGTAGCACTGACAAAAAGACAGAAGGCCGAGCTGGAGGTGGCAGATCAATCTCCACCAAGGGTTTAGAATTATGTCATAGTTAGACTGGATAATACTACAATAATAAGAGTCCTTTTGTTGTGTGCAAAGTACAGCTGGAATATACATGAATGAATCTATAATATGGAGAACATACAGTATGCACTTCAATCATAAGCACAGCACAAGGGTTCTGGACTAGTTGCAGTTTGCTTGCTTTTCTAAAACTAAAGGTTCCTTAAAAACTCTGAATACACTGAAATCACTGAATACAATTGTCAGACTTGTGTTACTGTATGTTAGAAGTTTTCACATTCGTTAATTATGCTAAGTTTTCAGGTTTTGGATAGAATGTAGATGTCTGTGGTTATGGTTCAGTCTCAAACTGTTGGAAATGTTGACATTACAAAAGAAAAAGTTCATAAATGGCGCCATCCCTTGGACAACATTAAGTACTGCATTTACACAGAGGCAAGAACTTACAAGCAGAAAAAAAATCATTATGAATTTCAATCCTGTCATTGCTGACATTTTATTTAGCCAAACTAAGAGTAAATGTTTTAATATAAAGAGTACAGCTCTGCTTTATCAACACATAATGCAGAGCTGTACTACAACAGACTGACAAGCACATACCCTCATGTTTTTAAAAATAAGTGCTGTTTTGATGCAAGTAGAGTCTTCTTGAAGAAGTGTTACTGATAATGTACTTCAAAACTAATTTGACCTTGTCTATGTTCTGAGTACATTAACAGTTAAAAAGCAGTGCCTAAGAGCTCTACAATGCTCTGTGGATGAAATTTACATTTTTTATTCAAGATTAACTGCTGAGCTACAGTAAACAGACCTGGATCATGACTCACTTTGATTGTCAGACACGCACATCAGACAATCATACTGGTTGTTGGCCACACGGGCCCCGAAGGGGCAGCTGACAGGGATCTGCAGATAATTTGCCCCCAGCCGGTGACAATGCGGGTCTGGGTAGGAGAAGAGTTACACCTAATGTAGACAAAGATCATGGATGATACGGGCCTGTTAACTGCCAGCAAAACACTAGAATAGGAGCAGGGAGTGGGCTGTTCTTTTTATTTGTTTCATTAGTTGCTTCTGTCCAGGTTAAAAAATTTCAAAAGAAAATCTGCCAACATGAGGTAAAGTTAAAAAAATTACCATTTTTACCTATACACTGTTCGAGCACTTTACCTGTGTGACATAGCTTCATCTGAGCTGTTTTAATGAGCAACCTCTGGAGACACTCTTTATTCGGACTCTATAAACTGATTAATGATTTATGGTTTTCAAAAATCATTAATTTGAAAACTTACTACTTACTAACATACTGTATAGTTGCAGTCGTGTCTGTTTGTGAATTAATTAAAGATTTATGGTTGGTTTTCAGTCCCTCCATGAATCCCCATTTTATAGTGATGGACAGGGTTGCGTGATCCCAAGGGTTATGTTGTCTGGGGGCTTTTGCCCTGTGGTAGGGTCTCCAAAGGCAAATTGTTCAGACAAGAGTGACAAAGAGGGATTCCAACTACCCTTGTGGTGCGCAACAGGAACAGTTTACCCCACCCAGGATAGGGATACTGGGACCCCACCCTGGTGTCAGGCCTGGGGAGGGAGCTCAACGGAGAATGCCTGGTGGGCGGGGTCTGAAACCAGTCTCCTGGAATAGTGGCTGGTCTTTATTTTAGTCTGGAGTTGTCCATGGTGAAAGGTAGTGGGCTGGGATGCCTGTATGTCAGAGTTTTTACCAGTGGATGAGTGGGTTGTCTCCCTGTACTTCTGGGTGAGGGAACCGGTCCTGAGTGGTGTCTGCACTTGTGTGCTGAATGACAGTTCGGAGTACCCAGCCTTTTTGGAGTCACTGGACAGAGTTCTTGAGGGTGCTCCAGCCGATGACTCCATCGTCCTACTGGAAGACTTCAGCGTGGGCAATGACAGTGAGACCTGGAGAGGCATGATTGGGAGGAACACATGCTTCATCTGAACCCATGTGGTGGTGTTCTGTTATTAGACTGTGCAAACCACAGTTTGTCCATAAACACCATTGTTCAAACATAAGAAAATCCATAAGTACATGTGGCACCAGGACACCCTAGACCACAGGTCAAAGATCAATTTTGTAATCGTAGGAGGATGAGGACTTTGAGTCAGAATGGACCATGTTCCACACCTCCATTATTGAGGCTGCTGCACGAAGCTGCAGCAGCAAGGTGGATGGTGCCTGCATGGTGGTGATCCCCAAACCAGACAGTGGAACTAAAGGGCTGATCCCAACTCCTGAAAATCAATCCCACACCATAATCCGCCCTCCACCAAACTTTACACTTGGAACAAACCAGTCAGACAAGTGCCGCTAAACCTAGACTTGTCCATCTGATTGCCAGATTGAGAAGTGTGATTTTCCACAGAACACGTCGTCACCATCCAGTGCTGGCATGCTTTTCACCACTGCATCCGGCGCTTTGCATTTCACTTGGTGATGTCAGACTCGGCCATGGAAACATTTCCAAACCAGCTTTCTAGGCACTGTTCTTGAGCTAATCTGAAGGCCACATGAAGTTTCAAGGTCTGTAGCTAAGTAGGCAGGTGTGTAGGTAGGTGTGTATGTACGCAGGTGTGTAGGTAGGTAGATAGCTGGATTTTGTATAGGTAGGTAGGTGTAAATGTAGGTAAGTAGCTAGGTTGGTCCCCTTTTCCAACTCTGGATTTAGATGATTTAGACAAAAGAAAATACAAATATGAATGTAATTTGTCAAAAACATAAATGTCTCCAGCTACCTTTATTGAAATATGAACTTTAAATTGTTGTTTTTAACAGACAACAATCCTATGTCATGGTTAGGCTGTGTGGCTGGCAGGGTGGACCCAAATGCAGGATGCATGAGACAAAGCTAAAGGTTTAAAGAAGCTTTAATGCTGAAACGCTTTAACAAAGTCTAGAATACAAATTACAAAATCCGAGGTCAGACATTAACCGTAATATGGCACACTCGAAAAAATAAAAGGGGGCGCTTACAGAGCAGGCAGGGTACACAGACAGTGACACAACAAGGAACTAAACAACACTTAGACCTTAAATACACACGCCAGGTAATCAGGGAGAGAGACAGCTGGGGAGGACGAGGCACAGGTGGACAGAATAACACAAACAAGGGAAGCAAAGCAGGACAAAAGACACACAGAACACAAGACCAGCAAAATAAGACAGGAAGAGAGAAGACATGGAAACAAACACAAACTTGACATCACACAGGGAGGCAGACAGGCTGAGCAAAACAGACACCACACCAAAGAAACAAAAAACAGAACCAAAAGAATTTAAAACACTGAGCCACCAGCCCAGGACTATGAGATCCTGTTAGCAATGAATCAATGAATGAATTTGTATCCATGTTTTTTTTTAATAGCAAGTCACAATATCAAGCAACTCTTATCATTATGTCAAAGTTAATGTATATTATAAGGATAATGATTATTTATCATTATTTTATTTTCTTCATGTATGAATTTATCTGTCCAGACAGAACAATGATTGTGATCATGAAAATCAGGAACACCGTGGCACCCAGGATTGTGGCAGCGATGTTAAGCCGACGGGCAGTGGAGCCATAATGTTGTGCACCCTCCAGATCTCCGGACACCTTCCGGTCTCTGGCCTAAAAGGACAGAAACGTACCGACTGTAAAAGTGTAGAAACTGTAACTGTGAAGGTTGGGCTCACTTTCATTATTTGGGAAAGATAAACGTCTTGTCACAGGGCAAACACAGAGACAACAATTCACACTCACACCTATGGGCAATGCACAGAAACCATTAACCTAACCCCACTAATTGCATGTCTTTGGACTGTGGGAGGAAACCCACACAAACACAGGGAGAACATGCAGACTCCACACAGAAAGGCCCAGGCTAAGGTGGATTCAAATCCAGACCTTGTAACAGTGCTAACCACCGTGCCACCGTGCTGCCCTTTAATCCATATAGTTTACTTGTTATCAGTATAAGTCTTTGTCTTAAAAGAAAAGCTGTAAAAAGTTTATAACATATCCAAAATATTGTTCTCATTCATGCATTTTTTTAAATCATTTTTGATCTTTATGATTTTTAGCCTTTTTTTACATTATCATCATTGTTGTGCATCTTCCTCCAAATGTCCTTAGAATTCTCGCAGTGGTCTTAGTGATGGTTATGTTTTACTTGAAGAACACTAGAAAAATGTGGTTGATTTATGTGGATGAATATATTGTAGGATATGGTAGGCAGGCAGGATAAAAATGCATATATTCATACACACAGAGTAACTATAAAAAAAACTCACCTTGATAGAATAAATGAGAGCTGTAAGCCCAAGGCAACAAGGGTTTAAATAGACAAAACAGAGGAGGGACCAGATGATGTGGTCCTTGGGAGGCTCAGTGGTGATGCTCACAGTGGTGTGCTGAACCAGCGGAGATCCTCCAGGCCGTTCATCATACGTGCTGTCCCACAATGAACGGTAACCTTGATCACGCGTTGCTGTCATTGCTCTGAGCTCAGCTGCAGTATGGAGCAGAGAAAGGTGTTCAGAAGTGTCGCTGACAGTGAGGATTACTGTTTGAAGAATTTTGGGGAGTGAAGGAGTTACAACAGGCAACCCCATTCAAACGGGTCTAATGGGGCCTTTTGGGTCCAGGCCTTTTCAAAAAGGTCACTGTGTCACCTCAGCTAAATTTTTCTGAATTATTGAATTCTGAAATCAGAATACACTGACTAAATAAATACAATTAACTAATATAATTGATATGGGTATGTAGATGTGAAGAAATGTACAAGTCTTCCTTAAGCAAAAAAAAAAAAACATGAAAAAATGAAAACAGGCAAAAAGACAGTATAAGCAACAGCAACACCACACTGTTACACACAAAATGAAAATTAAGTAGTTTTCCTAATTTGAAGTTGATTCTTTTTTCAAAGCCTCACCTTCAGTTCCAGTTTTATATGAAAAAATGTCACTCAGCATAAGTCCACGCAGCCTTCTGTCGATTATCAAAACCAAAGGAGCGTTTGTTTTTCTGCACTGGCACAAAAACAGATGCCTCATAAGGTAGTTTCTGAGGTTCAGGTAAAAAGCAATGTTGATGTGGGTGGGCGTGTTCACGATTGCTGTAAGCCAGTGGATGTGCACGGCTGGGTTGTATTTGCGTCATTACAGATTATCTGTATATATTATCACATGTATCATCACACACACACACACACACACATACACAGCAGACAGTTTTAAAGATCTGCTTTTTTGTTTTGTTTTTCTTTCCTTCTGTTCTTTGTTGATTTATGCTTGTGTGGGTGAGGCAGCAGACAGCAGGCAGGCACAGACGTGTTTAAATATGTTTACATTTAAATTCCCTGGAGCACTGTCTTCAAAATCTTTAATGGTATGCACCTTTTTTGCAAATATTATTTTAAATGTTGTTGCTGTTTATTCACTTGAAGGAGAAACAATAACAGTTAATGGATTAAAATGTAAAGAAGAACCAAATTACAGCCACCTAATCTAAATGACTGATACAGATTTTAACTTCAGTCCATTGTCAAAGAGGCATTAACTGGATTGTCAATCCTGTTATCACAATAACTGTTGTGGCAATTTGTTGTGGCTAGAGTTGTGTTTCTTTGTTGCAGAAAACAGTGGAAAGGAGAAGAAAGTGCAGTTGTAGGAAGAGAAAAAATGCTCTTAAAAACAAAATCTAGATTTTGCCGTTTCCCCCTAACTCTGCAATGCAACAGTTCTCTCATAACATGACAAAATGACCATCATTTCCATACAGTCTAACTTCAATATATTATTAAAACTGAAAATGGAAGCACATTTAAGTCACAGTGAAGCCATTTTGTAGTTTAAAGAAAAAAAATCTTTTAGCTTCTAGTTGCCTTTGGATAGTTTCCAAAATTTGCATGGAATCACAAATTTTATAAAACATTTGCTTTTAAACAGACTCATAAATAATGGGAGAGTAGGTGAATTTAGATTTTATGGTAGCATTGTATTAGTAAGGTTAATGCAATTTTCAGCAAAAAAAAAAAAGCAGTATTTGTTCTGTGGTCACTATAGGTAGTAAAGATGTTAAAGGTGAAGGTACTGGGTTTGGGGGTGTTGAATGGGGGTGTTTGCACAAGTCTACTGATTCCAGTGTGCTCATCCAGAAATCAAGTTGCAAAAGTCAGAACCCATTAAACGGCAGATTTATGAAATCTGTGCTAAAATCACCTTCACAAGATTTTAAATATAATTCTGAGTTGGAAAATTGTTTTGCAAAGTGGGGAAAAACTGTATTTAGACTTTTTAGGGAAATGTAATCCTAACAGCTTAAAAGCGCATATGTATGATCAAAAAAAAAATAGTTCAAGTACCTAAAGTAGGCAAACTCATTATGTAGAACGCCAATTTTCAGACTCATATACATTACCACCTAGCAGACCACTTTCGTTCTGTGTGGGCATGAGTCTGAGACCTCTATCTGTATCAGTCCTACTTCACTGTCAAGAGGACATCCTGAGCTTTAAATGATGCCACATTCATGGGGGTCTGAATATCACACACGGACTGTTTTTCAAAATGATTTTAACCAGAAATTGAACATAACCTTTACATTCAGCACATTACTACAGTAATTAAATCCAGTGAAGCAAGCGACACTTGTGACTGAGAAAACTGATTTTAAACTTAACGTAGCTCACGAACCCATAAATCTCACTTTGTAGTTCATTGTTCTGTGCAGCCTGTTTTTGTGGCAACTACACAATTATTATTACTACAGTCATCACTTCAAATACCTCCTTGTTAAAAATCGATCATCCATTCCAGTTTCTTTGAAGATGGGTCAGATGAATGGGAGCCAAAAGAACACCGCTGCTAAACTTTTAATTATAAATTCATTAATGCAGGCACTAAATAGACGTGTGAAATCAATTCCAATACAGGCATTAATAAATGAGTCACATTCAGATCAGCAGAAAGTTTACAAATGCACAACAACAGGTTACATGAAGAACAGTGATACATTTGATCTTTGTCATCTCTGCAGGACGGAGGTGTTTAGCATTACTTTAGAAGACAGATTTTGTAATTTGCCACTTAAATGAAAATCACAGATTTATATGCCAGTTTTCAAATGAGGAGAAAGACATTAAAGGCTTAATACAAAAACTGAACAGGAACAAACCCAGGCTTTACCAGATAAAGGTTAAAGCCATCTGTTAATTGTAGTTTTTGTACATAAAGGCACAGAAGACTGTTTCAGTTATGGTTACAGCTCAAAACTTGACTGTTGAAGATGTTAAAACTATCCACATGCCGACAAGCACATCAGTCAGGAAAAAAAAAAAAATAATAAAACCCTAACAAAATCATTGCTCATACTGGAAATAAGGAAGTGAAGTTTTTTCTCATAACAAATGTAGATGTTTTACCATCCTCAACGCAGACATCACCCTTTACACTTCCACATATACCATTTTTAAATGTTACTTTTGACTGTGCATCACAGCCAAGTAGAACATACAATCTGAATTACTCGAGATGGGTTTGGTTAGTTTATTTAATGCAATCAAATCAAAATGAAAATTAAATGAAATGCTCTTAAATGACTCGAGACTTTAGGCTGTTAAAGGGAAGTAATTTAACCAAACAGCAACTAATCAAAGCTCAACAACACAGCAGTTTAATTGAGGCAACTTTACTTCACTCTGGTTGTCGTGCTGATCACAAGCTTCCAGAAGAATGAGCGCGCTGAGAACTGAGAAATTAACTGCTTGAAAGGACTGAACCAAAACTCAATTAGCCACAATGGTAAAAACTACATTGCTAGTATTTTAACCTCATTTCTGGATCTCATGTCGTTTCATTTTAGTAGCAGTCAGTTATCACACATTGATTTGCTCTCTTGAAATTTAAGGCATCACATCTTAGAGGATGTGGCGATGGCGGAGGCTCCTGGACGGCTGTAAACATGCAGAGCGGCATCCTGAAAAACACAAAGACGACAAACATTTTAATATACAGAACATAACTGTAATTATGACTCTTCTACACCAGAGAAAAATACACGCATGTTTTCTGAACTTCTTATTTAATTCAGAGTTGTGAGGGTCAGAGGGCAGCTGACATCAGACAGGAGGCAGGGTTACACTCTGCACAGGTCACCAGTCCATCACAGGGCTGGCACAGAGCAACAAACACACTCACACCTACAGCTAATTTGCCACCATTTAACCTAAACACAAAAGTCTTTGGACTGTGGGAGGAACCAAGAATATCCACAGGAAAGCCACACAAGCACAGGAAGAAGAAGTGGAGAAGAAAAACAAAAAAACACAGCAACCTACATACAGCAAAGGCCCAGGTGACCAGGAGGTTTGAACCAGAAACCTTTTATACTGATCATTTCAGCAATGTACCTGGTGTCTGTGATGGAATTAGATTAACATCTCAATTTCATGCCACATGCTCTCACTTTAAGGTCAAACATTTTTCTATATCTTTAATTAGTGGAAATAATCAAACTAAATGTTCCTTTTAAAGCACACTTCACCTTTTTGCATGCATCGCTGTCAAAACTGGATCCTTAATACAAATATGCATATTGGGAGCATTAAAAAAAATGTAAAGGAAGAAAAAGGAACTGATACAAATTAGTATCAGTTATCGCAAACACATTTAAAGAAACTTTTCCATGTCGTGTTTCTATAATGTGTTTGAATTCATGGCAGCGTCTCTAAAAAGTTAACTCAAAACAGTGTGACCACAATGACATCCCTGGGAGTACAATTTGCATTGGATGGAGACACCCCCCCCCCCCCCCCACCCCACCCCACCCACACACACACACACACACACACACACACACACACACACACACACACACACACTTACCGTTTTGGCCTCTTCATTGTACTTGTTGAGAAGAGTCTCAACTCTGTTTCCATAGTCTGGATGGACAGCCTTCAAGTTCTCAACCTGCAAGAAAATCCAGGAAAAACAAAGTGTGGGACAATAGGAGCTTCTTAACCATTATGTGCACCTCCCATAAGTGACAGGATAAAGATCTAGTAAAGGTTATTGTAAATTTTTTAAATTGTTGCAGAGTAAGGCTTAAAAACACCCACCCCCACCAAAAAAAAAGCATGTATATCTTCAAAGTCTCTAAAGTTAAGCACAAAGTCACAGCAGAAACTTTGCTTTTATTGTTATTTTATTTATTAGGATTTACCCACAACCATGACGGGATCATCATATTTCAAAAGCAGAAGCACAATGAGACTCAGTAAGGTGAGAGACTGTAGTGTTGGGCCTCACCATGCGTTTCTGGATGAAGAGCTGGGCTCCTTTCAGGGACCCTGCCAAATTCTGACAAAGTCTCTGCCGCTCGTCTTCATTCAGTACCTGCGTGTAGAAGGTGCGAACCTGCAAAAACACAGGTTGACTCACATGAGAGATAAAAAAACTAATCAAAATGACACCGACACACATTTTGACTTCAGTTTACATGTCAGAGACATAAATGGATTTCAAGTCCTGTGAATGTCCAATCACAATACACAATTACTATGGCAAATTACTTTGGCTGGAGTTGTGTTTTTGTTGCTGAAAACATCACTTAGAAGACAAGGGAGAAGAAACCAAACAAGTGACTGTGGGAAGAAAGAGCCTTAACAAAATCCCCCTTACATTTAGTGACTGATGGATAATCAATTTCCACCAGTGGTTTAGGACCCTGTCATAGTTCCTCAGCAATGAAGGACGCAAGACAGAATAAAACAAGAATCTTTTTTTTTTTTCATGTGCTGGACTGTGTATGAATGCATCTACAGCATGTAGAGCAAACAGCACGTGACTCTGTGGTTAGCACTGTCGCCACAAAGGAAAGGGGATCTGGGCTGTTTCCAGTCACACGCTCATACCTCTGCAGCTTTTCCTTAGCAGCTCTGGTTTTTCTGACATCAAAAAACATGCCAGGTTAAGCCTACCAAAGTGTGGGCCTAAAAGTCTGACCATAATCACACTTTGTAACACTTGGCCTACAACACTGTGAAATTATTACCTGTGTGACATTATCTTCATCTGAGCTGTTGTAACGAGCAACATCTGGAGACACTCTGAACTTGGACTCCATAAACTGAGGCTGGGTGTCTGGAGCACTGAAGCTGTTGGGATAGTAGTTTGGAGCTCCACCTAGTTGTCAAACAGACAAAACACAGCGAGGTGGAGAAGATGACAAATGCTGAGACTTGACTTGCAAAAAAGAAACAAAAAAGAAAATAATAGTAGGTTGAGTCTGATCAATGAATAAAATAATGACATAATTCAGTTACCAAATCTGGATGATGACTCACCTTGGTTGTCAAACATGCACATCGGACCATCACGCTGGTAGTTGGCTACACGGGCCCTGAAGGGGCAGTTTACAGGGATCTGCAGGTAGTTTGCCCCCAGCCGGTGACGATGTGTGTCTGGGTAGGAGAAGAGTCGACCCTGGACAGAGATCATGGAAGATACAGCTCTGTTTACTACCAACAAAACACTAGAATAGAAGCAGGGAACAGGCTGTGCTTTTGATTAGTTTAGTTATTCTCATAACATTTCGAGAAAATCTGCCATTATGTTACCTGCAGCATCTTGTCAGGGCTGGGCTCAATGCCTGGTGGCATGTTGCTGGGGTCGAAGGCCAGCTGCTCCACCTCTGCAAAGTAATTGACTGGGTTCCTGTTGAGAACCAATTTGCCCACAGGGATCAGTGGGTATTCTCTGTGTGACCACACCTGGACCGTGGATAAAATGAATTTAGAATTCTTCCACTTGTATGGGAAACCCACACAAAAAACAAAATTAATTTGTGATATTCAATATTTCTCCAGCTGAGATACATCCTGCAATAATGTCAACTGCACCTATTCAAGATAATGTCACACAGTGACTTCATTACCCAGATTTTATGCAGTACCTTAGTAAGATCAAAGGGGTTGAACTGGAACTTCTCAGCCTGCTCAAAGGTCATGACCTGGATGTAGAAGGTCCAGGATGGGTAGTTTCCATTAGCAATTGCATTGAACAGGTCTCCAATTGCATAATCTGGGTTGGTGGATGCCAGGCGTTCTGCCTCTTCCACCAACAGATTCTTTATTCCTTGATCGGTCTTAAAAGAAGAAAAAAGTAATCAGACATGGCAGAACACACACAGCTAAACAAATAGCTAATAAACCTGAGCTCACGCAGACCTTATAGTGGAATTTGCAGTAGACACGTTCCCCATCAGCATTGATCAGTTTGAAGGTGTGAGAGCCGTAGCCATTCATGTGACGGTGGCCATCAGGCAAACCTCGATCACTGAACAAGAAAGACACCTGCACAAGAGACACGAGAAGACGATGACAACTGCGAGGGTTTCTGTGCCGATCACTGTCAATAATTACTGCAAGCACAAAGCATCTACCTGATGCAGACTCTCAGGCCTCAAACTCCAGAAGTCCCACACCATGTCAGGGTCTTTCATGTGGGTTTGGGGATTGCGCTTCTGGGAATGGATGAATGACGGGAACTGCACGAGATAAAAAAGGTGCATGTCAATATAAATCAATGTTCACTTGATTGATGCTAATGAAAGCCTCGTCAGGAATGGGTCTCTCATCATAATCATCTTACAGTAGGAAGAAAAGCTCAGTCTACATATACTTTTTTTTGGTTAAATTGAGAATTTAAAAAAAAAAAAAAAAAAAAAAAAAAAAAAAAAAAAAAAATCACTTAATATTGAAGCTCCAGTTATTTACCCATCTATAAGAAGTTCAGAAACTAAATACAACTTGTGGTCCCATTATGAACACCAAAACTAATAATTTTTTTTATGCAACGCCTTTGTTAAATTTATGGCACCACAGAGGGAAAGAATCCACAGACGCATTAAAAACATATAGAGCAACATGTCAAACAAGAAAAAAATTAAAACATTGGGAAAAGTGTTTATTAGGAGTAAATTTTACCCAATGTCTATAATTAGACATTTAAAAATCTGGCTCTATAGTCTATTTAAAAAAAAAAAAAAAATCATTACGCTGTAATATTGCAGCTCTCTGTTGCAAAATGAATACAAATCTTCATCACTATGGTCAGTCCAGAGCCTGTTCTGGCTCATATATCCCTACACCCACTCACCAGCAAGGCATCCCTGATGAAGAAAATGGGGGTGTTGTTGCCCGTCAGGTCCCAGTTGCCCTCTTCAGTGTAAAACTTGACTGCAAAGCCCCGAGGGTCCCGCACAGTGTCTGCAGATCCAGACTCCCCAGCTGGTATTAAAAAAAAAAAAAAAAAAGAAATTACAACATGTCACAAATCAGTGAAATTATGATTCTTTATTTTAGACTGAATTAGTTGGCAATGTGTTGCATCTGCAACTTATAAATAAATGGCAACAGTCTACAACACTGCCTCTTCCAATACCACTCGAGCCAATGTGTGCGCCAGACTGAGATATTAAGAGCACTGCTTACCAACACAGGGCCAGACCTTTACAAAATAACACCATTACACTTTCCATTAGAAAACAGTTTACAACTCATACCGAAACATTTTCTCAGCAGAAGTAGTAACAACTTATGTCAAACAATATGTTTTCAATGACCACATTATTCTCAAAAGAGTGTTTCATAGCTGTTGAGCACATTTGCCTTTTCTCCCCATATTTTGCCCATCTTTTCACTAGATCGTTCAAAGTAGACATTAATATGCTGTGAGAAGATAAAAGCTTTACATAAGCAGGGGGTAAAAATTCAAATATTTCTGCCCTCTCAGTTTAAATAAATAAAAATAAATAAATAAAACGGCATGTTTGTAGGTGTAGTCCAAGTTCTGAGGCAAACTCCACCCAAATTCACCCTAATTCAGAACCATTAAGATAAAAATGTGCTACAGGCAGATAAGGAGGACTGGGAAGGGGCTGAAGAGACAGTGTGGATTTATGACGTAGGAGCCGCTCAGCAATCCCCAGGACACAAAAATATGGAAAGCAACACAAACTTTCAAGACACTTATGCAAAAGCTCTCTGGAGATGGAAGGCTTTTCCCATCCAGAATCCCCTGAAAACAGTCATTGGGGGTCCTGAGCCATATCAACCCAAGCTGTTGGCTCAAAACCCAGTGTCGCCTGAAGCCGAGCTGTCCCCTCTCTTGCGATCTGCAGACACTGCTGTGCCATACCAGTCTGAAGACAAGAAGTGCAGTCCAGTGGTGCTACTATAAATGTCAAAAGCAAAAGTCCAAATAACTGCACCAAAATGGAAAAAATAAAGTAAAAGATGAGCAAAAAAGCCCTCCAAAAAAAACCAAAAAGTAAATCCTAGAGAACGACAAGTCTCAGTGAGCATACAGTTATGCTGAGTGTTGTTTCACAAACTCCCTCTGAATGGCAGGGATTTGGGGAGGAGGGCCATCCAACTCTGAATACAGAGCGTTAACACATTAGCACGGCTTCTGGAAGGTTTGGAATGATTGAAGGTAGATGGCATGCTGAGCCATTTTCAACCTAGGAAATGCTGATTTATACTCATGTGGAAAGACCTGCCAATATAAAGTTATCTGTGTGGCCTGAGCAGTTTGTGCCCAGCCTTTTACCATATGATAGCTGGGATCAGCTCCAGCCTCCCAAGCCCTGAATTGGATAAGCAGGGAAAAAAAAAAAAAAAAAAAAAAAAAAAAAAAAATGACATAAATACATTAAACCATTGCTCTTACCCACAGTGGAGAAGCGAATAGCAATCGGCGTGGTCTTGCCTACATGTTCAAACACCTTGGCTTTGCAGTAGCGAGTAATGTCATGAGTGACCTCAAAGTACCCGAACGCCCCTGGATCACAAAGAAAGCAAACATGTCTGTTAATATCAGGTTCACCTATTTTGAATTCTGGGTTTTACTTTGCTTAGTACTAGAACAAATCCAATACCCTTCAAAGTAGGCCAACAAACAAAACTGGTTCAATATCTGTCCAAAGTCTGAAACCTTGATCTGTAAAGCCTGTAAAGATTAACAATTATCTGGAGTTAATCCTCAAGTAAGTAGGATCCACATTTCTTTTCAGCCTGCTGGGGTTTTTTTTTGATGGGCTGTTTAACTTGGCATTTTAATGTAGCCACACGTAGCTCTCTGGCTGCACCGGTGTAAATTCTTGACTAAATTTGCACATAGATTTGAACACTTGCCAACATTAAGAGCTGGTGTCAGTGCTGAATATGTGCCAGAGTAACTTTGGATATTTAACCGTCAGTAGAATGCGAGATAATATGTTAAGAGAATATACTGTACAATGAGTATATTGAAAAGTTACATCTTGCATTACACTTTATCATTTTGAATAATTCAGTGCCAGGGCGCTAGCTAATTGAAGGCATTAAAGCTAAGAGATGTGAATATGGAGCTCATCTACATGGAACTATCACTTTGGCATTGTATCTTCAATGAATGAGCAGGATGTACTTTTTAATATGCGATCACTTCAGTTTCCAACGCCCAAGTTATTTTTTGAGTGTAACTCATCAAAACTCACTGTGTGCATATTTGAGGACTAAAACATTTTGAGTGGAACTGCTTCTTCATTAAACAGCACCAACTGTAATTTGTTTTTTTGGGTTTTTTTTTTTTTAATTGATCAAAATTAAATTAAAATAGTGATATTTCCAGCCATAAGGCTTAGTTGTAAGTGTTGGTATGTAGGCCACAGTTTGGCTCTCTTTGCTTAAATACAAATATTTATTTTAGAACACAAAGCATTTTTGTTGGACTGTGCATTTAAAAAAAAAAAAAAAAAAAGCTCTCTCTGAGAGCAGACAGCTATGAGCCTGTGTGACCACTTGGGACTACAGTTGTTTACTCAATACATCCTGGACACAATCACCATTTCCTGAAGAAGTAAAGGCAACAAATAACAAAACAACATCCTTTTTTGCTCTCACACACGATCAGCAGCAGTAGTTAGTGCAAAAGTGCACACTGACTGACTTAAAGGCAACAGCAAATCAGACAAACAGAGCACAGCGATTACAGCCGAATGCCTCACCTGCCCCTTTGGCATGCACCACCCTCTCTGGGATTCGCTCCCGGTCAAAGTGGGCCATCTCATCTGTGAAGACCACATCTTGAACCAGCAGTGGGCCTCTCGGTCCTGCTGTCTGCACATTCAGTTTGTCTCCCACAGGATGTCCAGCGCCTGTGGTCAGTACATCTGCTTTCTGATAACAGAATCAACATTAAAAATAAATAAAGCATAAAATAATCATAGTTTTAAGTGATATTATAAAAATACCAATACACAACAAATGGTCTTTTTTTCTAACTAACTTGAAGTGTAAACAATGGTGCACTTTGGCATATGTACTATCATCATACCACTGGGACCTGCAGAGCTGCTCAGACAACATGCTGCCATGAAGTATTTTCATATACGCTTAAGCAGCATAAGCTCAAGCTTATATGATACTGAGACAAAACCCAGCGTTTAGTGTTAAACTTAAAGGTTGTGGACTCGGTTGCTTTACACTAGCGATTTGCTCTAATGTGCCCTGGTTATATAACTGGAAGGGTTGAAGTTCAAACAAACACCCCTGGACAATGACCCAGGTTCTGTCTTCACGGTGAACTTCGCTTTCACGGCTGTGTCCCAAGTTTGTTCAGGACGCAAAAGGTGTCAGCTGCAACTCGTGGTCACTAAACAACGCTATCCTCCTCCTCTGAAGACGGCTGGCTAAAAACAGTTAACGTGGTTAACGCGTAACGTTATCAGTTAACGCAGTCAGCAGATAACGCTAGCAAATAAGCGCTTTACAAAAATAACGATTAAAACTCACTACACTGTAAATACTTCTGACTAAAACTGCACTAAAAGCATTAATTAGCACGTCAAATAACAGGCTAATGAACAACAGCTTGCTCTACAAGCTAGCTATGGCTAGCCTGCGTTACCCCTGAACGACCTCTCACCCATTTCCAAGTGTGGCAGCAAAAAATTAATAAAAATAACTGCATCAAATGCAACGCATATACAGACCTGAGAGCCTCTGTTCTCCTTCCATATCTTCATCTGGTCGGTAGCCTTATCTCTGTTGTCCGCCATCTCGACAGGTCAGCCTTGACAGCACACACCATGCACAGTACGATGCAGAGAAAACGCTCTCGCTTCTTTCTTTTCTTTTCCTTTTTTTTATTTTTTTTTTTTTATCCCGGAGCCAGACAGTTTCTTCCTGGACTTTGCTCAATGTGGCCCCGCCCTTCCTGCGCCCCTCCATGCTGATTGGCTCATGGAAGCGGCCTGGCCTACTTTTGAGACGAACTAGTAAACACCAAACCAAAGATAGACTGCAGGTCTTACATAACTCTTTATAATTATTTTGGCTAAAATTTTTAGCGAGGTTTAAAGGTGAAAAAGATTTACCTAAAAGAAAAACTCAAACTGTTGTCCTTAAGTCGCAAAAAAAATAAGGACAAGTCTTAATGATATATGCTACTACACAAACAGATCACTGAGCAGCATATCCCTTATCATCCTTATTACAATAATAAGACTGCAGCATAACTAAATTAGTGATCACTGTCACCTGCATTTGTGAATGGCATGATAGATTGTGTTCACAGTCAATAATTTCTAGAGGTTGCAGAGCCGATGCAGTGATTTCCGTGACAGAATGCAGTGCAGTTTTCAACGCAGTGCCGCCTGAATCCCAAAGGTCACAGACATATTAATGTTCAGCTTTGTCCCTTAGTGCACAGAGATTTCTCCATTATTATGTACTACAAATGATGAGATATTCAAAGTCTTTAAAATTTCACATTGAGAAAACATTCTGAACTAGTTCCACATTTTGCAGACACATTTTTTTTTCCAGATTGGTGAACCTCTGCCCATATTTGCTTCTGAAAAACTTCCCCTCTTTAAGATGCTCTTTTAATACCCAATCGTGTTACTGACCTGTTGACAATAAACCTAAGTAGTTGCAAAATATTCCCCCAGCTGTTTCTATTAGGGACACTTGTTTTTCCAGCCATTTGTTGACACCAGCCCAACTTTGTAGTGCTGTGTTGCTGTCATCAAATTAAAAATGAGCTAATATTTCCATGAAATAGTAAAAAAAAATAAAATAAAAATGTTTAACCACTGGATATGTTTTCTATGTTCTATTGAGAATAAAATATAGGTTTATCCATCCATCTAGTCATCATTTATGATATTTCTGAATCATTAGATTATATTTTTATTAACATTTTAGAAAGCATCCCAACTTTTTTGGAATTGGAAGTACAGCCACCACCAAGGCTGTTAAAAGTACAAACTAAAACTAGGTGCAGAAACATGTTAGTTAACTGAAATAAAAAATATATACATGAACTATCGTCAGCTTTGGTGAAGATGTTTGTGAAGACTGAGGTGTCTGGGATGTTGTGTTTATGTTGTAATATCTATTCTGAACTTTATAAATCTTTCACTTGACAAATAACCTACACATAATTAAAAGGACTAAAATTAGCACATAAACTAGTGAAAACAAAACTAAAACTGAATGATTTTAAGCAATAACTAAAATGAAATAAGCAGATCCACTATGGATCACTAACTCAAATTAAACTGAATGAAACAAAAAATGAAATAAAGATTAAAAAATAATTAGAAAATACAAATCTATGCTAACTCTGGTCACCACAGCTACTAAAACAAACCTACTCTCAATCAGTCAGGGCTCAGAAAAAGATAAAAACTTTTCAATTAGGCCATCTGCTGAGGAAGACCATGTCTTTCAAGATGAGCAGAAGATGCAAAAACATTACATACAGATGCTTCATCGCGGTTTCACAGGAACTGGACTACAACCTGCTCTTTCAGATGATTTTTTTGCGGTCATAGTGAAAAATCTTTGTTTTTATGTTGGTTTGTTCTTCAGTTCCAAGTCGTGCCCACAGAAATGGTCCAGCGGTACAACAGCGACTGTTGAATTGCTTTTTATTTCAAACTGCATTCACACAATACATTGTATCCATGAGGCACATTCACATCAAGTGCTAAATAACTTCATGCATGATTGAATGTTACCTACAGCTTCATTGAACTGAATGCAAATGCTGACTGTAAATGAAAATATTGCTTCATTATTTGGCACAGTAGGAAATCTCGCCTATTAAATGACCACAGGTGTATTCAAAGTGAGGTTAGAATTGATGTCTGGAAAGAAAGGTCACAACAATGCATAAGGCTAATTATGCTTTTAGTGTTAGCGGATATTTCACATGATAATTCACATTCAGAAGTTACAAGAAAAACAGCACTATTGCACAACGTTGTAGAGAATTTCCCAGAGGGATAAAAAGCCATCTTAACATCCTGACCTTTGCACCGATCTTGCCACGCTGTCTTCATTTGAATGTTTCAGCGTTTTTAACCACCCACCCTTCAAACTGCCCCCAGCTCCTTCGACCAGGAGCGCTTGCAGGCAGCTTAGGAACAAAAGCTAGAACGAGTGCGACAAGGACCCAGTGAAAAACACACAGGATATTAATATGTGTCCTCTAACGTAAAAGAAACTTTAAACCCATTTAAAGGGGTTAGTTTACTCTACATCACAGATTCAGTTCCCAGAGGTGTTTTAATAACAATAATTAATCAATCAGTAATGACATGGGTGTTAAATATAGAGCTGTATAAATGGTGTTCAATGTTTATTAGTAGTCATAATATGAAAAACATTTCTTTTACACCCAGAAGAGAAAAAGTTAAAATGAGAACAATGTTATAGTGCACTATTTACACTTCCAAATATGCTTATGTAACTAGTATTGCGTTAATCGTGGTAAAAACAGAATAATGTAGCAGGATATTTATATGCTGATTACATCTGATTTTACCACCCTGTAACCACTGCTACAAATTACAATTATTTCACCTGGATAAGAGTACCTGGATTTTTTTTTTCTTCTAAAGCACAATAAATACAGAACATACCAAAACCTCTGATATTAATCAACCTCACTATTAACAAATTAGATAAGCAAATCCAAAAGAGCTAACATCTCTAACATATCTCAACTCTAAAACCGATTCAGTCAAGTAGGTGCAATTAGGGACTGCTTTGAAAAGACTAATAAGTGGTTTTTTCCTGAAAGAGAAGCAACTTCACCCCCCGCGTCCGTTCAGCTTCAGCCAGTGCAGGCACCATGCAGAGGGAGGGAGTGCATCTGCAAAGGCTGGGCTCCTTTTCTTAATTAAAACTCACTTCAAACGTTTAAACAAAGACATCTGATCACAAACATGACAACAAAGTGAGAGTTCAAAGGAACAGGTAGAAGTGAGTGTTGTACTTGAATCGGGTCAGGTATGTGCTGAGATGACTAGATCCTGCGCAGAGGGTGCCACATGGACACAGGCTTCCTCAGAGTGGCCAGCATCTGGTTCCAGTGGGTGATTCCCATCCCGCTGGCCTCAGGGCCGATGATCACATGACCGAGGTTCTCACCTCGGCCATCATCTGTGGCCTCTGCCACTGTCACCCTCAGTGAGAGCTCCTACGGAGCAAAAACATGGTTACATAACTTTCTCTTTAAGCATGATTCAGCATTTCTTTCTTCCTCTTTCTTTTTTTTTAACAATGTCTTTTATGTAAATCTTTATGGACTTAGTTAAATAAATGTGTAATAACAACTATTCTGACTTTATCTCATGACTATTTTGCTAATTTTTCTAAGCGGTCACATGCAGGATCATAAAATACACAATAAAGCTCCTACAAATTTTCATATCAACATTTTCTTATTCGATAAAAATTAATCGACGGTCTGAAATGTACCTGCAGAACAATAGACGGCACGGAGAAGATCATGGCTTCGTTGAAAATGGGGTTTGTGTCATCCCTCTTGGTGGAAGTCTTCTTCTTGCTGATCTTCCTGCCGTCTTGCAGCAGATAGACTTTAACAAACGGATCTGATGGTGAGAAGGAGTGAATGACAGGAGAGGACTCAGCACAAACTACACATATTCAAATATCTGTATACACTCTGTCAGATAGTTTGCAGAGCATGCACTAAATTCCTCATTAGAGAGTAATCAGGTACAAGCACAACCCTGTACACACAATTAGCTCTGGCAGTATTTCGGTGTGTTTCACTATCTCAGGCGGTGTGTTAGTCTGACACACTATTTAAGCCTTTCCACAAGAAATGTGAAATGTGGGTTGACAGTAAGAGCATGTTATTATTAAATCAATAAAAATTTTATTCATTAGCAAGATGCCAGTAATTTTGAGAACTGCACAGATATAATGGCAGAAATACAGATGCAGACATGTACACTCTCTCTCTCTCTCTCACACACACACACACTTCAGGTGGCGTTATCTTCTACTGATAAAAAGAAGCAAACACAATATTGCACACAAAAAGTGTCTCTGACCGGCAGTGTTCTTGCCGTTGGTCCACACCAGGTTCTTGCACTTAGCCACAACCACAGTGAGACGCTCTGCTGTTGGCAAATAGCTGAGAGACAGTAAGATCTCCCCGACTGCATCTACTGCCTGTGGGGGTCAAACCAGAGCATGGCAGGCATTAAATATGACATCATATGTTTCAGTCAAGGTGATGTGTCAACAGAAAGACGTTTTTTCACAACGCTCCTATTTCTGCCCTGTGTACTCTGAGTCTTTTAAAACATTTTAAGCTAAATTAAAATAACCATAAAATGAAACTGTAAATCAAATCAAATTATATGATATGATGAAGTGATATATTAATTGAAGACATTGTAATATGCAGGGATTTGACTGAAATATTCAATTGTTTTGAGAGAAAATTAGTAAATCATATGAATGGTCATTTGGGATTATTTTCATTTTCAGAGCTTTATTACACATAATTAAATGCAAATTTTATGAAGTAATAAAATAATGTAAGCACTTAATGGATGCTGAAAAATTAGCCCCAGCATTTGTTACTTCAAAGGCTGGAATATTATGATCAGGCTATTCTAAAAAGCTCCCTGAAAACATTTCACTTGATCACTACCATCCCTACTACAGTGCAATATATGTATTTGTCTCATGCAGATATCATCTCTTTGTTCTCAAAACTGAAGAAAAAATTAAAGTTACATTGTTGGCAGTGATGCTGAATCCATTATTTTCTTTACCAGGGCACATTGGAGTTAAATGATTAATTTAACCAGCAGGATTTAACTGATAAAAACTTAACTGAAGTAGCTGCCAGCCAGTCTGTTATACCTACTGCGCTGAACAGTCATAACAATTATAAGTCAACTCCAATATGCAATTTTAGAGCTGACTGCCAATAAAAAAATAGATTTTCTGTGGAAGCAAGGGGGTGGGGGTGGGGGTGGATTTCTAGTCAGTTTTCTGTTTTATTATGAGCAACTACTTATGTTACTAATACTTCCCCTTGACCTGACTTTTGATTCTTGTTTTGGATCAGATCTGTACTTTTGTTAAATGTCCAGCAGAGGACGTCAGACACCACCATGCTTTCTGACACTTTGCAAAGACAATATCTGCATGTTTCAGTTTACAGCTGAAAGCAGTTTAAATTAGTTTGGAAAAAAAACAAACAAACATAAAAACAACAGCATTATTTTTCTGTCATGTCTGGTAATTGTATCAATCAATTGTACCTTATTGACATCTTGAAGATAGAGCCAGGCATTGAATGGTCTGATGGTCAGGTCCAGGTCTGACAGCTTGAGCTCTGCTACGCCTGCGCTGATATTTCTTTCGTCAGCATCGATACCAAACGCGGCAAAGCGCAGGCTGTACTCCTCCAGACTGGACGGGTCCATGGGGATGGAGAAGCGCTCGTCAAAGATCACGGTGAATGCATTTGTCTGCACCTGCGGGAAGCAGAGGATGAAATGCAGGATTACATATTCTAATCTTAAGATACACAATGAAGCAACAACACTGGACAGCAGGAGCGACAACAAACAAAATATGTTGAAGACACTATGCTATTATAAATGATGTGATAAGAGTACAAGGTCATGGCAGAGACTTTTTTGATGCATGCCACGAATATACATTTATTCTTATCTACAAATACAAAACTATTCATTTCCTTTTCTTGTCATCCAGAACACCTTTTACGGTGGACAACAGCATCTGTGACCAGCAAAGCACACCGTGACTGCTTAAGCTCAAAGAGAGAGACTGCCAGAGCTCCAGTTGTGCTGTTAATTTCAAGTCATCAAATCTTGAGGGAATGTGTGGGAAACCAATGCGGTCAGAAGTTACCAGGCAACTAGTAACATGAAGAGGAGAGCAGATTTAATAATAGCCCCCTTTTTCACACCAGTTTGTTCCCGAAGTGTGAAATCCAACAAGAAATATTTCTGCTAAATATGTCGGAAATAAAGCACTGCAGCTTTCACATAAATACAGTGCAACAGAGTACGCGAGGTCACCCGGGGTTTCTGGTGATAAATAGCAAAACAGGAACACACTGTATCACAGAAGAATTGTGAATTCAGAGCAGAGCTCAGGGGGGGTCTACAAATCAGCTTGCGTGGATGACCTTGGATTGTGCTTCATATCAACAAGCTGAACAGCATCATAATCACTCAACACATACAGGATCCAGAAAAAGAAGCTGCAGTGCCAAACAGCAACATACAACATGCAAAGCATCTCTAACAGCCTTCCCTTCCACCACCGTGTAAGACTGCCTGCTTGCACTATTAGGCTTATCACTTCAGAGGATTGCAATGGAGATGGGGGTTGGGGGGGGGGTTGAAGCAATAAAATGAGGGAGGCGTGTGTGAGCTACAGGACATACACAGCAGTGGAGGAAGATGAGCTCTGCTGATGTCAGCATTTCCTTTGGTCTTCCCTTGACATTAACGAGGGAGACACTAAAGCTGCTGCATCTGCGGCTGCTTCCATTATGATCGCCATCAAACTGAACCTCACAACAGCACAGCAGCTAAAACTGGGGCACCGATGAGTCCCCGCGTCATCCCATGTAAGCCTGCGCAAACTGTGCAAACCACAGCCCCACGGCTGAGCGATGACTCACAGCGAGGAAGGAATTTGTGAATTTTCTGGCGGCGTTGTGCTAAGAGCAGAAGGCAAGTGCCAGGTGTAGCAGATGGTGAAATGTCGCCTTGTTCTTCTCTTGTCAGAACAGTTGCTTCGTACCGAGCGTATAATGAAATTGTTCTAGTGGTGAATTCAAAGAAAAATGAAGTACATTATCAGCAGGAACTGCATCATGAAAGTCAGGATAAAATACAGCACAAATAATTATTATTTTGTTAATGAAGCAACTGAACAAATTAAACTGTTTATTAGATTTATTCAAACTAGCAAAACAATTAAGAAATACTATTAAAAAATACACTTTGTGTTACACTTTTGCCATAAATCCAACCACTTTGCTAGTACTGGGTTTATCTTTATGGAAGCAGCCATCAGAAGATGGGAACACTGTAGTCATGAAGCATGGATATGCTCAGTTTGTACTAAGGGGCCCAAAGTGTGCCAAGAAAATATCCCTCACACCCTTACACCAGCAGCAGCGGCAGCCTAAACCCACGTGTTGTGCATTCAGAGATGCTCTTGTATTTTGAAACAGCAGTGGATGCTCCTCTGCATACCTCGGTTGCAATAAGTGGTTATTTGTATCGCTGTTGCCTTTCTATGAGCTCGAAACAGTCTGGCTGTTCTTCTCTGACCTCTGACATCAGCAAAGCATTTTCACCCAGTGAAATGCTGCTTGCTGGATATTTTGCGCTTTTTCAGAACTAGATGGTTGTGTGGGAAAAATCTCAGTAGATCAGCACTTTCTGAAATGCTCAGACCAGCCCGTCTGGTGCCAACAACCATGCCACATTTAAAGCACGTATCTTCCCCATTCTGATGATTGGTCTGAACTTCAGCAGGTCGATTTGATCGTGTCTACAAGCCTAAATGCACTGAGTTGCTGCCACATGATTGGCTGATTAGATATGTGTTTTAACAAGCATTTGAGCACATCTACCTTTTAAACTCTATATGTATGTTATAATGTGTTGTGGCTACTGCTGGCTGTAAAAGAGACTTGCCCTTTAGGGACATTAAAGACATCCTTGATTCTTAAACAATAATAAAAGGATTTTAGGGCAAACGGGGAAATTATCACTAGATATACCCTTTCTATGCAGCATATCAGTTTCATACTCTGTATGAAATACTGCACGCTACAATAGTTTTCCTTCTTATGCTAAACTCACCTTTGTTGTACCTATATACCTGTGTTTGCTTGCACTTTATACCTAAAGTGCAAGCAAACACAGGTTACAGGTCGTAAACTGTGATAATGGAAAAATCCGTTCCTCGTGACAGTAAAAGATGTGGAATCAACCTTCCAACTCCAGCTCTCAGGGGACTGGCCACTCAAGCAAATGAAATGGGCTCTTCCGATGGAACGTCATCTCCTCCTGAGGGACGTATCACTGTCTCTGTGTAGAATTCAGCCAGGTCTAAAATCCTAAACACATTTCGGGCATTGCCCAGGTTCAGTCATCTCAGCTTAAGTGCTAATTACCTGTCCTTTCATGTTCTTTCATTTTTTATTTATTTATTTTTTGGCTTCAGTCCTTCAGCATCAGAAATCTGCCCTTTAATAGTCAAAGAGCAAAGATACTAAAAGGCCTCCATCCCTTTTTTTTTTTTTTTTATCTGTGAGTTTTAAGAGCTATATAAGTTGTAATGGTCATTTTTAGCAGTGGCAGCTGGCTTACTCAAGGGATCTACCAAAACTTTGTTACAGTGTGAAATCTCTCACCAGTGTGTCACGGTTTTACTTCATTCATCTGTGCGTCATCTGCCTCCTTTGCTGTTATCAGTTCAGAAAAGGGTCTCACATCTGTCCTGCTTTCCCACCTGCTCCATTACCTGGTGTGCCACACCCCTGTTCCCACTCTGCTCATCAGTTCTTCTGTACTACTGCTTTACCACCAGTAACAACTTTCCAGATTTCACTTTGAGCTTTGGTGCCGTTACTTTCTGCTATTTTACCTTCACCTATTTGTATTCTGCCTGCTTTTGGCCCAGATTCTGTTCATGTCTGCTCCCTTTGCTTTGCTTGCTTGTGTGGTTCCCTTGTAAGAAAACTGCTGCAGGGTTTTTGCATTGTGCATCTTAAGTATGAGACATTTATACATTCATGTCGCCTTCAAAACTGCAAAAACATTCGTGATCTCGTTTCATCTAGCACCATCACAAGGGTACTGATGAGGCTGATATGTCCATCAGTCTCGGCTGTGCTTTCTGTTTAGTGCTAACTAGCTCTATCTTAAGCAAATAATTAATTATGGGATCTTGAAGAACAAAAATAGTATAGCATATAACATTAGCATATCTAATGCTTTGATTATAATCAAATAACATATAAGAAATGCATTAAGTAAAATTGAAAGTCCCCAGTAATTTTAAACATGTGTGCACTTCTCTGGTCATTGTCTGGTTTCTGTAGTATTGCCTGTTGGAGTGCACCTTCTTCCCCTCCTACAGAGATAGAAATCCACTGAAAGCTGTGGTTTAATTCTATTACTGGTAAAAAACAAGTACAGACCTTTACTGTCCTTTCCTATTTGACATTTTACATACTAGATGAATGAAACTCGAAGGTCTGTTGAGCGCACGTTCTTTCTCAAAGCTTTTGCAAAGCCAACTATTTGAACACCTTGAAATTAAACCTGCAATTCTAATAATTAATTAATTTTTTTAAGCAGGAGTGCTTATTTTCAAGCCTTTCCTCTGCATTACCTCCACCTGTAGATTAATGGAATAGTGTGAAATCGTTAACAGCATGCATGTACTGCATGCATGCAGGTGCATTTGTGTCTTTTTAAGTGTGCATTAAACTTTGTTTCATTATGCTACAAGAAGAAAAAAAAAATTTCTCTGCATGAGTAAATCTAAAGCTTTAGCTTTCTATCACACAGAGTACATAAGGTCCCCCGTGATATCAAAATACAAGAACACAAAGGTATCCTTACCCTTGTGACTCCCACATTAAGTTCCTCTGGTCCCAGGGAGACTCTGATGAAGCAGCCAGGGAAGTCTCCTTCCTCCTTCTCCAGCAGGTCTTTGCCCTGGTGCAGGGTGATGTGAAGCAATCCCACCCCCTGGCCTGGGTGCTTGGATGGCTCAAACTCCAAGGTCACCTCCAGCTGGCCAACAGTGAAATCATTGCCGAAGTTGTTGGCAATAGAGGAGATGGAGCTGAGTGAGTCGGTAGAGATGGATCGGTTGAGCTGAGCTATGCCCGTCGGGTCCAGCTCTCTGCTCATCAGCTCCAGATGGCCCAGGTCCCTGAAGCCATTTGGGGTGTCACCAAGGGCCAGGCTGGGCTTACGGCTGGAAGTTGTGGAGGTTCGTCGGTGGTTGTTGGCTGCCACTCTCTTTGGGTAAAGGAATAAAAGAAGAGCAAAAGAACATTTTAACACCTCTAGGATTTTTTTGCCACTTGCGAAACAAGAAGTGCAAACAGCTGATGTCACTTTTTAAGCTGAAAAGATGAAATCATGGAGCAAATTTATTCATTTTGATTCCAATATTGAGTCTGTTATTGGGCTCTACCAGCTCCTGAGAGAAATATCTCACTCTTTATCTCTATTAAAAATAATAATTAATATAATTAATATTGCATAATCCACATTAAAACTGCCCCTGTTTCTGTGTGGATTTGTGTGGATATTGAGGAGATACCTTCTGTCTGACTTCTGAGAAGGAGGTTCCATATTTTTCTTGCAGATATCGATAATCAAAATTGGGGAAGGGAGATGGCGTTGGGAAGGTCCCAGACTTCCAAAGCTTCCAGATGTTAAGCCCGGCCAGGCCCAGCAGCACAAAAAAGCCCACCAGGTAGATCCCGGCCTCCCAGCCCGGCGGGTTACGCACCACTAAAACAGACACACAAAACAACTAATGCTTAAAGCAGTCCTTACACACTTCTGTTTCATCTATTGTTTCATAAAGTTCTTAAAGTTATGATGGTGGGAGTTTGATCCCTGGCAAACAGACTGGGAGAATACCAGGTCGAGCTCATGCTGACTGAGCACACTGAGCCACTGTCACAGACCTTGTCATTTAACACCAAGTGGTGGCTTTGGGAGGCAGTCAGGGCACATAACGTTTTATGAAAATCAGATGGTTGGGAGCCAAATCTGACAAAACTGTGACAGACAAATTGAAATGCGAGTTTAAGTTAAATGCAGCAGCATCTCGTGTATTGCATTGTGCAAAGCTTTTGCAGCTTTAACTCTACTTGTGATAAGCCCGTTACAGAGCATGTCTGTACATTTATAACAGAGTGGCTGTAATAAACACAAAGGTATTCATGCAGAAAACAAGTAAGTATAGAAACAAGTAGAAACAGTGTGACATCCAGTGTTATCTACTCACCACTCACATGGTAGCCTGATATATCCCCACCCTGAGCCGAGGACATTGTGCTGCAGCCGGCCTGCAAGAACCCAGCCAAACAATAATCTTTTTAAGTGGCTTTTTATCTGTGATTTTGCAAACTATAATTTAAATAACCTTTTTACAGCATAGCAACAACAGTCACTAAATAACCTGAGAACTTCTCTCTCAGTCTTCATTTTCTCAGTCTCCAACAGCTTGGTTGGAGTTTGGGGCATTTTCTTTTATAGTAGTGGTTAGAACAGCTTTAAGTCACTGGCCTCAAGGAGAGCAGAGGGAAGGCTGCAGAGGTCTGGTAATTTCATATCTATCTAAAACAACATCTCTAGATTGACTTTTTTCCAGCTTCTTCTCAGGTTTGAAGAACGCTGACCGGTGCTGCTTGAAATGGCAGCTCCTCCTGCTCGACTCCATCTCAAGCCATGAAAACCTCCATACAAATTTTTCACATAAGCACATTGGAGAACCCATCTTGCTCTCTTGATAGACACTTAAAAAAAAAAAAAAACTACAGTAATATCTTCAGTAATCTGAATGAAAATGCATGAACTGTGAAACATAAAACTGTGACTTTTAGGGTCACATGAAGCATGGTCTTTCTTACACTGTGGGAATTTCAAAAAATAAGCACCCGATGCTGACTTTCTTTTGACTTGAAATGGCAAAACCTCAACCTGAAACACAGCTCACGCTGCAAAGTTTCTGGATGAACTCAAGTCATTGTACTCTTACTGTATGTGCATGCAGGGACATTTATTCTTCTTTTCTGCTCCCACAGCAGATGATCTGCAGCTCATCCTATCCCCAGCATCCTGTCACACCAACCCTCTGCACATCCTCCTTCACTACATCCATGAATCTGCGGTCTTCCTTCTTTCCTGCTGCCTGGCAGCTCCATCTTCAGCATCCTTTACCCAATTAACACTGGAAAATAAATTACACTTAAATGCTATTTTTTTTTCATAGCAGTAGGCGTCGTTGTCAAAGGGCAAAACATTTTTTTGCACTCCTCTCTCCCTCTGCAAACTGAACAAAAAAAACCACAACATTGTCACTGGTGCGTGACTCATTCCTCCCCTCCTCCTTCCCTGTTTGTTGGAATCTCCCCATATTTGAGCAGCTTTGGGGAAATGGGAGCATTACACTAATGATATAGAAAAAGGCTGGCGGGGGGGAGGGCTGCAGGGTGTGTGTGTGTGTGTGTGTGTGTCAGTTCTGCTGAGCACTTTGTAGACCACAGTCATGCCGGCCAATTAAAGTGGCTGACGCAGTGCAGGGCCCACTGACAGCTGCTGATGTGCCATTAGCAAAGCATAGGGAATCTCTGGCAGAGAGGGAAGCTCCGAGCACCACCTCCCTATCAAGGCCCAGCACGATTCAGATCAGCTCAGCTCGGCAAAGGTAACATATGAGGTCCAGGAGAAGCTTAAAAGAAGAAGAAGAGGTTCAAGAGTTGGGGGGTGGGGTGAATAAGAGCAAAAACAAAACAAGGTCTCAGACAGATTTAGTAAATAATAATGAGGCAGCGTTGGCGTTCTGACGCCTCAGTGGGCTTAAGGCGGCAGAATACTAACAATGATGTCCAACTTCCCGGGAACAGAAATAGCCTACAAAACATGAATACAGCCAGAGAAGGTGCAATTATCATCCAACACACTGGCTCAAGCTTGTTTCTAACTTCTTTAGACATGCAAATTTATGGATTAGAGTATTTTTGGGAAAATCTGTTCTCAGTAGCCCATAATCTTTCCTGCTTACCCTCAGGTAAATGCAGTCATATCCTTATTATGCAAGTGCCCATTTTGGGGATAACTACTCAGCAATGTGGATCTTGAAATAATTCAAATGTTTAACAACAAGAGAGCCCAATGGCGGAATCTAAAGGAATGAATGAATGAATGAATGAAGGTTTCCTAGACGTGGATTAAGCCAAGTCTCAAATAAACAAACAAACAAAAAAATACCAAAGACATCCACAAAAAAAGTTTATGGTCTAGGACCAGGTATAATCCATGTCTAGAAAACTGAGCCAATGTGCTTCTGCAATTAGTACGACATAACTACTATTGTATTGATCATCAAGTGTTCCTACAACAAGTCACCTGGCAGTTTAAGCCTGAGGGCAGAGTTATGGGTAGCAATAGATCACGCAGGACCACAGAGGAGTTACTGCGCACGTCCCCCAAATCTCAAGAACACACTGTGCAACTGCATGTGCGATATAATATCTCGCTGGAAGGTAGGTTTGAACCAGTGTCCTAACAAGCATAAAAGAAATAATTTGTGCAAATGGTGCCCGTGTATATTCACTGATATGTGCAGAAGCATTCGTCAGCTCCAAGGTGGAATTCCTGCGCGTTGTCCTCAACAGAAGAGATATATATTCTGACTTGTGACATTTACTGCCTCAAAACCACTCATTTCCAATTTCCTTGCCTCCACTCCATCACATAAAATTAAAGCTGGTGTCAGTCAGATAAGAAAAAGGGTGTGACGAGGAGGGAATCTGAGTGATAAAACTGCGCAGCTGGAAAAGGGAAAACAGAAGAAGACATGGCAGCGTATTTCAGTGATGTCTTATTCTCCTCATCACACACGCTGCAGTTTTCTCTTTTCGATTTGAAACGTTCCTTCAGCTGACAGCTTATTAGCACACGGCTGTGAAGGGAAAGGTGTAAATCTGCATTAGAGCATTCCCACTGATGTGTCATCTTCATGCCCACATGATCTTGATTCTCCCACTTCTCAAGATTTATTTCACCACTGCTGCAGAGATCCTGCAATCTCATAACTTTCCTCAAACAGCCCGAAACGATTCTCCTTCTTCACTGCACACGGAGCACAGCTGCTCCGCTCTGCTGAGAGGACGTTTAATTACTACAAAACGCGCAAAATGAATATCTTGTCATAATGTCAGCTTGCAAAACAAGCTGCGAGGATTGTTAAGTGGCACGAGACTAATGCAATGGAACAGAGCTTGTGAAAATTGTGAAATGTAATTCACCAAAACAGTAATGAGGTTGTAACAGGAAGAATTAAAACAAGCAGAAGTTGGGAGTTCAGCATAATGCATGTTTGTCACTAACAGTGGATGGTTTGTTTTTCAGTGTTTGAAGCTTGCTAGAAAGGACCCAAGATTTGATTTTCCTTCAGGCACCAAGTTAGCAGTCCTGACTGGACCCTCATTGTTTGTGTCAGAGATTTTAGAGGGTTTGTGTGCACATGCTCTTATGTGATTATGTGATTGAAACTCTCACCAGTGTAACAGCTGCAGTACAAACACACTATGGAGAGGAGAGCAGCGCCGTGCACTCGCGCAGAGCTGTGTGTGTGTGTGTGTGTGTGTGTGTGTGTGTGTGTGTGTGTGTGTGTGTGTGTGTGTGTGTGTGTGTGTGTGTGTGTGTGTGTTCAATTGTTCCTTCAGCCCCTGTTACTTCTCTGTTTCCTCATGCTCCTTCTTCCTGATGTTGCTGTCTGCTGGGAATGCAAATCTATCACAACTGCAGTCTTCTGCCACCACTCGAAGAGCTCAAAGCTCCACAGGAGTTTAGCCCTGTTGTTCTCAACCACCTTCAGCAGTGTCTCCCATCTGGACTTGGAACGAATCCACATGCGGCACAGATGTTCCTGCGCACTATGCCAGACACTTGGTTGTGCCTTTCAGTGTACGCGGTCCCAGCTTGCGTCTTACATGCTGCTACTACGTGTTGGACTGTCTCCAGTGCACCCTTGCACAGCCTGCAACTTGGATGCTGTCAGCTGTGGCAGACTCCTGCCTGCATGGATCTGGTGATTAATGCTTAATCTTGAGCTGCAGTGATCAGAGCCTCTGTGCTGTCCTTTAGGCCGGCCTTTTCTAGCCACTGGCAGGATTTCTTGATGTCAGCCCCTTCCTCCATCCCTTGATGTTTCATCCATTGGATGGGCTTGGCTTTCATAAATATTTCTTCCTTTTGCTCCTTATCACTGTCTGTCTTGAGTTGCCTGAGGCACTCTTATAGCATCTCATCCCAGATCAAGCCTCTGTGACACACACTAATCCTCACCCTCCCAATTTCAGTTGCTCATACAGCCTTATATTTTTATTGATCTAGTTATAAAGCTTTATTGTTTTATTGTTGGTGTTTGTAAGTCTTCCCATGCAAGCTACGGGGAGCTGCATTTTTCTGCGAAAGCTAACTATTTTATCTGTCTGCTGCTACCAATCAGACTCCAAAAATACATAAAATTAAAACACTTAAGAACAGTTTTTACAGCAAGAAGGATCCTGGTTTGAACCTCATGGTTACCTTTCTGTGCAAAGTTTGTGCCTGTGAGGAGTTTCAGCTTCCTCCCACAGTCCACTAACATGCTTTCTTAAACTTAACTGTTGATTCTAAATTGACCACAGGTCTGGATGTGAGTGCTTGGCTCTCACTTTCTACCCTGAGCTGCTGATCTGTCCAGAGTGTGCCCCACCTCTCACCTTAGGTGAGCTCCAGCCCCCTTGTGATCCTAAGTTGGACAAAACACATTACAAAATGGGTGGATTGGTGATTTTAACTCTTACTTTCTATTTTCCAGTTTAATTTATGTCTTAACTTGCAAAAAAAAGGCTCTACTAACACAACAACAACACCTCTGTCCAGGCTAAAGGTATATTTTGTGATTTTTTCTTTTTTTTTTTAACAGTCCTCAATAAAACAGGGGAAAAAAGAAGTTATGGCACATCCTGGATATTATAAACGTGAACTAATAAAGAGGATCTTGTGCTGATTTTACCTACAATAAAAAAAATGCTAAGTAATGAATAATTTCTTTAAGAGTGTGTATAGCCCAGGCCCTCCCTTTAAAAATGTAAAAATCTTGGTTTGTTGTTTCAGTTTCTCTGCGGTCTGACGCACAACCAGAAACCCACACTATAGCTGCTGCATACAAACCAGACAGCCTCTTCTCTGTCTGGATCTGACCCTAAATCCAGCTCAGACACAAAGAAGTAACACACCTGCTCAGAGAGAAGAAGCTTCTGCACACTGGATGTAAATATGCTTCAGCTGCTGCTGCTGCTGCTAGCAATGAGGAGGAGAGAAAATGATGCCTTCTGTTGGAGCGGCATATTAAAACAGGTATGATCAATAAGAACAGACACATGGATTTACGGTCTCCCACACACACACACACACACACACACACACACACACACACACACGCACACAATGGAATACAAAAAAGAAGAGATGAGATGAGAGGATGTGTAAGCAGAGAAGTAAGATAAAACAATGAGATAATAGGAGGAGGTGATACTTGAACATAAAGAATGAATGTCTGTGTTGAAAAAGCAATAAGAAACAGTTGGGCAGGGAGGGGATAAAAGAAGAAGGGAGGGGTGTCACAGGCCTGTCTGCTTTCCTCTCACTCTCCCTCCCTGGCTCCCCCAATAACTGATCAATCAATTCTGCTTTTAATCTTGCCCAGTGGCTCATAATCAAATTAACTGCCTCGCTGCTGCTTTCTGTGAAACAGTCTGATGAACAGAACACGGTGGTCTGCGTGGAGTCAGTGAAGTAATATTTGTCTATTCACTTCTTTCTGTTCTGCCTACGCACGTCAGTCTTCTTCCAAGCTGGCTACATTTTGACTTTCTGGTTCAGACAGCTCACTTGGTGCATGGTTAAGTAAAAATAGCGCTTTTTAAAAGTCAGCGTTAATGCTGGCAGAGGCAGGAAGAATCTGCAAGCTGTGGCCAAACAACCCAATCACTCACTGAGTTAAAATAACAAAACTTAAACTTTTGACCTGCTGTGTGGCTTCTTAAGTGTGGCAACAATATCAAATACAGCACAAAAGCACAGGAGACCTGGGTCATGGCGGGGGCAGCGAGATGGTGCAGTGGTTACCACCTCACAGCAAGAATGTCCTGAGTTCCTGTGTGGAGTCTGCATGCTGTCCCTGAGCCTGCGTGTCTCCAGGTACCCTGACTTCCTCCCACAATCCAAAGCAATCATGGAGCATGCTGTGTCCCACGGTGTCACAGCGACTGAACGAGAATGTCAAGATGTTTGCAAATCAATTTTAATTCCAAGTAGACTTGATGGGAAAAGCGTCTTTTCGCAAGCAGAGAACTGTTTGCGTTCCATCTAGCGCGATTATCCGGCGGAGAGCTGCTTAAACAACTCTCACAACTGGAATTTGATTTGTCTCCAGAAATTTGGAGGTTAAATATTTTCTCTCCTGCTTTGCCAGAGAGAGAAAAGCTGTGAGCGTTTGGTGAAGAAGAAAAAGCCCGCCCAAAACGTTACTGTACAGTACAGAGTGGGTAAACTGGTGCAGACAAAATTAAACAGAGGCAGAACTCTCATTTGGCTGATTTAATGATGGAGTGAAGCTTGTTAGGTGTTTGCCAGAACACACTGTTTTACACAATCAGCTCAATCATGGCCACATCCCAACCGAACCACGGCCCTTAAAATGCTAGGCTGTTACAATTTGCTGAGCGTTTCAGTTTATTTTCATACCTGAATGGATTTTTTTCCCATGCCAACAATTTTTCATCAGTTTTGCCATCAGTCTGGTGCCCAAGCATTAAAACAGAAAAGCTAATGTGCTTAAGCCTGATGGTTTGTTCTCTGTCCCTGTAATTAATTATACCTACTACTATGAGATTAACCACTTCACAATTAGACTAATAAGGACAGGCTGGGAAAGCGTCTGCTGGACCTGACTTAATGTTTCGGACAAAGGTTTATTCCCTTTCTGTAATGTGCAAGTGGGTGGAAGCCTAAATTCTCCAAAGTGGTTAAAAGCTGTGAGCACAGATTTATTAACTAACTATTAAGGAACTGCACGTAGGTGTAAAATCATGTGGACAGTAGGCTAACGTTGCTTTCTTACTTGCTCACTTTGAGCACTTTTAGCTTTAAATTTTAACTAATAATTTAATTCTACTCAGATGTTATCCTGAACAGCTGACTGGACTTCCTGTTTATTAACATCAGTGTCACTGTTACCTGGAAGCTGTGCCTCGTATTGTTGAAATCTCCTAAACGTGATACTTTATGATTCTCTCTGCAGCCTGCTGCCTTTTGAGGCATCGCTGAGAGAAGTGAGCTACAGTAACATTTGGCATGCAAAGTACTCTGACCACAGGTATTCCCCATAAAAACGAGGCAATCCATTACACGGTCTAGTCTGAAAATACTAGCTGTGATACATTAAGGTGTAACCCAGTCCTTGTTGTTAAGAAATACCATTTTGATAATGGCTGTGGGCCTTAGGTGTTAAAGTGGCTTCGCAGAGCCGGCGTTCATCTAAGTGCTCTCAGTTTTCTTAATGTAATAACACTTTTCTTCCAAGGAGTTCAGCAGGGACATGAGAAGGGAAGAGAGTGTGTTAGGGCTGAAAAAGAGAAACAGTGCGTGCGTGCGCGCGTGTGTGTGTGTGTGTGTGTGTGTGTGTGTGTGTGTGTGAGAGAGAGACCCAAAAGGCCCATGATAGTGGGGGGAGAAGGAGAGTCGGTGTTAAAAGAATGGCTGAGATGATGGCAAGTGCTGGTGGAGGAATTGGATTCTGAGCAGATCGTATTTCAAATCGGTGGAGGGGGCGACACTCGCACGCACAACAACTTCACCTCTACCACCCAGACATTTCACACAGACCTCTGGCATGATAAAAAAAAATGCAGAGACCCAGAGTAACACAATTACCCCCCTTCCCACACACACACAAACATTTGAAATATCAAAATAAAAGTCAGGTACTTTTAAACCCTCTCTGATTCAAAAATCTTCCCAGAGAGTCAGTACAATCAGCCCTCTTGAGCCCCTAAAGTCACAAATATCTGCAGAAAACAGCCGGCTGCAGACAGAACAGGAAGGCCCATTAACCAGATTATTAATTTTAAGGCTAAGGTACTGCAAGGCATAATTATCTACATCGTTTAATAGGGTTATCATGGGAAAAAAATTCAAATTAAAAGCTCAACTTGCATAATTTTCCTCTTTCTGAGATACTGTAACATTGTTTCTCAGCCTTTAATGTCTATGTGTCACCTCCTTTTTTTTTTTGCACAGGTCGCATAATGTTTGAGTCCCTGGCACTTTAGCCAAGCGGTGATGACATATTTTCCAGCTGTTTAATTTGAACTGCACTATCTAGTTTTTCATTTTTTGATCCCAGGAAGAGACACAAATCTCTTGGGGGTTGTCAGAAGGGTATCCAGTGTAACAATCTGCCAAATCAAACATGCGTAGCTACCTGCTGTGGTGACTCCTTGTGCATAAGAGAGCAGCTGAAAGTGTTGTTTTAATAGGAGAGTCGTAGATTTAGAAGAGATGGGAATTTATCGGGATCGGCTTGCTTCTGGAGCGTACCTCAGGTGGTGATCGGAAGAACTGCAGTTTATGGCACTTATTGTGCTGGCTTAAGCTTTCAGCCCTGAAGGTTGCCACCTGGAGTTGCATCACAATATGTGCTATCTGAAGAAGAAAAAAACTCCCCACAAAAAAAAAAAGAACTCTAGAAGTCATAAAGTAGTGACTTTATGAAGTGAAAGTGGTAGGGGAAATCTTTAGACTGCGTGCATATGTATTAAAACCTGGCCCCAGTATACTGGTAACAGTGTGATAACAGCAAGCACCTGATAGTCACAAAAGGAAGAGCAGTATTTACGCTCCCTCTACACCAGCCCCTCTATTCACTGATGAGATGCCCTTGGCTCATTTAGTCATACTATAGAGTAGGGAACACATACAGCCCACTTTGACCTTAAGTGGACCAGACCACTCCCTTTTTCATCAGCGTAAAGAAGTTTAACTACACATTGAATCCCTCAGATATATTTATATAAGAAAAAAGAAGTGTAATCTCAATAGCATGTCTCAGGTTTATTACGCAGTAGAGAAATGCTGCTGTGGTACGTGGAGGAAATCTGTCAGCGTGACTCTTTGGGCTTAAACTGTAAGAAATAAATGTGTAAAATTACACAACAAGTTCTGGTAGCTCGTTGCCCAGACTGTCCTGTAATAATAAAACAAAGTTTTGTTAATTCACAGAAAACTTACTTTTTAAAAAACTGTTGACCCACTATTTCTATAGTAGATAGTGTAAAAAATTTTGTTTACCATTTAAATGTTTATGTGCAGTATGGATGACCATGGGGGAGGTCTTTATCATAGGAAAAGCTGTAAAACTTATGAAATTACAAATAGAAGACCAAATATCTATGCCTCCTTCACATGTTCCAGTGGGCCAGTGGAGTCTGGCCCCGGGACCTTATGTTTAACACCTCTACTATAGTAGAATGAAATTAAACTCTGAATGTCAGTATCACGGACATGGATTAAACATGGATCTCCACAAAAAAACAAACAAACAAAAAAGTTTTAGCCCTCCTAATGTCCCGGGGTCACTTTTTCCCAAATGAAATCCGTTGCCATCAAAATATGTTTCATCAAATAATCTAAAAAATACTGTGCTAATTCAAATTACTAATTTGAAGTAATTTTATTGAATAATGGGTTTTTATTTAATTTAATAGCATCTGTTTTGTGACCCCAGAGGACAAAAGGTGTACGGCAATCGGGAGGACAGTACGAGGGTTAGGTTGGTACTAACCTCCATCCACCTCTGGGAAACTGAGCTAATAGATTTTATACCTGTGTCGGTTTACCCAGCCACACCAAAGTTTTTATGCCTACTTTTATCTGCAAACGAACGACTGGCACAATGCAACTTTTATCTGTCTCCATCTCACATCCTCGCTGCTGCTCATCGGCACCAAGTTTTTTTCTGCTGGAGTTGGTTGGGGAAAGTGGTGCTGCATGGACAGCTCCCGCTCCTCGCAGTGCCATTTGTTATCCCCACCCCCCTTTAAGCTCTGTAACCACTGAATGCTGCCCGTGAGCATCCATCCACTCCCACATAACCTGCTCCTAGTTCAGGCCGACTTCAACGCGAATTAATATTTGGATCGAAAGCGAGAAGAAAAAGGAGAGAGAGAGAGAGAGAGAGAGAAATAGCGGAAACGCCAGCAAATCCTACCATCCCATCTGCTGAAATGTATTAACAAGCGCATCTAATGCCTCACACGCTTTAATTTAATCCCCTTACTGTCAACAAAGAAGCCCGGGAGAGTGAGACGCATGCAGGTCCCGGGTCTTGCTATGATGCATGTTAAGCACAGAGGAGCGCATGGAGCTGGTGGCAGGTGGTCGACGGGGGCCAAATGGCCATTTCTTACCGGGAGTTTTCTTTTGGTGCAATAGGGAGGAAGGAGGAGGAGAGGGGGGGTAGACCAACTCCACCGCTCTCCCTTCTTCAGGCGGTTCTCTCCATCCGATGACAGCAGTGCCGGTCGGGTTTATTTACCCCGTTGAGGGGGGAGAAGAGAAGGGAGAGAAACGGCGTTCACGCTGCTGCTCCTGCTGGGTCAGCGCATCCGGAAGCATTCAGACGCGGCCAGCTGGAGGAGGAAGAGGAGGAGGGTTGATCTTCACCTCGGAGGTGTCCGTCTCTTTCTGTCACTGGAGTCTGCAAATCTGCAGCCAGAGCCGCAGATCACCCCGACCGACCGACCGACTGACTGCAGAAATAAAGTCCCACCCCTGCAGCGCAACTTCTACCTCCGGGCCGCTCGATAACACGACCACCGCCTACTCCTCCAAGGCTTCACAACAGCAGCAGTGGAGAGGACCTGCCCGCTGTACACACACACATTGCTGTTACACAACCTGTGCACGGGGAGGTGTGTGAGTGTATTCTAGGTTCATCCAAACTTTTCAAATCACCCTAAGCATCCCTCCACAACCTGACGCCTACAAAACCCTCCTCTGTCTCAAGAACAAACCACCACCACCCTACTTCATCTGAGATTTGAGCTGTTAGGGATGATTCAGTGTGAAATTGCATAACTGTCTGTGCTGGAGGCTGGCATGGTGCAGTAATGAAACCTCTGATAAGCACACATACATCATTCCTCATTTCTTCAAGGCATCCCCCAAATAATTAAAATTAAGCTACTCCTCAACCTTCTGCCGGTTGTGCAGTCATTACACACTGTAGCCTGCTTAGGTAGTTGATATGCTGAGGTGCCACTTTCCCAAAGGCACAGTCCATACGGGTTTGTAATTTAATGAAATCACATATTATTGCTTTATTAATCAGCATGATCAAAACATTTTTTCACAATTGTGCAAACATTCTCGTCAGAAATCAGCATGTTAGACACTAATTAAACTAATGCTAAGAAGTAAACTGAAGACCAACACAGACAGTCCTATTGTCATTCAAGACTATTATACTTTATCTAAGAGCATACTGTACTCTTCACAACATACAGTTTAGCATTTATAATGCTTGAAACATGAAACAAGATCAAAGTTCAGCCAGCAAAGTTGAGTGGTTCTGCAGACCTCTGCCATTCTGTATTTTAAAGGGGATTACACTCATTCCCAAATCCATATGTTTACTCTTGGACTCCGATAGAGCTGCATGAGTCACAGATAAAAACTAATTTTACCCATCCTCTAATGTGCCTTGGTGTGGCTTTCTAAAAAAGTCATTTTAGTGCAACCCCTCCCCCCCCCGGTCATTTTTATTCTGATTGGCTGCCCCTCACAGCCAGAGCTCTGATTAGGATATTAAGGATATATTTTCTCATCAACATCATACAGAGAGACAAGTAGAAAAAAAAAATGTTTGTTTAATGTTTAATGTAATATTTAAAGCAGTCTGAAGTCTGTAACATCTGGCTTACATGAATTACTCATACTTGCTCATGCCCACATTATTTGAAACTTTGGCCATGTTTAATATGAGCATCCACCACATGAATGTACATGACAAAAGGAGAAAAGCATAAAACATCCTTTTAATACACACACTCACCTGCTGACAAGAATGCAAGAACAAGTCAGAAATCTGATGATAAAATCTCATCTTTTGTAGTGTAATTTTTTTTTTACTGTGCAAATTACAGCTAATATCACACAAAATGTTTTTTAAAAAGAAAACAAAAAGGGACAATTTATTATAGAATACAGTTGTTTATCCAGCAGTTTGTACAACTGCACTGTAAGTGTATGTGTGGATGTGAGAAACCCTTTGGAACAAACTCCATTATTGTCTGTCTACATTGCACCGGCATCTTTTGTGATTGTCCTGATACAACATAAATACATGTACTTGTACACATCTCTTCATTTTCACAGCTTTCACACAGGCTTGAATGTGGCATATGAAAAAGTCAAAGTCAATCCTGTAGTAATCCAGTCAGTAGAGATTTAAAAACAGAGCGGTGCATTGTTGTTCTCTTCCTTTCGCATGTCTCCATCTGGTGGTGAACACTGGCAGTGACGTACATCTTTTTCGGCCGCTTCCTTCAGGGGTCGCCACAGTGAATAATCTGCCTCCATCTCACCAACCCTCCTTCACTAAATCCATGAATCGTCTCTGTGATCTTCCTCTTCTCCTCCTGCCTGGCAGCTCCATCTTCAACATCCTTTATATCCACAGTCCCTCCTCTGCACACGCTCAAACCATCTCAGCCTGGCCTCTCTGACTTTGTCTCCAAACCTCTCAACCCGAGCTGTCCCTCTGATGTACTCATTTCTAATCCTGTCCATTCTGGTCTCTCCCAATAAATATCTGAGCATCTTCAGCTCAGCCACCTCCAGCTTGGCCTCCAGCCTTTTTGTCAGCGGGGAATTTTGTAATTGGGGGTTGCAGGTGGCTGCTTAAAATGACCATGAAAGCTATCACTGTTGAAACCATAGGCAAGCAGACAGTAACAATACAGACATTTGGGATAAACTGAGTTTTGTTTTAAATAAATATTTTTGTTTATTCTTTAAGTTCACTAAGTAACAAAAGCTGATTTTTTTTTTTTTTTTTTTTTTACACATTAAAAAAAGCTCCAGGGATTTGGAGATTCCAAACCTCTGAAAAGATAAGTTTCTGGTTTTAGCAGGGCCACTGTAAATAATTTAAAGACTCGTTATCGGCCTGAGGCTTGAGGACCATTCTTATTTTGCTGATGCAGTTGGAGCAATTCATGGTCAAAAATGACTGGAATCAACTACTGGGATTTCCAAGAACAAAAAAAAGGGACAAAAGTAACAAAACTTTGGTGAAACAGACATTCACTGTGTTCATCTTCACCTACTCCAGCACACAAACACTGAAATCCCTCCCTTTTATAAAAGCTGTGGTATGTTAAATCAAACATGCCACAGCAGAAATGACATGAGCACAAAGTATATATATAAAAACATATATTTATTGTTCTGTTACTGTTGGTTAACTTGAACAACAATAAATGGCTGCAGGCCAGGAGACGTACTGTACACATACTTAGAAAGCCCCAGAGGGCTCCTGCTTTTAGATTCAGTGGCAATTAACAATGCAAAGAGAAAACCAGAGCAAGAGAAACAGAAAACTATGTTTATGAATATTAGGGTTCAACGGTGCACGCAAACGTCATCCTTTAGCCAAAGTGGTTCTTCTCCTACGCAGGGAAATTTACAAGAGGGGTAAAAATACTGTACATTGTTCTCTGTGTGTATGCAACTGCATGAACATGACCTTTTATCTATTCTTGTGTAGGACAGTGATAACTACTCACCTTTTTCTTCCTCCAAAACATGCAAGGTGGAAGAAAGTCAAGTAAAGCTTTAAAGGATAAATGATTATTAGACTCTAATGACAGAAATAGAGGTGCTCCGTACGCCACAAAATAGAGTGTGGATTAAAATAAAGGTTATATATATATTTATAATATATTTACTATATAAAGGCTTAAATCTCTGAATACAAAGACAGCCACCAGTGCCGTCCCACACACATTCCTCAGTACACAAACCCTTGAACACAGTAACAAACAAACCTGCTTTTGTCTCATTTTTGCTCCGCGGACCGCACAGTTGTTGCACATCTGTAGTAAAACAGACAAAGGCTCCTGACCAAAAAGCTGATTTTCCTCCTGATGATGGAACTGCTGCAGTATTTAGATATGAAAATTCAAACTTTAACAGAGCAGTTAAAGCAATTCTGCAGCACCAGATTTCTGGGTTAAAATATAATTCAGGGGGTTTATTCAACACATTAAAATTTAAACAGTTTCTTGATATTTCACCGGTTGGGGGAGGCTGAGGCTTGTGTATGTGTCTTGATTTCACTGACTCCAGGCTGGAAAGTCAATAACACAGAGCTTGTTTAATTAAAGCAGCATAAATCTGCTGAGTGACAGTCAGGAAGCATCAAATCAGGTTTTGCCCTCATATTGGCAGAATAAGAAAAGAAAAGGATGGGAAACAAACAAGGCAGGAGGAATGGAAGCAAGTCTCAGTGGTTGTGTACTTATTTCCTCTTCAAGGCCTTTTTTTTTTTGACAGTTTATATATGAAACAAAGTGGTTCAATAGGAAAACAAACACATTTGTAGAGAAGATGAGACCAGGTCCAAATGTCTGTTTCAGTCCGGGCAAACGTTTACATTCCACACGCTGCAAAACACATCAGATGATCCAGTTCCTCCAATTCACAGGAACTTCTCTCCATCTCCTCTCATCCTCAGTCTCATCGTGTCCTCCAGACTCTGCTGAGGGGCACCGGCGAGCAAATGTAAATGTGCAAATGTCATCCGTAACACAAAACCGTTCAAAAACAACTTGACAAAAACAAAACAACTGACAAAGAACTTTTTGTGTTTTTTTTGCAGTCCCTGAATTGTCCCATCCACTGTAAGAACTTCCTTACACTGAACTTTAATTTGCTTAAGTTGCAGGATTGAAGTGAAACTGATCTGTTTATGTGCCACAAAAAAAAAGAAAGAAAGAAAAATTAAGAGAATATTAGTAAAAGGCTGCAAAACGCTGTTACCTCCAAAAGAAATGACAAAAAGAAAAATATTAATTGCACATACTCCGACAAGAACCTGAACCAGCAGCCGGGGCGGTTGAGTCATGTTCGAACTTCTAAGCGTAACAAAACAAACAAAAAAAAAAAAAAGAAAAGCCAAGATTTTGCTCGGTGTTCGTCACCCACCTCTACAAAGCTCTGTGCAGAAATGTGTTATGACACAGTGTACTCTCTTTTTTTCCCCCAATTTCAACTCAAGACTGGCTTTTGAATTTTTAAACCATAAAGAGTAATTTAAGAAGTCTCAGCTGTGCAAATGCCTAAAATATAATAAATTTAATCTGTAGCCACGCCCTCATGTCTGGCAAAAACTTGTTTTTCTTCATTCCCTTCATTTCAAATGGTCTTCCTTTGTTTCTCTCTTTTTTCCCACCCTCCATCTTTTCCGAACTCATTAAAATAAATCTCGCTTAAAATCTCAGTTAAATTATTGTGATAAAATTCTCCAATTTCTGAACGTTTCCTTTCTAAAATTCGGTCTGTGGTGTCCCTTTGAGATGTCAGACAAAACTTGTGTGCAGAATATCAATATGCATCACTATGAAAGCTTCGTTATTTAATTTCACGCTGCCTCAAACCCTGCAGACAGATGGCATGAAAATGATATTTAACACGCAGTCCTCACAACTCTGCAGTCTGGCCAAAACTGTCTCAAAAACACTAAAATAATTCCTCACACATTTGATAAAAATCTTCAGTTTAGTACCGGTGGAGTGAGAAAACTGATGATATGTGAAGATATGGACATCGATGGCAAGAGCCAACATTGCTTCAATTAGCTCAGAAGTTTTAGGGGTGTTATTTGGACTTGCGGTGTTTTCTGCTTTTAATAACCCTGATCATGAAGCCCAGGTGTTTGATGGGAACAAGCGTCTTGTTCAGTCGACTTATTTAGTCCATGAAGAAAATGCAGGCACTGCACAAGCAGCTGTTTGGTTTTAGGTGAGCACTGTGACCGCTGGAACAGCGTAGCTGACTATTAGCTTACATGACACTTTAACATCAGCAGAAGGACCACACAGGGGATTGTTGGATCTGTTGCCATAGTAACAGTTGGGCAGAGGAACTCAGAGTGGCTGTGAGGGAGTCAAGTGGAAGGTGTGTGCTGGATGTATTTGAGTTTGGTTCTGTGCGGGGTGCGCTGGCTGGTTCTCATTCTGAGATGGAGGATGCTGTTGAGGCTGCTGCAAGATGTGCACCACCCGGCTGAGGGTCTCTGTGGTGGCGAACGCCAGGTACTGGCAGCAGAGCCAATCCTCGAGGCTCACACCACAAGCGTTGTCCAGCGAGCGCTCCGCAAACTTGATCATCATCAGCGTCCGCTTGAGGTCCAGCCAGTTTTGCAGGGTGGCTTCGCGCTGGCTCGAAGTGGCCCCTGATATGGGCCCAGTGCTGCTGCAGCCCAGCGCCTGAAACAAGTCCTCCCGGGGGCCCCAGAGGAGGCACTGCAGGCAGGCCCGCGCCTCGGACATTCGGATTCTTTCAGAGGGGTTAACAGTGAGCAGCAACCGTGCCAGCTGCTGCAGGCCCTGTGAATAAAGCGATCTCACGGGCAGTGGCGGCAGGTCCGCCCAGGTGTACTCCCTTTCCTTCAACTCCGGCGTCTCCTCGAAAGGGTTGGGTCGGTGCAGCATCTCGTAGATGAGAATCCCAGTCTGAAATTCATCACACTTGCGGTACTGAGTAGCTGTAATGATTTCAGGCGCTAGCCTCGACTGGTCGCGCAGTGTACTCGGGTCAGTGGCCATGAGAGCAGTCTTTTGTTTTGCTTGGGAGAAGTTACTGATGATGAGGCGCGCGGGGCAGGTGGCATTTGCGGCAGCAGCCGCCGCAGCACTTGAACCCGAGCTGCTGCCATTGCTGTTATTGTTGGGCTCAAGTAAGTCCAGATTCCAGGGGTTGCCAGGTTGGCATTGTACCAGCAGCAGGTTTTCCAGCCGCAGGTCACAGTGGGTCACATGATATGGTTTCATGTGCTCCAAGCCGCAGCACAGCTGCAGCAGCAGAAGACAGACCTGACGCTCATACAGCTCCGGGTTTTGAGTATGTCTGGTCATGCCTTCCCTGACAAAGTCAGCCACTGTCTGGAAGGGCACCTCACGTGTGATTACCACCACTCGGCTCCTCAAGCGGCCAGCAGAGTTCATGTGACCTGCTGTCGGGGCTTCATCTAGTTTCCCATTTGGAGCAGATGATTTAGAATCTGGCATCTTAGCCTCTTTGTCTTTTTCTGTGAGCCCCCCTTCCTCCTTATCCACTTCCTCCTCCCCTTCTTCCTCTTCCCAGGGTAGCAGGCGGGTAGGGACATCAGCCAGGAAGTGGCCACAGTCCTGCTGGATGTTGAAGTGCACTGGCAGGCTTTGCCTCACTGCGAGGCTGTGGAAAAACTGCTGCTGGGTCTCCTTCACTTGGCTCCGACAGATCTGGAGAGGTAAAGATAACAAAAGAGAATGAAATCACCATCGGTGCAACGTCTGAGTTTGAGATGAGAATTGTCTCATTGTGGAGAATAACAAATGAAGGAAAAACTTTGATGACATTCTAGAACTTTCTTATTGTCACGAAATGACCTGATGATTCTGTGACGCGTGATAATGCTCATCGTCTGTCACAGAATTGCAAAAACAACACAGACACTGTCCTGCTGTCAGAAATGCTTACTGAAGCATCGGATGTGTATCAATCCATGGCTAAAAATACCCCTCAAAACGTGCCCCTTACTCCTGTCTGTGCACTGTTTGGTTAAAAAAAAAAAAAGAAGAAAAAAAAAAAAGACATTTAGTTGTTTCGAGAAAAAAATTTGAGGTTTTAAACATGAAACCTGTCAAAGAATATTGTAAGAACAGGCACACTGTTGTTTTTGGTCTTTTCATAAGATCTGTTCACAATATGAATCCTAAAGAACATTTTAATGTGGTTGATTTTTAAAGTAAGACAGCTGATATCTGAACCTTTATTTTCCCCCCCTGTAATTCCTATATACTCTAACTTCATATGTTCAATATAAACTAAATTAGAGTCATCTTAATGAAATAAAATGGGGTCTACTGGCAGCAGAATTTGCCTCCTGGCTGCCACAGGAGACCTCAAAATAAAAAAGCAACTTTCTTCAACATCAGGAATAAAATAGAACATTTCAGCAGGGACTGCAGTGGAGACCTCAGACATCAAACACATTTTCTGTTTCTTTCAAAACTCTGTCCTGCTCAGTGTCTCTGGAACAATGCAGCTAATGATACGCAGAGCTGGAAGAAGCAGAAAGCAGAGCTAAGGCTGTCAGAGACGGCAGTGAGAGTGCGTCTCTGTCTCCTAAAGCAGTGACAGCCTCTGTAGCTCTCATTCTCAGGCTTTGATCACAGCACAGTGAGAGGTGAAGCCGAGTCAGGGACAGAATCAGTCTGTGCAGAAATCACCACGGATTACATATCTGGGGTTGAAGAACAGTCTGTCCCCTCAAGATGAATAGTGTGGGTTTATTCATAAATATCAAATTAAACCCCTTCGTCATATCCGATGACCGATGTTTATAAATATTTCTGTCAAGAACGTTTAATAAATATCCCCAAAATACAAAATGATGATTCTGTGAGATGCTGTGAGGACAAACATAACAGTGAGTGTTGTTTAAGGCCATAGTGGGTAGCAAAATGAAAAAAAACCACATAAGAATACACTGTGAGCTATAAAAATGCTGTTGTCAGACATCTTTGGCAGCTGTCTGACATTAAGAATAGTTTATTTTAGAATAAAAATTTAAATATGACAACAGATGCAGATGTCAAACATTAAGACTAAAGTTGCTCTAGAGCTCTGTAGGATTTCTATCTTGATAATGTATATAACTAAATATTATAGTACTGAAACACAGTCACTCTTGCAATAAATCGTGGATTATGAATTCAAACCTGAATATGTGTTTCTATATTACAACAACAACAAGTCGTTTCACTTTATTACTTGTATTAAAAGTCTGACTTTAAGCCTTTAAGTGTCTGCCGTGATTTATGTAGATTTTATTAAACTCTGATGCAGCGTGAAGAACTCCTCTTAGACACACCCTGTAATTCGTCAGGAATGTGCCGCTTCACTCGATGTTTGTTTGAACATGATGGCTCGCGATGACTAGACCTGCCTACTTATCGTTCCTTGAGGACATTTGCAGAATTTTCAAAGCTTCGATACCAAACTTGTGCTGCTGGTTCTAACACAGTGCTGCAGGTTAACAGGCAGTTACTGCATTTATTAGCACCTCTCGTTCCCTTAATGTCGACACTTCAGAGATACTGTAAAGCTATAAAGCACAGTAAGCTACTCACTAAATGCTTTGGAGAGCTGAAATGGATTATGAGTAATTAACACAGAGGTAAAATATCACAGCATGTTAAGTGCAAGTGCAATGGGATCATCTGCACCTAAAGGGTTAAAGGAAGGCAGGGGGATAGCTGGGTTGCATTCAGATGGAGAGCTGGGGATGGTTTAATTGGGAATTTGGGGCCTGTATCTACTGCTTCTGGTTGCCTTATTTATAGATGAGCATCTTAAAAAAAACAAGACTTTCTCTCAAGCCTGCTGCTAATGTGAAGGCAAAGCTTTGAAGTAGTGGCGCACAGAGTTTCATATCCTGTGAATAATTTAACCTTCATCCATATCTGCTTTGTATTTAGCTTCAGAACTCTTCCGGCAAGCTGTGCCCTCAAACCCGCACTGTTTTTTTTGTTTTTTTTTCCTCTCACCACACACATTTACATACACAGTGAAGACAAACCTGCTACCCTTACACAATCGCAAAGAGAGGAAGAAAAAAAAAACCAAACACACAGGTTTTATTGCACAAGGTCATGTCCTGAGGGATCAAAGTTTAAGTGTCAATATTTCACACCACCTCGGGAAAGGAAGGGAGGAGATTCGTTGACACAAACAAAACAGAAGGATTTTATGAATCTACTCAAAGGACTGAAACAAAAAAAAAAATCTACAATGATTTTGATGTTGCAAAAATACAAAAAAATCCCATCACCACCATCAAACACACTAATTAAAGCAAACTGAGAACAAGCTGTAGCTTTTTTTGGGGGGGGGGGGGGGGGGGGGGGGGGGGGGGGGCAGACCTTTGATTGTAAAATAGGACAAACCTTTATTTACCACCCAGGTTTCATATAGTATTTTAATTACAAAAAATTAATAAGCTGTACTCCTTTAAAGCCAGAAAAAAAAGAAAGACATCTCACCTTGATGGCATAATTGACCAGTGGGTCCTTGGCGTAAGAGGCAGTGTAGTAAACAGCGTCCCCCGCCTCACAGCAGGGTTTCCCAGTGGTGAGCCTGAAGTGGGACCAGCTTTCAGTGCCAAATCTCAAATGATCCTTCTGGCCAGCCATGAAACGGTCCTCGCATTTTGCTGCCAGCTTCCGTAGAGTGTCTGTGTGGAGTCCCCGGATCCTCCCTACCACCTCATCCCAGCTGTCTAACCCCCTGTAAAGAGCAGGTCTCTGGGGTTTGGAGCCTCCTCCGCCTCCAGCTACCCCACGACCTGCTGTTCGACCCCTTCCAGCCAGAGATTCGGAACTTGGGTAGACCCTCCTCTCTTTGCCAGTGGTGGTACTGGGTGCAGCAGATGAAGGCTGGGGGACCAGGGAGGCCACGCTGTTAGTCAAGCGGGCCTTGGTGGTAGCTGTGGCAGCTGAGGGCCTCTCTAAGGAGTCGCCGCTCTCGTGGTCATGGGCTCGATGAGGTTCGGAGCTCAGAGAGGAGCTCTGACTAGCTGTTTCCCAGGTGGAGTCTAAATCATAGAGAGGGTTGGCTACACTCAGGTTGGTGCCCCCTGGTTTAGCTTCAGCCCGAGGTCTAAGGCCTCCCTGCACTGGCTCTTTGCCTCCTAGGCTGGGTTCAGTACTGGAACGAGGAACAGCCTTCTTGGGTAATGGTGGCGGGGTGGCTTTAGGGACTGGCTGCTCAGCGAGGCCTTCCATGTCAATGGAGGCCAACGTATCATTGGATGCTTTCATGTTCCGGGGCTGTTTCAGTGGGATCATGTTGGCTCGAGATTTACCTGAAGGAAAGAAAACAGATAACATGTAAACTGCATAAATAAGACCCAAGATGAAAAGTTCTTTCGATTTCCTTGAATTGAATTCACATGATAATATAATGTTAGTACGCTGAGCATAACTATATTTATCAACCAAGGAAGCCTGCACTGGAGAAAAAGAGCCCTAGAGGGTATATTTACTTAAACACAATTTAAGATTTGTATGCTTTACACTGCATTTCATTACATCACACTGAAGTTTTACTCAACATATTTCATATGAAAAAAAAAAAAAAAACCTTTTAACTCCACAATATTGATCTGATAGTTACAATATAGTTATTACCTGAAATTACCTGCAGGTTGGGATTTTGTATCCAAAGCATAATCATGGTACATTAAACTGTTTGTACAGATTTAATAGCTTCAGTCAATTCTAAGCTATTTAAAACCAAGGACAACATAAATATTGCTACTTTCAAGCACCGATAAATACACAAAATTACTTCAGATATTTTGTTAATATTTCTGTGTTTTTACTTTTGCAATATATCAGATTCAGGATAATTACACCACACACTGATAAGATGAAGCAATCTTTGCTGCCAAAAAACAAAGAAAAGCATCAGATTTTAAGAATTTGTGACAGCCAAAACCCTGACATCAGTAAAGGCTCCATAACAAAAAATTAAAACAAAATAAAAGCTATAATTCATAAAAGATGAAAATGATAAAATGACACCGGACGCACTAATAACAGCGCACTCTTTCAACTAGGGCTTCCCCTTTGCTCACATGGTGTTTCCAGAGACCCGCTGGCTTGTTGCTCCTCTTGAGGACAAGAGGATGACATGATGATGTGTGCGACGGCACGTGAAGGAGCTGGTGGCCCTGTGGCAAATTCAAGCCAGAGAGCACGACAGCTGGACACAGGCTACTTCTCCAACCATCCAGCTGCCCAACTCAATCTGCAGTCCTGCTCTGTAGTGAGGCTTAAAGAGGCTGCATGGAGAGCAAATTTAGAAGTGGCTTGACGTGACCTTATTTTTGCTTGGATGGTGGAAGGAAGGAACTGGAGGGTTGAGGGGTTGATTGAATTCCCGTTCTGTGGAGTTGAGGACCACAGAGGCACGTGGGTCAGAGACAAGTGAGATAAAATGAAAAGCAGACAGGGGGTCGTGCTGTTTGCATGATGGGAACAAAGCAGCCTGGTAGCACTAACAAAGTGGGTGCACAAGGTCACGGACAACTCTACGCCGCAGCTTTAATTCACCAGGGAGCACCCCGAGTTCTTGCTGGATAATACTGAGAAGCTCTGAGTGTCAGAGGACGATGTCTTTGAAAGTCACCTTTTCTACCAAATTACTTTCACCATCACTATGGCAAATACATCCTCCTGAACAAATCATTTCTCTTTGTACAGCACAAACACTGATTATACATTACTGAACTACGGGTGACTCCCCACGTGCAAGTCACGCTGACATCATCCTAAGAATGCAGGAAAAGCTTTAAGATTGAGCAGTCAGGATAAAGTAAATGAGTCTTAGTAATCCTCCCTGGAACGAATATATTAAATGTGTTCTTCCACCAATCTGCAGTAATCCATCCAAGAAAGCAGCCGTCTCCCACTTCCAGTCGTAGGGATATTTTATTGCAATGTGGCTGTGACTTAACTCAATTACATAAGACTGATTTTTTTTTTTGCATGCATATGATTAAGCAAATAAATCTTTAAAATATATAAAAATAATCTAAAAAAACAAACCCTAAAATCAAAACTTCTCAAAAACCCCAAGATGCTTTCAAATGTCTTATTTTGTGCAAACAGCAGCCCAAAATAGAACAGAGAACAGCACCATGTTAGCACATATGAGACGCTGAGACAAAGCCTGGAATTTTTGCTTGTAAAATGGCTAAAACAATACAGATTTCTTTAAAACGTTTACTTCAATGTTCACAACTATTAACAAAATATCATACTCAACATCCCAGAGTGCTGCAGACCTGCTGTGCCTTGCAATTCAACTCAACAAACAGATGAGTGTAACAGAGGCCTGTAACAGAGGCCTGTGACAGTGCCCCCCCACCACACACACACACACACACACACACACACACACACACACACACACACACACAAAAAGCAAAACTCTGTGGTGAGGGATGCAGCGCAAACACATCACTACAAAGTTGTTTTTAATCATTTAAACCTCACAGCTGTTTAACTAAACTCCTCTTGACGTGTATCTGTGAAAGATAACGTAGCTGAGAGAGCGACTGTTGCTTGAAAAATCATTGAGGATTTAAAAAAAAAAAAAAAAAAGAGCATTTTCTTTTACAGTAGTACGAAGAACCTGATGCGTCTGAGCCAAATTGCTTTGTTACTGCTATCAGTCCAAATCTGGGGAGCAGCAGATGTGACTTCAGAGTCTCTGCTGCATCATCACACACTGTTAACAATCTATATGAAAACAATCCAACAAGTGATTGACACACACACACACACACATACACATACACACACACACACACAAATGAGACATAGCAGCAGTAAAACTGTTAATATTTGGAGTATTAAGTGAAAACTCACAAATACACTGACAAAACTCACTAACCCTTTCAACAGGATGAAATGCAACAGTTGCACATAAAATACCACATTAGAGCATTACATTCAAATTTCTGGAGACCAACTTACATCAACCTTTTATTCTAAGTGGATGAAGGAACTTGTTGCCATAGGAGAATGATTACTGCTCAGCTGTTGTGGTGCCTCAAAACTAACTCTGACACATTAACAAGAGGCAGCGATAGAGGAGGTGGGCAGAATAAAGAGGACCAGAGGGGTGGAATGGACTGAGAGCGGTGGAGTGGGCGGTTAGAGGTGGTAAAATTGGGGAGGGGTGAAAGAGAATGAAAAATACAAAGAGGTGAGGGGGCTGATAAAGAGAAAAAAAAAACAAAACTGGATGCAGATGATGACAGATGAACACAGCGATATGGAGGAAAACGAGTGAAACAAGCTTACCGAAATTCCACTAACGCCTCAAAGTTCTTAGACAAACGTGGTGCAGCAGCAGCAGCGCCTGCAGGCAGAGTGAAACGCTGTTCTCTGCTTCCATGCCTGAGAGCCTGTGAGGAGTCGCTGGTGCCAACAGACGGGCTCAGTGCTCCCACCAATAATGGAGATTTCTCACTTAAAGGCAGCGAGCACTCTGCCTCCTACTGCCTGATGCTCTGATTAAAACCCAAGTGCGTGTATACTATATGACAGCGAGTGAGAGAGAGAGAGAGAGAAAGACTGAGGCAGAGAGACACTTACGTTTGAACAGTGAACCTGATTCCTCACTAAAAAATGTGTGAACAGCAAATATAACAGCAACGCAAAGTGAAGAGCAGGAAGACGAAAACCAAATCGATTCTACAGTAAAGGCAGAAAAGACGAGAAACGTGAAAGCTTGAAGCAGGCATTACACTCAGCAGCTGTGCGTCTTAGGGCGGGAGGTGTGTGTGTCTGTGTGTGTCCTAAAGGCCACACACCTCCTCCCAAACAAAAACGACATGCTGTTTCTGTGCAATGTTTGACAACAGACAAACCCACAAACTCCTATCTAGCCCCTCATTAAGCAGCAAGCAGCAAAGTTAAATTAGGCTGCAGGCAGCTCGGGGTGCATCATCCAGGGAGCTTTTAACACAATCTATCCACAGAGCTGGTGTGCATTTCGAGCTTCACAAACACACACACACAGATACTGCATTCCCAGTTTGCACTGCCTTCTGAAAACACCAAATTAGTACAACAGCACCAGAGCAACACAAATATTATGTCACTGATGAATCCTTTAACAGGAACCCCTATAATTCTTTTAAACGTAACACATACACATTTGGAAAGATGCAGTGAACCACCTCATTTGTGCAGCTGCTCCACAAACCCACACTCTACCCTTTCACTTTGTGTTTCTATTTCTTGTTCTCTCACACAGCACTTGATCACCAAAAGATCGTTTCCCACACACAGAGAGCTTCATATGTTAAGTGCCCGGCAATGCTTGACAGCTGTGCCCACCTCTCTCCTCCCTCCTCCCCTCTCTGCTGTGGAAGCTTATTGTCAGAGCAAGACAAAAACCTGTAATACTGAGCAGCTAGCAAAGTCTAAAATGAAACGGGACCATCAGTAAGACTCCTGATTATTATGGTATTAGAATGGGGAAGACGGGTGTACTTCAGAAACTGTTGATGTGCTGGGATTTTCCCACAGGGTTTACAGAAAACGGTCCAAAAAGAGAGAAAATATCCAGCAGAGCGGCAGATCTACAGGTGAAAATGTGTTGTTGATGCCAGAGGTCAGAGAATGGCCACACTGCTTTGAGGTGACAGGAAGGCAGCAATTCCATTGATATAATGGCTCAGGATGGGGGATAATTTTTGGGACACATTGGGTCCCTTAGTACCAACTGAGCATCGTTTAAATGCTATGCAGCCTACCTATTCTTGCTGACCATGATCACGATGTACCCATCCTCTGATGGCCACTTCCAGCAGGATAATACTCCATGTTACAAAGTTTCTAGAACAGCACAGTGAGTTCAATAACCTCAAATGGCCTCAGCATCCAATCTGCAGCAACTATGCGATGCTATCATGTCAACATGGATTAAAATCTGAGGACTATTTCCAGCATTTCATGGAATCTATGCTACCAAGAATTAAGGAGCTCTGAAGGCAAAAGGGGTTCCCAAAAGAGTACTAGCAAGGTGTACCTAATGACGTGGCCAGGGAGTGTATCTTACCCATGTAGAATAACTGTAGCGGGAACAAATCTGCAATGTGCTGGGATACTTGTGTGAAAAGAATATCTGCATCCTGCTTGTTTACAAATTTCTTGCTGTGTCTCAGAAATGGGCCAACTTAAAGAAAAAAGAATTTCACACAGATATTTTTATGCCACATATTGGCTTCAAGAAATACGATTAAGAAACAACAACTACAAAAAAAATTTCCTGTTTGTATCCAATTCCAGCTTCTCTACAGCTCTGTTCACTTGACTCTACTCACTGTTTCCATTTACACTGGAAATCTAAGGTCATGCAAACTGCCTTCTGTGCCTTATTTTTATTATCAATGGAAGCTTTGCTTGTATTTGTTAGAAAACTGCTTACTTGTGCACCACTGTATAAGATATTGCAGTGGAGGCCAAAGAAAACAAATCAAGGATCAGCAAGTGAATATTTCAGGTTGTGGACTTGCCCTTTCCACAAATACCTTTTTCATACTGGACTTTAATACTGCCATGTCTTTGACATGCAAGAGCTCAGTTCTGATCACCATCACCATCCCAACAGGAACTGAACCAGCTTCACAAGTAGGATCAATAGCCTCAGGCCAAAGATTTTCCCACCTCCAGCTAAAATAATGTCTTTTTTTTTATGTTATTTTAGGCACCAAGCTGCAGGCTGTGTGTGAAAAGATGTGTTGAGTTTTCGGGCTCCAGCTGTTTTTGCAGAGAATAAATTATGACTTGTCACATGAGAAAGTGTGCTGCTACAGGAGGACGGTAAGAGTCAGCCACTCAGGAGTGAATGAACTGCCATAAATGAAAAGTGAGAGATTATGGAGGGGGGGGGAGAAAATCCTCCACCGGTTAGGTAACCTAAGAGCAACAGCAAATTGGTTCCACATACACATACATTTGATGCTTTACGGTTACTGCAAATAAAACCAATCTGAAGTGTGAACAATGTTAAATTCAATGATTTTGGCGTATAATCTCCATTTTAGTTGCAAATTGTACTTCCTGTACTTTTTCTTCAATCAGTTCAAGAATGCAACTGATGGATTTGTGGACACGGCACAAAAATCAGTCACACACAGACAAAACCTGCTTATCTAGACAACTCAATCATTTCCATTTTGTGCTACTGCCGCCTGCCTACACAGCACAGTAAGTACTATTTAAAATGTCACGGCTCTTCAGCACTAACACATACATGAGTTTAAGGAAACCATCTCCATCTTGCATGCTTCACTCTTACCCAGATTGCTGTAGGTGGCACTGCATTGGCTGGAGGCAGTAGAGTGGGAATGATGAGAGTGAATCCCGTCGTCCTCGGGCTCTCCCAGGCTGGCGCTGCCCTCGCTGGCTGCAGCTGCGGTAGCAACCTGGTTGGCATGGCCCTCCTCGCCCTCCCCAAGCACCAGCCCCAGATTCACTTTGGCAGGCAGGGAGGTGGCACTGGGCAGTTCCCGATCCCTGGCACTGGCACTGCCTGGTACCTGGCTGCACATGACAGAGAGAGGCATGGCTTCATCCAACAGTCTACATGTGACTGCACTTGCTGACAATGTGTCTCCCACTGCTTCCATTACCAGACTCGACAGAGTAGCTGGTATTATTTTCACCTTGTGAGTCTGTATGTGTGTGTGAGCGAGAGATGATGGCAAAATGCTTCAGCGGGAATTGTATGCGAGAAGTCTGGATCAAAATGGAGGCCAAGGTTCTAAAATGGAGGTGTAGTTATTCATGAGTGCCTAATAAGAATACTAGAATAAATATGATAACGCAGTTTAAAAATAATCTTTTGTTTTTAAATTAATAAACATTATTTGTTTTATTTTCGCAACAAGTCATGGATTACTCTTTTAGGCTCTGCCCGACTGCTTGGATCAGCTGGTTGTCACTTTTGCGGCGTTCCAAACACACATGCTGCCAACAGGTAAGTGTTTCTCTACTTTACTTTTAAAAATGTCATTATGAGCTGTTGTAAATACTGATACCACTTCATCAGCAAACAGCTAATCCGGCCGATACACTGCCTGCACCGATTTATCGGCTGAATACTGAGTATTTGTAACATAAATGTATTAATTCCTTCTGAGTACCAGGGGGCATATAAACATCAGTATGTAGATGGGTGTTGCGGCTGGTGTGATCCCATCATGAGACCGCCTCGACGTTCATTAATCTTTTCTCGACAAGCTTTATTCTTCAAAGAAATATCTGCAAAACAACTCATAAAAGAAGCAATATGATATTAGAAAGCTATATTGCAAAGACAATAGTGTTACAGGATGATGAATGAGCTGCTTATGATAAGGACTTTAATCTGTCATTCATTTTGTCTGTGACTGATAACTATATTGAAACATCACAGGATATAAACAAAACACATACGATATTGTTTTTATCTGGTCAATGTTTTTTCCATCTCTGATATCAATATGTGCTTCACTATCAGCACACTTCATCTTCCTCAGCAAGTGATAAATTGGAGCCAGTGCAGCTGTCAGTGGGAGGCTTTTGAAGCCTGATGCGTTTTATATGCAACTACACATACGGCGCCTAAGGGAAGGTGTAAGAAAAAGGCAAAGCAAGTCACAGCAGAGTATGATGACAGGTTTTTGAAGAGCCCTTCGACAGTAGGTGGCTCTGATTTGAGGTGTTTTAGGAGGTGAGATCAAAATTTGCCACAGACATAAATGCCATTATTAACCTTTTCATTATCGTTCCTTTTTAGCTAATTTAAAAAAAAAAAAAACTTCTCAACTCTAGGACTATAACACCGATGTCTTGGAAAATAAGTTAATGAATCCATCCATGTTTTAACAACTTATTCGGCCTGGGGTGGTGAGAGGACTGGAGCACATCCCAGCTGACATACAGCAAGAGGCACAGACAGCTACACACTCTCACATCTACACCTACAGCTAATTTAGCACCAATTAACCCGTCGAGCAACGGGAGGAAACCCACGCAGGCACAGGGAAACATGCAAATTTGATGAAGTTTGCACTAAGTTAGAAAAGAAAGAAAATAACTGCAAAATAAACAGTGATCATAACTTCAATCTTTTGACTGACAGTGAACAATACTTCTACAATGTCACTTTAAAGGTCTGTGTGTAAAATCTCACCACTAGATGTCAGTAGATTGCAGTCAACTGAGTTTTGTTTTCTTGCCCCTCCCAATTCAAGTGCATAATCCTAGCTATGGTGGCCTCTGTAAGACAAACAACTCTGGCCACCATTCAGCCATTCATTTAGTGAGACTGTGAGTCCACTTTCTGAAAGGCGAGTTGTTGAAGATTTTCTGAACTTTTCTGTTGGAAAGCGCTATTGTTTTTGCTGTTAGCCTCTGTTAGCTGCTGTTAGCCAGCGTGATTTTTACTCAAGCCTAAAATTAGCTGCCATAATGTTAGCTTATAACTAGTTGTTGTTGTTTAGCCGACTCTTTGTCAGCTGTCTGGAGACAGGAGGGCTGCTTGTCTAATATCCTGACAATAAGTAATTGCAACAACTTTAGGAATAAATAAAAAAGCATGTTTATTCATGCCCTGACTTCAGTTCAGGAGATGAGACATTAGGTGAGCAGGAAGAGGATGAGATGGAAATGAGGGAGGAGAGTGCAGTGGAGGAGGAGACAGATGATGAAAATATACATGTACAAATGTTAAATGGTCCCTTGAGCACTCAAAGCACTGTACACAACATGTCACATTCACCCTTTTACAAACACAGTCATACAAGCACTTTGTTTCTGCATCTAAGTGCTTTCTATCTAACATTCACACACACCTTCACACTCCGATGAATGCATCGGGAGCAACTCGCAGCTCAGTATCTTGAACAAGGATACTTTTGGCACGGAAACTGGAGGAGCCAGGGATCAAACCAGCAACCTTCTGATTAGTAGATTACACTGCTCTACCTCCTGAGCCAAAGCCACTCACAATAGAGTGGGCACATTATGGGTGAAATATATAGTTTGATCTGTGATCTTTAAATTAAAAGAACCTCATAAGGTGCACTACATATGTGCCTTTCCTTCTAACACTGCTTTTAAGGATGACTTACTGTAGGTGAATATGTAATACTACCCATTACAACACCATACAATGGCTTCATCATGTTCTCGCCCAAATGAATGGTGGGTGTGAGAAATCTGGGTCATATCTGACATTTATCATCACTGTGAGAGGTGAAATCCCAGAGTAACTCCAATCACAGTGTGGAAGTCCTGGTGACGCTTTGGAGACTTATCGCATACTACTGCTTGTTGCTGCCAGAGATGCAAGTTGTACAGACAATTTGCCATGTGTGTGTCTTCTTAAGAAAGTAACAGCACAACAATGAGGATTATGGGCAGTATTTTCTGACATCAGAAACCATTTGGAATTTAAAGATATCTATTTTGACTTCATGACCTCTAGAGGGAAGAGAAGTTTTATGATTAACTGGCAGATTAATAGGTCGCTGTCTGGTTCTTCTTCAGCTTTTAAATTACAGTGTCAAATATTTACAGCTCCCTGAAACACCATATTTGTATAAAGCACTTTCTAACGGAGGAACAGGAAGAACAGGAATTTGCCTTTTTTTTTTAAGCACTTGCGTTGAGTCAAATTTTTAGCTCTACAAAACAAATGTAAAACTTCACAGAATGAGCCTACATGTAACAAACAACATAAAGTAGCAACAAAAAGAAAATCCTTAACAACATCTTTAACTTAACATTATGAAATGATCCAGATCACTCGTTAGTATGGTTTCTATAGAATAAAGCCCATCAGCACTTAGACTGGTTCCCTTTAATAACGCAACCCAAACAGGAAGTTTGTAGCATTTGTCTTGCCCCTGTCAAAAGAAGTACCTTTCACCAGACAGCTGAAACAGTGGACAGGGGAAAAACTGCAGTAACTATGATAAAATAATAATAATAATTATGAAAAGTAAAAAGCAGCCTTATTATTGGCGCAGACAAAGTGAAGTCACCCCTTGAGTAAACAGGACACTTCTGGTTACTGACCTCTGATCTGACTACAGTCTGTCAGTGTGGCCACTGAGGTGGGCTGACATCCTTACTTGTAAAATGTAAACCTAACTGTAACACATGTACACACACAAAAAATGTTTGCTACTTAGGTAAAGCTGGGCTTCTAAAAGGCTGTAATTTTAGATGTTGTGGTGGCAGCATATTGCTCACTATTCTGGCAGTGTCATTCTGAGTTTGAATCTTCATGTATTGCTATTCAATGTCAAAACTAATATATAAAGAAAATTAAAAGGTCATAAAAAGTTCACGCTCGGTTTCATAGCCGCAGGTCTTGTCATGGGTGGGACTGCTTGGCAGTAATGTTTGTATTATACTAAATCAGATGTGTCATTTCCTTTAACTCCGTTGATTACACACTGGCATGACTAATTATTTGTGTGATCACGGGCAAAAGTCCCTAAAGTACAGTTCAAGACACTGAGCTCATCAAGAGATCTGAGCTGTTTAATATACTGTAGGACACTGTAGGACAAACTCATACAGAATGAACTGAAATTCTTCTGTCACCAACTAGCCAGCCAGTTACAGTTATCCATAGCCTCTGTGTGCCAAAACTACAGTATGACTTAAGGCCCATGTATGGCAGGGAGATTAAATGAGCTTAAAATGACACAAAACTACGTGGTGTAGTTTTGTATCACCAATTTAAAACAACTGATATCAAGATATGGCTTCATTTAAAGGAAGACAGTAACAATTGTAAAATTGTAAAACAATAAATTACTTAAATGATTACGTGATTTCCTAATTACTTGCATCTCCCTACAGCCATCCAAATGTACTGGAAGCTAATCTGATTCTTGATATTTTCTGGAATTGCCATTCCCCTTTTTGGTGCATAAATATTGTTCATTTGGAAAACTATTGCAACGTCTGACCGTTATGTGACAGGAAAAAGAGCCGTCAAAGCAAACCCCTAGCTGCTCACATGTCTGTCTCTGCCCTGGAGCACTGTGTCTGAGGAAAACATCCGACCTGAAACATTTATGATCTGTCTCTTTAGGCTATAACCCTCTGTGCCTCTTTTAAAGAGATGATCAATAGCTTCCATGGTACTATAGTTCCTTTATGTCTGCACTTGCCAGCAGCCGACAGTTAAAATAATATGATAACACAATGCTGTCAGCCAACAAGAAAACACAAAGCAAGTAAACTGTGAATAGATAAAGGAATAAAAACTGCAGCCTAAAAACTGAGCAGTGTGTTTAAAACTAAAATACCTTATAGCACATTACCTAGACAAAGAAATCTGCTGTTCTTCCTGTACACGTCAACTCAATTTCTGCTTATATTCTTCCCTGTTTTTTTTGTTCACACAAAGCTGACACAGATTCTACTCAGATCCAGTCTATTATTAGCTTAACAGCTAACCATAAAACTGCTCAAAAGAGCAGTAAAACACAATCTCCACAACAAAATCCTGTACGAACAAAACATCCACTGTATGCACACTTTGAGAGGCCTTGACACAAATACCTTTATGGCTGCTACATGTTTCAATGGTCAGGACCTGACTTGTTCAGACACTGCAACGCTGCCTCAGTGAATTTCACTCCTCTGCTGTGAGAGATGAATAACGTCCCATCCAAAATGCAACTCAAATTAAATTAAAACCTCTCTTCCCTGCTATATCAACGTGACTTCAGGCGACCTGGGCGGTCACAGGTTACAGAGGCATGTGACAGAATAGAGTTTAAGTTCTTACCCGCTGTACTGGCTCACACAGCTTCCCATCTAAAAACCTTGAATACAACGTTAAGATGAAATCACATTCTAGGTAAAGCAAGCCGGGCTGTTGAGAAGAATAAACACAGTCTTTTCCTGCATGTGTTCTCTCCCCGCTTTCTCGTCTGCTGCTCCCTCTTTAAACGCTGTTACCTGTCTAAGGTAATGCATGTTTGCCAAAGCTGAAGAGCACACCCACTGTTCGCCAATGAAACAGATTCCAGTTAAAAAAAAAAAAAAACCTGAAGGTTTAACCCCTCATCTCCCAACCAATATCAAAGGTGTTAAAATGAACTCCATAACAAGTTCCTTATATGTCAATTATTTGTCTGTGTGTTTAAAATGCCTATATCTTATACCTTTTTTGTTCCACGGGACTCATGTTTGCTATTCAGACACACAATATTACTACACAATGATTACTGCAAGCACGTGATGTATAAAAAAGTGCCACAAAGGCATATTATAGGTAAATGTCAAATAGATACTGGAACACCAATGTATCCTACAACCAATACACCAACTGAATAATTTAGTTACTAATTGATAAGTTCCCTGTAAACAGCAACGTCCGGAACAAAAGTCAGGTGTAAAGAATGGTGAGACCAAAGGTGAGAGGCTTCTGAAGGTGTTTAGTGTTTCTACAGTATCTTTGAGTCTAGGGTATATGGATAGGTTTTGCAAGGTGTGTTTTTCATCACTTGAATAATTATTTTAAATAACTACTTAATAATTTGGAAGGGCATTACAAGAAATAGGATACAGCCTTTGTTATTCTTACAGACAAAACTTTAATTATACTTGTGTACTCATTGTAGGAGCAGGGGTGAAACTTGTTACTTCACTGAGTGATTCATCATGCTCTATGCAAACTTTACTCAGACCAATGACTAGTAGGTTTTGGCTTACTGGGTGCGCTCACCATTTCTATGGTATACTGAAGTTTAATTAAAGGCATTTCATAAGTTTCAAAGCGTCTTTATGCAAAGAGTCAATATTTCCAGCATTCCTTTTCAAGACCTCTGAAATTCCTCCTGGCATGCTGTTAATCAATTTCTGGACCAAATCTGGACCCGTAACCCATTGTTACATAATCAATGCTTGGCATTTGTCAGAATTTGTGGATTTTGTTTGTCAATCCTCCTCTTGAGGATATACCACAAGTTCTCGATGGGATTAAGGTCCGGGGAGTTTCCTGGCCAGGGACCAAACATTTTCAATGTTTTGTTCCCTGCGCCACTTAGTTATCACTTTGCCTTATGGCACGATGCCCCATCATGCTGGAAAAATCATTGTTCTTCACCAAAGCATTCTTGGATGTTGGGAATAGCTGCCCACTGTGGATGTTTTGGTACTATTCTTTAGTCATGGCTGTGTTCTTAGGAAAAAATGTGATTAAGCTCACTCCACACATGAATGGTCTCAGGATGCTTTACTGCTGGAATGACGGTACTGATGGCAGCTCCCACCTTTTCTTCTCCAGACAATTTTTCCACATGCCCCAAACAATCAGAAAGGGGCTTCATCAGACAAAATTACTTTACTGCAGCCCTCAGCAGTCCAGTCCCTGTACTTTTTGCAGAATATCAGTCTTGATGATTTTCCTAGAGAGAAGTGGCTTCTTCCTGACACCAGGCCATCCTCCAAAAGTCTTTGCCAGGCATTCACGCCTGCCTGCTGCCATTCCTGAGCAAGCTCTGCACTGGTGGTGCCACAATCACAGCTGAATAACCTTTAGGAGATGGTCCTGACACTTACTGGATTTTCTTGGGTACCTGAAGCCTTTTTCACAACAATTGAACCTCTCTCCTTGAAGTTCTCGATGAGGAGAGAGGGAGAACAATAATTTCGAGAACCATTCTCTTTTTAAAGCATCCAATCTGCTATTCCAACTCAATCAGCATGACAGCGTGATCTCTTGCCTCGTCCGTGTCAGCACTCTCACCTGTGTTAATGAGAGTATTACTGAAATGATGTCAGCAGGTACTTTTGTGGCAGGGTTGAAATGAAGTGTAAATGGGTTTTTTTAGGATTTAGTTCATTTTCATTGGAAAGAGGAACTTTGCAATTATTTGCAATCCATCTGATCACCCTTCATAACATTATGGAGTATATGCAAATTGTCATCATAAAAACTGAAGCAGCAAACTTTGTAAAAACCAATACTTGTGTCATTCTCAAAACTTCTGGCCATGACTGTATATACAGCACACCTTCCCTAAGATACCCCACTGCTGCACAGCACAAAGACATGCAAAATTATTATCAAAAGAAGCGCACATTTGATTCTTGTACCTCTTGTTTTAGGGTTAGGGGAGAGACAGAAACTTCAGGTTAAAAAAAAAAAAAAAAAAAAAAAAAAAAAAAAAAAGAAAAAATGAGGTAGGGCTGAAGCTTGAGGAGCAGAAAGAAAAGAGACAGAATGGGGCCGAGCTTTTGACAGGATGGAGGAGTGAAATATTTAGAAGTTCACAGTGCTTCGGGCTCAAAAGAGAAGATTCCTGAAAGGAAAGCAGGGAAGAGGAAAATTACGTGAAACAGAGAAAAGGATGGTAAAAAGCCAAGCACCATGGGGAAAAATAAACAAGGAAAAAAAAAAACACACACACAAACCCAAAAAAAAAAAAAAAAAAAAAAAAAACAGGTGTGGACAATAGTGATGGATATAAAGCCAGGAAGGAGGACACCAGTGACTGAGATGATGTGAGAATAGCTCTAAACTGTAGAACTTCTGGAAAGCTATTCTTAATAATGTGGGTAGCTGTGGGACGTGTGAAAGTACAAAAATACTTGATGTCAGCAAGTCTTCATACAAACATGCATAACAGTTACAATCATGCAACCACCTCCTAATATATTCAAAAGTACTATATCAAACAAGAAAAAATTATCAATGGTCAAAAAAGTTTGCTTGGCCAAATTATTGTAGTTGGTGAATTTCAAGCTCAAAACCATTTTCTGTCAATGTACGGTAAAAAGAAATATTAAATATCAAAAATATTAACCTCACTTATCTCAAGATGCCCTGTACATTTGACTGATTTGATTATTTCATTATCATCAATATACTTTTTATAAAATTATACTTTGCTTCAATTCTAAGACACAAACAAGCTCACAGTTTAGAGCAGAAAATACAATACAGCTGGGTTATCTTTTTCCAGCACCATTAGTCACACTGCAGGAAAATTACCTCAAGACATACTGAGGGCAATGACGGGCCAAATAAAAATCCTGAAATTATAATACAAGAACACAGCACCTACGCTGAAAGGACTAATTAGTGTGAAATCTTTGAAACAGCCACAGCTTTGACTACTGTAGCTGCAGGGAAAACACCATCTAATGCAGGGTTTAATAAAGTAGCAGTTGCTCTGACTGTATGGAGGTACTCCTAAAGGGTGTGCTGGGCACAAAGCCTGCTCTTCGGGTAATAGAGGATATTATAGAGATCACACCACGGTGGGCTGGGTAAGTAGGAAAGCAGACATGCCTGATTAAGATCAAACACCTTTGAAATCTGTGATGACTGATAGGTATGACGGGGGAGAAGCAACCTTGATACTTGAAGCAGTAGCTGACAAAGGCTGAGCATCATATTAAGCTGGTTCCCATGAGTGCACTGACGGAAACCCATGAAGGTAATGGTAATACTGGCACTGCATGCAAAATTATTCATTAATTCACTGGAAATAACAGGCAAAACATGCCCAAATACTTTGATTCTTCAAGAAAAAGGGACATCTAAAACTACTCGAGTAAAAGCAATGTTTATCTTGCAGTTTGAAGTATCACTCAGATCTTGAAATTCCTGTTAAATTGTTCATGGGTTGAAATCTGTTTTCTGGTGGAACACCTTATCCTTTAAGGTTATCCTATAATAGTACTGCATTCTGTCATGATGGCCACAATGCAGGTCTTATTTCTACTTTTGTACTAAATACTTTCTAATATTCTGTTCAGAATAACTGTTACTTTTTGGTTTTGAGACTATCAGAGATTTTATAATGGAGTAATTTACAATACAATTCAACTCAAGGTTTAGTTTAGCAGAAGAAATCTCAGTATTTTCATCAAAATCTGAAACCACAGTTGTCTTTATATTGATCAATCACGGTTTTAGACACCTTTTAACATGCTGGTGTCAGAAGACTAAAACAAAACTTTTGAAAATACCTTAAGTCCTTGCTGAGATTTCTTCCAGCCATAGGTGAGGAGGATGTTTCCCCTGGACTCAAAGATCTAGGATCTTTGCTTTCATCAGGTTTCAGTAGCGTCGTTTCTCTGCACTCCTCTACCCGTAGTTCCCCTTCTCCTTCACCAGGACTACTGCCACTGTCTGGTTTGTAGGTGAAGATAATGGTTGGTTTCTGGGTGGGATCCTCCGCTTTGGCCTCAGTGAACCAGTGCTGATGTTGGGCTGGTGGTGGTGGAAGCATGTGAATTACTGTTCCATCAAGGCCAACCAGCTTGCCCTTCTCCTTCTCCACCTTCTCCCTCTGCTCGTCCTCATCTTTCCGCCTACGAAAGAAGCTCTTAAAGGAGATCCAGCGTTTAGGTTTGGAGCTTTCTGCTGAAATACGTCTCCCTTCTCCACCAGGACTTGCTTCACCTTCGTTGGGTCGCACAGGAGAACTGGAGGCAGAGCTCTTGGTCCAGTTTCCAAAATGTCTCTGGAGTATGTTAGAAGCATGATAAGGGGAGGATGTAGATCTTGGAGGGGGGAAGGGGGCACTGGGCTCTGATCGGGGGCTTGAGAGTGGGACAGCAGCAGAGGCACTCTGAGACTTAGACAAAACTTTTGAGGGTGTGTCTTTCTTTGACTTGGAAAGACAGCCATCGGTTGGGGAAAAGAGAGACTTGGGCCGAATAAGGGTCTCCTTAATGGCATCAGGTGGGAGTGCGTACAGCTCCTCAGAATTGAAAGTTTGGGTTTGTGCTGATGGTGACTCTGGAGGAGACTGAGGAGGCTGAATGGAGGCCACAATCTGTGAAAGCACAGTACTGGCCTCTTCCCTATGGCTTAAAACTATCCCAGAAGATAAAGCTAAGTTTGTATTATCATCTTTATTGCAAGCAACATCTCCACCTGTCTTGTAAGTGTGAGTAACAGTACTGGCAGTAGTGCTGCCTGTAGGTAGGTTTGCATTTGCAGTAATGGCAGGATTGGCAGGAGAATTTGTTGAAATAGTGGGAGAGAAGGCCCCACTTGTGAGGCTCATTACAGTGCTTGTCATAGTGCAAGAGTCTGTAGTGGTTCTAGGTTGTAAACTTGGTGCTTTTGACACTGCTTCAAGTGGAATCTTTGTCTCTTCGAAGGAGGCTTGCTCTGATGTGCCTCTACCAGAGAGAGTTTTCTCTGTTGAGGAGGACTGGACACTCTCAGAGGATCCAATCTCTTCATAAGTATGGCTGGCTACCCTATTACCTACCCCTTTTGCCTGTGGTAGTTCACCACTGAGACCTAAAAAGCTCTTATACACAGCTAGGTTATCATATGCACTTGGATTAATAACAATAGGTACCTTGACAGCGTTCTTGGAGCTGCGGGCATAAGCAGGTTCATCTCGGATAATAATGGGAAAAGGAGGCATGCCTGCATTATTGAAACTGTTGAACTTGATCTCTGATAAGTTTGCAGATTTCACAGGTACAGTTCGAGACGAAGACAACCCAGCAATCGGAGAAGTGGGAGCTGACTTGTGACTGCAGTATTGTGTAGTCAGGGCAGGGCCAGGATTATCCCCAACCCCTGGATCCACTTTAGGTATCTTTTGGCGAGGGCTTGTGCTTGACGTCCACACTTCTTGGTAGCGTATGCTGCCTAATTTTTTTTTGGAGGAACTTGACACAGCAACAGAAGTAGGTGATGTTGGCACCACAGGAGAAGATACAGAAATAGGAGATGTTGGGGACAAGGGCTGGCCTAAAGGAGTGCTACTGGATGTTGTAGGGCTGGAAGGCATTGACAGGTTTTTGGGTTTTTGAGAAGAGTCAGGAATCTGTTCATCATTATTGGCCATGGATGCGGAGACATCCACTACTGTGTAAGGCTTACAGATCAATGACTTTTCCAAATTTACTACACGGTATGGTTTAGCTTGTTCCTCTGTGGGACTAAAACTTATGGTGACTGGTTGACCAGGAAGAGCTTGGGGCATTGGCATGCCTTCTCTGCCATCCTGATCTTCTAATCTAATGGCCAGGACAGCTTTGTGTGTTTCAGCTACCTTTAGTGGACTCAGTGCCCTGTTGACAGGTTCTTTCTTTGGAGAAGTGCAGGCGACAGGTGGCTTACAAAAAGTGGGAGAATGCAAACCATTTCGAAGGACACAATTAGCGCTGCTACCACTGCTGGATGTTGTTCGAGAATCCTCAGGTATTGATGACGATGATTCTGGAGAAGTGGCAGACTCTGAATTTGACAGGAAACCGCTACCTTGCATGTCACGAGGTCCATAGGAAATAAGACCTCCATTGGAATCCACTGAAGGATAGCCATTTAAGATCTCATCATAGCTATCATCATAGTCCACTGCACAAATTCGTTGTAGTGAGCGGTTGCGAAGTGGCACAGTGTTCCACTTTTTCCCTGCAGCAAAGGGCACCGGAGACAATGTGGCAGCACGGAAATTAGCAAATCGTGGTTGGCCTCGCATACGAATTTCCATGGCTAGTAACTCTTCATCACTTTCATCCCAGCTCTCATGTTCTTCATCATCATCTCTTTCAGTGTCTTCCTCCTCGTCCTCCTCTTCCTCCTCATCTTCACTTTCACTTGTAAACTCCGGGTAACAAAAGCGACCACCCTCTGTGCTGATGATCTTGGTGCTATCACTAAGGGATACCTGTTTTTGAGCAGTGCTGCCACCCCCACCACCGCCACTACTAGTACTACTTCCCATGGCCAGACAGCTTGAGGCTGGCAGGCCTCTTTCTAAGGATCGTCGGTATGAACTACTGATTCGACCCCAAAACAAGTCCTTTGAGCCAGAAAGTGGTGTGGGGCTAGAACTCGGACCCAAACCAACAATCTCTTTAAGGACATCTGTCAAGCCACTGTTGTTATTACCACTAGGCGTCCTTGGGCTAAGTTGTCCATAACCCTCAATCTCATCATTGTCATCCTCTCCTTCATTGTTGTTGCTGGGCCCAACAGGCCTTTTTCGGTTCAGTCCATTGCGATTCCAGACTGTGAAAGCTAATGTTTTGCCTTGTTCTATTACATTTGGTGGTTGCTGGAGGTTGCCATCTGAATCGAGTCCTGCAGAGGAGCAGGGCAGCATCATAGTGGGCTTAACAGCAATGGTTGGCTTCTTAGCCACGGGTGGACGGAAGTGCCCTGAGCGAGCAGACCCACTGCCAGTTCGCTGGGAACTGGTGGTATGGTTAGGGTTGGCTCTGGCCCCAGCAGGTGGCAGGTTCTGTTGCTGGGATGTTTGAGGCCTTTGTTCAGAAGGAGGCTTCCCTCCACTACTCTGAGCTAGACAGTGCAGACTCTTTGGTTTAAAGCAGTTCTTGCACTCGCCAGGTTTCCACACGTGCTCTGTGAAGGTGCTGCAGGCCGACATGGCTGCTGGTCCAAAAAGTCAGCCTGTTAGGTCAGTGGACAGGGAATCCCTCCATGAAGCTCCAAACTACAGTGAGTATCTGTAGAACAGCAACAACGGATACTATTCAAACCTCCAATGTGGGGGGGACACTGGACCTAAAAAAAACAAGAGAAAAAGAACACACACAACTTAATTCAGTTGATTCTTAATTTAATTCCATGAATAATTCATCTGGAAATGGTACACAGGGTTTAAACTTAGTTGATCACAAAGTTCTAACAATGTAGGACTAAAATACAAAGCCAAACAAGGAAAAATTGATCCCACAATACAATTACCTTCTGTAACATTGCCAGCTAAACTAAGGTAATGAGTACAATGAGGCAGAAAGGCGGAAACAGAAAGAAAAATCATCTGTGGGAGGGAGAGTCAGGAAGACAGTATTACAATTTCTCCATTAGGTGGCAAACTTTCTCTACTAAGTCAGTCCATCCTATAGGGAACTGATCTGTTTTCTAACCCAAAAATGGTCCTATAAGACTCAGAAAGCCAAGGGGCAGAAGCAATGAGAACTTAGAGAGGTTATTTCTGCATTATTATGGAATGTTTCAGTGAAGCTTAAGTAAAATAAAGTCACTGATGTTGTTAATGACTCAAAACCCCAAATCCCATGAACATTTACTTAGATGGAAAATGTGATTCAGTGGAGTTCACATGTAGTGACACCTGACAAATGGCTGACAGTTTTTTAGGCCATTTATTTATAGTGCAGTCTAAAAGTAAAATAGTAGTAAGCCTTGTTTGCATTTACCTTTAACTAATTAAATTTAAATAACTCTAAATTTAACTAATTAAATTTAAATAACTCTAAACAATGGCTGTAAGTGTTGACATGGACACAAGATGATCAGCGTGACCAGTTGCTCTTCCAGGACAGAGTCCTAAGAATTTTAAGACAATGACGCAAAACTAAAGGCTATGAAAAGATGTTATAAGGCTGGTGAGAGATCTGCCCTTAACTGTCAGTCACTTGATGTTTCATTGTTGAAAATTACACGTAAGTCCCCAAAACCAAAATGTAAGGTCTTAAGGGGTGGCTGTAGCTCAGTAGGTAGAGCAGGTCACCTACTGATCGGAAGGTCAGCGGTTCGAATCCTGGCTACTCCGGGCTACATGCCAATGTATCCTTGGGCAAGATACTTAACCCCAAGTTGCTCTCCGACCGTTCTGTCGGAGTATGAATGTGAGTGAATGTTAGTTAATTAAAAGCACTTAGCTTCATAAAAATGGAAGTGCTTGTATGAATGGGAGTGCATGGGTGAATGCAAACAGGTTGTATAAGCGCTTTTAGTGCTCATACTGAGTAGAAAAGCGCTATATAAGAACTAGTCCATTTAAGACAAAACCAAATGAAATCCAACACACACACACACACAAGAGACTTTGACTTTGGAGCAGCTAATTTTTTTTGGGAAAAAAAAAAACATTCAGTAAGATCCTTTAGTCAGTTCAATATTAAAGAACCCACTTGAATATTGAACAGACTTTAATTTCTTCACTCTTCAAATTGGACTGAATGCAAACAACCAAAAACCTGAAAACTGGCAACTAACCACACAGTTATTCTTCAAATTGAAGTAAACCAACTCTAAAACGAATGACGCCCGTTTAAAAAAAAAAACCTGCTTCAAAAAAGATCTATGGTTAAAAATTCACACCATTCATGCTGTAAAACAAGAGCTGACATTTTCAAACTTTGGCACATACATGGTCTGAAGCTGTCAGCCCCAGTGCGAACAAGGTATCAGACCCAACTTGTTTTCTCAGCTGATGTGTTCATATTTATATACTCTTTAAATTACACAATGCTAAAGTGCCTTATGTTAAATCACTTCTAATCATAAAAACCAAACCCTAGTTATTAGCTAAATATACTGAAAGAAGAGAAAGATGGGATTAAACAGCTTTCTGGAACACTTGTTAAATTCAGTTAAGCCGCACTTCAATGCAAATCATGAATCTAATGGAGGAAGAAAGACAAAGAAAAAGCCATTAGCATTTAGATGTGCTTTATGCTGATTGACCAGTCCAGTTTCTCACAACCAATTATAACAAGCTCTGAAATACCACATTAACATCAAATCCATGGATAATAAACAAAGTGTAACTCACATAGCCAATTAAAATCAAGCTCAAACCATGTTTAATATCACACAGGAATTTGTATGTTACACAACCTGGCACAGTTTATGTACCATTTCTAAAACTGGTGTGCACTGAACAAATATTTCCAAGGATAGAAGACTAGACAAGAAAAAACTAGGTGATGTCAAGAAAGGGTCAGATTGAAATGTGCATATAAAAAGCAATTAAAGGCAATGAATTCTGTTCTTGAACTCACCACCCTTTCTTAAAAGTGCAGGTAAGTTACTCTGATTTATCTAATAAGGTTTGCTCATTGACAATCTAAAACCTTTGGGGGCAAAAAAAAAAGGAGAAAAAAAAAAGACTAGGATCAAGACGCACCTGACCCTGATCTAGTCAAAAACCAATTTAAGTTTCAGCTTTCATTTTAGTTCAATCCAAAGCTATATTTCACTGTTCCATAATAATGTACATTAGTCCTAAAACAGAGCTATTACCCATGTTCAACTACAGATGAGGGTTTAGTTTCACAGCCTGAGGAAAGAAACTGACCCCAAAGACTGAAGGTATAACACCTGTTGATGTAAACGGGAGTGTGTGTCTTTGCATTGTTTCTTCTAGGAAATAACCCAGCAGACCTGCATCTGGTCTTGACTAGAGTCTTGGATAAGATTCAGGAATTTGCTTCTCTTTTTTTTTTTTTTTTTTAAACCATGGAAACCAATCAATAAAACCTGAAGCTTTTTCCCTCAGCCAGCAAAATCTTATTAAGTGTTGTTTGCTAAACCAATATTCATTCTTTTGGCTGGGATTTGATAGCTCATTCAGTTCTGCTTGACATGTCAGGGCTGCCAAAGGATTATTGTAAAATACTTGGCCTGAATACACTAGTGACTATGCTTTACGGGTGAGAAGACACCCAGAACACAGAGAATTTGAGATGTCTCTGACCAAGGATGAAAGCTTTTGTTTATCATTTGGCTTTATAAATCAAAGTAACCAAATATAATGATCATATAGACATGGTACCATGACCACCTGTGGAGCTCAACATGCAATAACTAAGAAAAATTGTGTTAAACATTGGCCTTTCTTCTGATCACTTCTGGCAATGTATTACAAAAGCATTTCCAAAGCAATATCTACCTAACTAAATATAAGAGCATTATCTGCGTTTATGAGTGAACGTGACCTGCAGTTAATCAAATAAAGCTGGGGGATGACTCATTGTAGGGCTGATATCAACAGAGTTAGGTGAATCAGCCACAGAGCCATGGACGTCAGGTCCTGTACGGAAGGATGTTAAAATGACAACACCCCACCCCGGGATAGACACAATAAAATAGGAACTCCTGAATCAAACTTTGCTGACCAAGTCGCACTGGGCGGGAGAAGATTTATCCTGTTATACTGAACAGGCTGCATCCACACAGGAAATAGTGACTGTAATTCAGACAATATTATTCCAAAGCTGTCACAGTGTGACACGTAAGCACTGTGCCAGACTTTCAAAAAGTACAACCCAAGAAAAGCCAAATGTGTGTCCGTGAAAGGACCATAAAACTATTCAACTCAGAATGATAGCATGCATGATCATTTTGTGAAATCCTGACCCTTACCCTATGTGAGAAACAACAGAACAATATTAGGACTCTGCTTTTGCACGTGTGCTATTAAAAACGGACAGCAGGGAAAAGCATCAAATAAGTGGTATTAATGTGGAAACAAGTTTCTTTTTACTGGCTCATAATTCTTTTTTAGGAAGGTGAGCACAATTAGTCTGCATATACTAAAGGCAATGCATCTCTGTTAACTTAAAAAAAAAAACATCTATGCATTCTCCTGCTGTTTTGGCCATTTTATAAGAGTATATTATGCTTCAGTAAATTATACCTGTATTTACAAAATGGCAAAAAAGCACATACAGTGCTAGCAAACTTCCTTTGCCTCAGGCTAAAACCACATAGTGGGTCACCAGCTTTTCTATGCAGGAACAACCCTAGGATTTCTGAATAATCCATCCATCCATCCATGTATTTCTGCTGCTTATCAAGGGCTGGTACATCTAAGCAGGGATGCCTAGACCTCCTTCTCCCCAGACACCTCCTCTAGCAGTTCTAAGGGGGCGCTGAGGTGTTCCCAAGCAACTAAGACACGATCTCTCCAGTCTAAACTTGTGGCCACAGATGAGGATGGGAAAACAGACCAACCAGTAAAACACCAGCTCCACTTTCAAGCTCAGATCCTTCTTAACCAGAATACACCAGTACAGCATCCTCAATACTGCAGACACTGGACCGCTCTCTCCTTCCCCCACTTGTGAACAAAACCCTGAGGTACTTGAAATCCTCCAACAACTCAGTCTCAACTGAGCACTCCACCTTTTTCAGACCGGGAATCATGGCTTCAGACTTGGATGTACCAATTCTCATCCTAGTTACAAACTGCTCCAGTTTAAGCTGGAGGTCATTGCTCCATGAAGCCAGCAGAGCCCCATCATCTGCTAAAAGCAGAGACGAGATCCTGAGACCACTGAACTTGACAATTTTCAATAATGTTTTGAACACTAAGAAAATACAGCTTTTTTTTTTTTTTTAAATAAGATCTAGACCAGGCAGACAGTGCCACAACATTATTTATCCCTTGACAGAAGATGGAGGGGCAAAAGAGATCGGTTTTCTGTAGAAATCAGGAAAAAAGCCTTCTCATTGTGTTTATTGCCTTCAAAGCAGCTTGATGGAATTATGAGAAGCAGCTACCACGGAGCTTTCTAATAAGATAATTCACTTTTCATGCTGCCATGTTTCTGATCACACTTGTGAGAAGAAGACATCAGATATTCAATACGCCACATACACGATCCCACCAGCAGAAACCTCCCGTGATGGATGTGACAGCATATTTTACTTTCCTCTCTTCCCTCATTAAAATTCTGTTGCTGTTTGATTTAGTTTTCCAGTCCTGTCATAGTGCAAGACTGCATCCACGAATAAGTAAAACACATTTGTGTATCCTAGTTTCTCACTAAGCAAAACAGTTCCACTGTGTAACTGGTAAAACCTCACATTATCTAGTCTCGCATGACTGCAGCAAACTGGACAACACTTTGCTGCTAGCTCTTAAAATTAACCAAAAATGTCCAAAATAACATGCAGTAATTATTTAGCATCCTCTTCCTCCTCACCTCAAAGTCTCATCTCCTGAACTGAAGTCAGGGCTCTAACGTGCAGAAATATGCTGATTTATACCCAATATTGTCACAATTACTTATTGTTAGCAGATTAGACATGTGACCCTCCCGTCTCTGGACAGGTGACAGCTAAACAACAACAGCAGCTGGTTATAAACTAACAGTATGCCAGATAATGTTAGGCTGGAGTGTCCTAAAACTCACACTTTGCCTCTGATAAACAGTTAGATTACATTCTCACATTCTTTATGAGAGTTTATTCACTGTCAGAGTCCAACAATGTTAGATCAAAGATAGCTTCACTAACGCCAACTAACATTTGCAGAAACAGCAGCGCTTACCAACAGAAAAGTTCAGGATATCCTAAACAGGTCACCTCGGTATTGCTGTCATCAGACAGAAGTGAGTTTCACAGACTCTGACTCGTACTGGAAGCTTTACAGCCTCCTCCAAAGTAAATAGACGAGCATGTTTCTCACCCTGCTTATTCACAGCTGAGGTAAACAGTGGACTGACAGTCTACCCAGATAGCAAAAAGGCTGTGGGGCAGATCCAGTCCGGAGTCACTTTGCTATCTGATTTTAGCCGCCATTCATCACTACAGATGAATGGCGGCTAAAATCTTTGAGGTGACTTGGGGGGTCATAATGTAAAATACTGCAAAATATTTATTTTGACACACTACTGTTCTACAGTGGCCAATGTAGCTAGGATTAGGCATTTGAATTGGGAAGGATGAGAAAACAGAACTAAGTTGGCTGCAATCTCTTGATATCCAGTGGTGAGATTTTACACACTGTCAGCCGGTTTCCCAGTCATGGATTAAGCATGGTCCTAGACTAAAAGGAAAAGGTCAATGAAGACCACAATAGGAAAAAGAATTTAGTCCAGGATTAGACATAATCCCTGTATGGGAAACTGGGCCTGTAACTTTAAATGTATCCAAACTAGGTTAAAAAGTTACTTCAATGAGAGGGAAAACAGAATGGCTGGACAGATAACATGAAATGCTATGTTAAATTATTTACAGATATTTGTACCGAGAAAGAAGATGAAGGATCAATCAAATATATACAATGCTATGAAAAAGTATTTGCCCCCTTTCTGATTTCTTAGTTTTTTCCATTTGTCACACATGTTTCAGATCATCTAGTAAATTTTAGTATGAGTCAAAGATCACCTGAGTAAACACTAAATGCAGTTTTTAAATGATGATGTAATTTATTAAGGGAAAAAAAGCTATTCAAACCTACCCGGCCCAATGAGAAAAAAGAATTGCCCCTGAAAACTAATAACTGGTTGTGGCACCCTTGGCAGACAGAACTGCAATTAAGTGGCAATGACTCTTTCACAATGCTGTGCATGAATTTTGGCCCACTCTTCTTTGCAGAATTGTTTTAATTCAGTTGCATTGGAGGCCTTTTGAGCATGGACAATCTCAATCTGATTTAATTCCAGACTTTGATTAGGCTGCTCCAAAACCTTCATGTTGCTTTTGTTTTAGCCACTCAGAGGTGGACTTGCTCGTGTGTTTCAGATCCTTGTCCTGATGCAAAACCCAAGTGCACCTGAGCTCCAGGGCAAGAACTGATGAGCGAGCATTCAGGATTTTCTGGTAGAGCAGAATTCACGGTTCCATCAATTATGGAAGTTTGTCCAGATCCTGAAGCTGCAAAGCAGCCACCATGTTTGACTGTTGGTATGGTGTTCTTTTTATGAAATGCTGTGTTAGCTTTATGTCACATGTAATGGGACTGCTTCTTATACACTGCTCTTCTGTTCTACATGAGCACTGAAAGCGCTTTATACAACATGTGTCATTCATTCATTCTCACAATCACACGCTGATGAATGCATCAGGAGCAACTCAGGGTTCAGTATCTTGCCCAAGAATACTTTGGCAAGATACTACCTCCTGAGCCAAAGGCACCGCAGCAGGATCTAGTGCAAATGAAGCCCTGGATGGCTTCTCTTATACCCATCAATCCTTTCCTAAACCACAAAAAGCAGTGTGTTTAGTTCACACAGCTCAAAATGAGGTATATAATCATTCAAATATGATAAATTCATACAGAAAGAGAGAGAAAAGCTTTGTGAAATCTGTCTGGCTTTTGTGATCGACTTCGTTTCAATATTAAAATGATTCTAAACGCGGACATGTTTTTTGCAATAAAAGTGCTCCTACTTATGGCCATCAGCCAAATTATCTATTTTTGTGTTGCTTTCATTATGTAACAGATCTTATGCAACACAGCGGAAATGTGATGAATAACAATACAGCAAATTGTTTTAATGCCTGATTAAAAGAAAAAAGAAAAAACTAATGATAAACAAACATTTTGCTCACAACCACTTTACCACTTTTTTCTTTTGTTTGGGATTGTTCTATGATAGATATTGTTTTATTGATCCAGTCTTTGTGCATTTCCATTAGTACAGACATATATAGTTTCTGTAGTGAAAATAGTAAAAATAACCACCTTTGTTACCAAACATAAATATTGATTTGTAATTGCATTTTCACAGAAATACATAAATCATCTTGTCTGTTTTGTGTCTACATTATTATTGGTGTCTACATAATTATTCTCCTCCATCTTGTCTTATTTATCACTGACTTTCCTTTCATGCATATTGGATGAGGCCCAGGCATTAGTGACAGTTTAAATGGGGATTCCTTTCGTCAGTAAAGACAGAACAGGTAGTGAAAGTTCTCCATCAAAATTATAATGGCATCCTAGAAAATTAGATTTTTTTGTGCCCAGAAAGATAAGTACAAAATCAACATAAAGTTCAGACATCTTTATCTCTAATAAATTGCCCAATTTGTCCTCAGTGAGCTTAAAACAGGGATGTGGGATAGTACTCAATACTTGTACAAAATTAGGTTATGGCATCACGAAAAATGTTGTATTTTACATACGATTTAATAAAGAAATAATGAATGCAAAACTGGCTAATCTATAGGAAGGCTTCATGACTAATTTCATCACCGTAGCTAACAAACAGAACCAAATATTTCATTGGCGACTCAAACTGGAATGGCAAAAATGAGAAATGAGGCTGGTGTTTGTAGCTCAGCACCGCGTGGGTGGGAACAAGCTAAAGGCTAGTTTTATTTGCTGTCTCAGCTCAGCATAAAACTTTGCCTCCTGTACTACTGTTATTTTGTTTTGGAAATGGTCAGTTACATGTGTCAACCCACTGTTCTCTGCTTCGCAAATTACCAGTTGGCACCACATATTATAGCCACTAGTGCTATGACTGTAATCTACCTGTTGCCTGCCAGTACCGAGCACACTCACGTCTCCCTTTCAAGCTGGGATTCACTGCGAACTGCACATAAAATCAGATTGTGATGATTTGCAAATCATTTAAACCTTAGATTGAATTGTAAATGGCATCAGTTGCTGAAACAGATTTTTTTTTATTATTCTTTGAAAAATATACGCTTTCACTTTTTATTTACATTTTACACAGCATCCCAATTTTCTGGAAAAGGGTTTGGGGTTGTACTGCATGTAAATAGAGAATAGATTATTACATAATTACATAGGGAAATAAGTGTGTACGCTGGTGTGTTTGATTCAAAGCCAAAAATCAAACCTAGATAATGCTCTCTGTGTGTTATAATTATCTTATAATTATGTTGGCTCTCATAAGAATTATAATGTTTGTTGTATATGAGCAGCTGCTCCAAAGTCTCCTCTCCTCTCATTTTCAAAAGCTCTTTTGCCTCATCTGTATTTTTCCCCTCCATTCTCTCTCTCTTGCAAAGTTTTTCTTTTTTGTTTGTTTTTTTCCCTATAGCTCAAAATTTTCCCACTCTCTTCTCTCTGCATCTCCTTTTCCCTACCCACTCGCTTTTTTATTCAGGCCGTTTACTGAGGACTTTTTTCCCCCCACTGTCGCTTTGTCTTCTGAAATATGTAAATCTGTCTCTTCTGCCCTGCTTTATTTCAAAAAGCACTTCAAGCAAGGGCTGTGAAACTTGAATTATGCAAACCACCACCACCTCCAAAAAAACGCCAGTTAGAAGGTATCCCACACACAATAACACCACACAACCCATGCCAGCAAAAACACCTTTACACTTGTACTGCGAACACCAAAAACAAACCATGACTTGCGTGTAAATCTTGACAAGTGACAAAGTGAATTTGTACTAAAATTCACACTGCAAGCTGCATCTGTGGTTACATAACATGTTTTGATCCTCGGCTCCACCTGTCCACATGTCTGGAGCAAGATGCTGAGCACCAAATTACTCCTAATGGGAAGGACACCATCTTGCTAGATTAAGCTGCTATTAGTTTTTTGAATTTATGTGCGAATGAGTGGCAAATACAAGTGCCAGATATATGCAGCCATGTCCAACTACGAGTCATGTTAATTTACATGTATTGAATTTCAAACAAGAGTACTGCACCTTAGTTCTGTAGATCTGTTGGTACACTAATACTGTTGGGCAAACACATCAGTGTGTCTGTGTGTACTGAGAATGTCCTATAGAGTAATTTACAGAGGAACTAATGATTACATTCAATATTGATTGATTGGTTGGTTTTTCATGCATCTAAAGTGCAGTACTTGTACCTGACCATTTTCAGAGGAATGGTTTTTGTTTGTTAAGCCACTTAATACTGACCTAAGAATCATTCAAGCATTAAAAAGGCTTCTAACTCAAGGGCTGAACCAGTGTTGTGTCTACACATAGCAGACAACTTAGCAAATGACCAATTTTAAATTGCATGCTTAGGCAAGAGCTGATAGCTGGAAACTTCACTCTCTCTGCATGATGTGCAGTGTATCTTCTATAGTACCATACAACAAAGAGCTTTGAATGTCCTTCAAGAAGCCTGGAGAACTATTCCTGAAGACTATTTGAAGAAATGACAAGAAAGCTGCCTCAGAGTGTGTTGAACAATAAAGGGGGTCATAGCAAATACTGACTTTCAAGCTCATTAGAATTGTATGAACTCTGTTTTTGCCTTATATACTGAATTTCAATGTATGTTTGCACGATTCCATAAAATTGCTGCAGAAATTTCCCATTTTCCTAGCAACATTAAAAAAACAAAAAAAAAAACAGGGGGTGACTCAAGACTGCACAGTACTGCAACATGCTGTGCGACTCCCCCATTCTTCCCACTCTAAAGAAGGGTTGCACAGTATGAATCATAGCTAACAGCTTATTTAGCATCAGAGCAGAGCAATGGAAAAACAAACAAAAGCTTATTATCAAGCACATGTCATTTAAGGCTATTTAATACTACTGGTTCACAACAATGAAGATTTCCACACACATTTCCACAGCTTATTCTACTTTACACACATCTCTTTAGACAGCACGCAAGGTGGAAGTCAGCTGGACTTAAAAACAAACAAACCAAAAAAACACTGCTGTGACACAATGGGCCAATGCAGAGACAACGATCTCTTTGAATTAATTAATTACAAGAACTCACCTGTCTCAGCATCATGCACACACACCCACGCACAACCTGAAGGATGAGACAGGGCTTCACAAAGGAAATATATTGCTGTAGTTTTTTTGCAGAATCCAAATCTCAGTATCAGTTAGACTCAAGTGTATATTTTTTATAATTGCTATTGTTTTGTCTATCATATAAAGTTAACTTTATCTCAAAGGGACCTATGCTGTCAGTAATTCCTGTCAGAAAAGAGGCCATGAACAGTATATAAAAACCTGACAGCTCTATGTATCCAACTGTGGCTGTCATTATGAGCATTCACAACACACACACACAAAAAAAACAAAAAAAAACGCACACACAAGCCTACATGCATAATTCAATCCCATATACCCACAAAAATGTATAAACTTCGGTGGTGCCACTTGTGGCTTTCTCTCAATGACAAAAATCTGAAAACAACACAGTAGTCATACAGATGTCATACACACCCACACACACCAACAAAGCTTTGCTTCATTAAAAACAAAGACAGTCAAATAAAATGTGGTGCATGTGCATGTGTGCGTCGGAGGGCAGGTTTCTGCTTCAGTCCCCCACCCCAGAAAATCTACTTGCCAGTGCAGAGTTAGTGGTTCAAGTGAGATGCAGTGTTGGCCAGTGATCTGTGACCATCTGCTCCTCATTTGATAGCAGCAAACACTGTCTGGTTTTGTGCCAGGCGAGATATCACAGAGCACCTGCTGCTTGGTGCCACTACCACCAAGTCACAAGCCCCATGAGACTGCCAAGTGAGACCCAGATTTGTACTGGGATAAGAATAACTTCTGAAGAGGGTCTGGTGGGATAGAACTTTATTCACTGAAAGCTGCTCTAGAAATGCATAAAATATTTCCCTCAATATGTGGCTTTTTAAAAATAAAAACAGTTTAAGCAGCAGAAAACCAAAAGATTTTGAAAAAAAAGATCAATGCCATCAGCTGATTAGAAAAGGAACCTCTTTGTGGGACTACTACTTCTTGCACTTTCAAGCCCATTTTTTAAAAATTCCCATACCATCAGATCTCTCCATATCCTTTATTAACCCAATACACCCGTGGCCCCCTCATCATTGCCCTCCATCAGTCATAAAGAAGAAAAAGCATGTGGGACCTGTCTGAGACAGACTGCAAGGATGTCACTGTGTATTTAGCAACCACGAAATTTAAACCAGAGTGGAGCCTTACCAGCCAAACCTCATCACTCATCCTGTTTCCACCTGCTTGATCCTGACTCAGGTAGACTAGTGTCTAGATGTGTGATTGGGCTAGTTGAGCAGAAGAGGATGCAATAATGGTGTCTGGACCAGTGTTAATTTCGTTGATGAAATATTTTCGTCATATTATTTGTCAACGGCCCTTTTTTTTCATGACGATAACGAAATGATAAATAAATAAAAAACACCTAAATTGACAAAATTAATTGACACTTTAATCAACAAATGAAAACGAGACAGAAAAAAAAATAGGCAGGGACAAGTTAGGAAAACATCCAATCAGAACTGATTTAATTTTGTGATAGGGCGGAACAAGTTAGGAAAACATCCAATCAAATGCACAGTCGTGCAAATTTGCTCTAAACCCGGGAAGGCCAAACTAGCCTGTGACTTATCTTTACTTCCGATAGAACTAAGTGATGTAAACAATGTCAGCAGGGAGAAAGAGAAGAGCCGATGTATGGACACATTTGTCCTTTGATACCGTGACAAACAAAACGATGTGTAAACCATGTGTTGGGTAAAAACGACAAATCTTAAACAATATCTGCAAACCAGTCACCCAGATCTCCACGCAAAGGTAAGTATTTTAATGTCATGCAGGGTAAAGTGTTTTTCCCAGTTTAGCGTTTGTGTTTAGAGAAAATCTCCACACCGCGGTGGATTAGCCTTTCCTAATCTTAGTCCTGAACACTGCCCTGTACCTTTCAGAGCGTGTCCTGCTGTAAAACGCTCATATTATCTCAGTAAGGTGGTGTTAATGATCAGGTGTGTGGGAAGCAGGTAAAACGCTAATGTTAATATTATTAATAATATTCCATAACTTTTAATAAATGTTTAATTTTGTGTAAGTGTGTATAATGACTAATTCAAGGGAACTGAAGAAAAAGCATTTACATTTTACACCCTTTATATTTTAGTCGACTAAATTGACTGTAGATTCAGTCGATTCTATTCTTACATTAAGTCATCGACTAAAACTAAAACTATTCGGATGACTAAATTATGACTAAAACTAAATTACATTTTCATTAAAAGACTGACTAAAACTAAATCAAAATTTTCTGTCAAAATTAACACTGGTCTGGAGGTGTGTTTCAAGAGTGTGAAAGTGGTGGAAATGTGACTGTAGTGTTGTGAAGGTGAAACACACAAGATGCTGTCTGAATGTGAGACAATAAGGGAGAAGAACCTCTCTGTTTGTTAAAACAACAGTTTGATGTGATTCGTTCCTATACCAATATCAAGATAGAGAATTTGGTACTATACCAATTAGGGGTGTGCGATATATATCGTCTACGATATCGTAAGTGCCATGTTAACAATGTGCGAGCTGACGTGTGCGTGTGCGCATTGAGAGTGTCCGTACTGTGTGTTAGCATAGCTGCCTAAACAACACACCTAAAGCTGGAAAAGAGTGAACACACTGCATCAGGGGAAGAAATTCAGACATCGGCAGCCTTTAAGTCTACAGCCTTAGATTTAATTCCTAGGTAAGGAGGTGGTTTGAATTTGAAAAGACTGACATTGATCAAAAGACGGCAGTTTGCAGACTTTGTAAGAAAGCGGACAGCTCGACAACTAACCTGTTCCATCATCAACGAGTATGAGGACTATGACAAGTTTCGGGAACCCTCTGTCCAAGGCAAACCTAAATCAACTAAGATGCTTGGCAAAACACACACTCAGCAAACTTTATCCCCCCGTGACCCCAACTAGAGGGATAAAGAGGAAGATACACTAATGGATGAATGGATTTTAATATCCTTTAAGTTAAAGTAGGTATGTTACAATCACTGCATCACAACCTAGCAACGTTCTCGGAGCTCACCTGTTTGTTGGAGCCTCGGAAAATACTGTAACAGACTGGATTACAAGTTTCTTGATGTGTTAACGTTCTAGTGTTCACAATTTCTCCTTAGTTAAGGCAGAGGCACTCGTACACTGCAGCAATAGGATTAACTGAGCATCCTTAGATGTGCAATGATTTAGAGGGATGCTACAATACGCTAAAGCGGTCTACCAAAAAAGCAGGTTTATGATCAGATGAAGGTGTGTATTTTCTGTGATTTTTTTTTTTTTTTTTTTTTTTTTTTACAATAATGTAGGGGGGAATCCCCCTGGACAGTTTTTTTTTTTTTCCCATTCTGTAAAGTCTTCCTTATTGAGCGATTGCTTTTGAAAAACTCGCTCAAGTTAACGTGTCAAAAACACTGATTTAATTTTACTAGCTTGTACTTCTTTTACGAACACGTTTTTAAATAATGCAAAATATCGTTTATTATCGCTATTGACAAAATCACAGAAAATATCAAGATATTCTTTTCTGTCAATATCGCACACCCCTAATACCAATAAGTATTAAGTACAGTCTGTGGACACTAAAAACAAAAGTACACAGGCTTTAGGATTCTGCTTCCACACATAGCTTTGCATTAAAGAGACGGGCATTGTTGTTGTCAGTTAGGGCAGGCCATTTATAAAACAAAAACAAAAAATAAAACAAAACCAACCAAGCAAATTCATCCACCCATCTGTCCATCTGCAAGCTAAGCTGGGTATTCCATCCATCCATCTTTCTTCCCTGGCATTCATAGGCCAGATGAAATACATAATCTTTCCAGCAAGTAGTGGGCATACCGTGGGGTCTCTTCCCAGTTGGGCGACCGAATCCTTTTAACATCAAGCAGCAGCAGCTCTACTCCGAGATCCCTTTCGATATCCAAGCTTCTCCCCCATCTCTAAGGCTGAGCCCACCCACTCGATGGAGGAAACTCATTTTGGTCACTTGTATCTGTGCCCTTACTTTTTCAGTCATTACCCAAATCTCACAACCATAGGTGAGAGTTGGAAAGTAGATGCACTGGTAAGTCAGAAGCTTTGCCTTACAGCTTAGTCCTCTCTTCACCATGACAGGCTGATACAATGCCCGCATTAGTGCTGAACCAATCTGAGTCCACCTCACGCTTTGCTTTTCCCATCACTCATGAGTAAGAATACTTGAACTCCCTCACTTGGGGCAGTCTCTCTCCTATATTTATCAAAATAGGATCACGCAGTAGGCGCCACATTTTTTACATTACTTTTACTCTGATTTACAGTTTATGCTTAGTAGCTTAATTACTGAAATATACTTCCATTTTCAGTGTTGTTTTTCCTTTGTTGAAGACTGGTAATACCCAAGAAGCATAATGTGTTTTAGTCGAGGCTTATTTTTGTCCCCATCTTCAAATTTGCACCACCTACAAAAATGTAAGAATCCACCTCGTATTGTTTTAGCATTCATATGAGAGGTATGTAAATTCCACATGACAGTTAAAGAACAAAGTGTAAAGATGGGAAAAGCAGTTGAGTCAAAGAAAAGGCTTAATTTGAGGATGCTGAGGCATAGAGGGAGACTGTACACAAACCCAAAAACAGTCAAAAAAGTGAAACAGTGACCACTGAATGGAATAAGAGATGGAGAGATTGAGATATAGAGCAGCAAGGCATCAAAACCACAAGCAGGAAGCTCATGTTAAATTTCTAAATCAGATTCTGCTACACTTACCTCTCCACAGAGAGGCAATGTTTTTCCCTTGAGAAAAGTCAGTATACTGAGGACAGGAGCTCATTTCCAACCCAGAGCACGTTTAGTGAGAGGGAGTGGGAGCTCGCTGAGCCTGGTACATAATAGTGGAATAACCAAGACTGAAAGCTGAAGCCATGAGGAGATGGGATATGGGATTTTCTGCTGCTTTATGGCAGAGGGCTTGAATGATAAGACAGCCGTGGCAGTGGGACAGACAAGAGTAGAATAGATATGAAATAGGGTTGGAACTGCAGAGCAAGATGCCCCGGGAAGTGAGAGAAAGCAAAGTTCACTGTTTGTTAAGCCCAGAAAAAGTCATCGTCTGCTACCACGAGTTCATTAAAGAAGAAACCGCTGTCACATTCTTTGAGTGCTATATCAAAAGCTTTCAAGATGTTATTTTGGAGAGAAGGAAAATAGGCCATGAAGCACACACAACATTACTGTTAGTGATGCTGCAGTTAACTGATGCTACTTTTTTTTTTACCAGGCTTCATTTTTGGAGAGCCCATCAACCAGCCAGCTGCAATGGTGAAAAGCTTTATGATATATTCTTCTATTTTTATTTGTTTTTTTTTTAGCAACTAAATTAGTTGAAAACAGAGATGGCTGATAAACTTAAGGGAATCTAGTGACTCAGTTTTGCTGTGTTTCTCTCCTGATGGGAATGGTTTGTTTCAAGGTGACAGTCTACCAGTATGTTAGATACTTAGATATTTCTTCGGAAGGAATGGTGTTTTATTACTGCCTTAGATGGGCTAGAGACTCAAGGAGTCATCGCCATGGTTCACTGAAGCAGTTCTGGCAGTACTTGGTGGATCAACACATTATACTGGATTTCCTTTACTTTGACACCCATCTGAGATGAGTCCCTTGAACTCTACTGAAAGGATAACCACTTCCCTAACATTGGTGGTTTGGTCTTTGGCTGCCATTTGCCTCATGTTGAAGTTTTCTAAATCATAGGTTTGAGTTCAAAACAAGTTGGAATTTCATATATAATGTGCTATATTTGTACTAACTGGACCTCCATCCATCCATTCTCTTCCGCTTATCCAGGGCCGGGTCGCGGGGGCAGGAGCCTAAGCAGAGAAGCCCAGGCTTCCCTCTCCCCAGCCACCTCCTCCAGCTCATCCGGAGGGACCCCAAGGCGTTCCCAGGACAGCCGAGAGATATAATCTCCCCAGCGTGTCCTGTGTCTACCACGGGGCCTCCTCCCGGTGGGACATGCCCGGAACACCTCACCCAAGAGGCAGCCAGGAGGCATCCTAATCAGATGCCCGAGCCACCTCAACTGGCTCCTTTTGATGTGGAGGAGCAGCGGCTCTACTCTGAGCCCCTCCCCGATGGTCGCAGTCCTTACCTTATCTCTAAGGGAGAGGCCAGCCACCCTTCGAAGGAAACTCATTTCTGCTGCTTGTATTCGCGATCTTATTCTTTCGGTCACTACCCAAAGCTTGTGACCATAGGTGAGGGTAGGTACGTAGATCGACCGGTAAATCGAGAGCTTTGCTTTTACACTAAGCTCCCTCTTCACCACGACAGACCGGTACAGCGTCCGCATCACTGCAGAAGCAGCCCCAATACGTCTGTTGATTTCCCGCTCCCTTCTCTCGTCACTCGTGAACAAGACCCCGATATACTTGAACTCCTCCACTTGGGGCAAAAACTCGTTCCTGAGACGGAGAGGGCACTCCACCCTTTTCCAGCTGAGGACCATGGCCTCAGACTTAGAGGTGCTGCTTCTCATGCTGGCCGCTTCACACTCAGCTGCGAACCATTCCACTGTGAGCTGGAGGTCACCCCCCTGATGAAGCCAACAGGACCGCATCATCTGCAAAGAGCAGAGATGAGACTCTGAGGCCACCAAGGAAGAAGCCTTCCGCCTCCTGGCTACGCCTAGAAATTCTGTCCATAAAAATTATGAACCGAATCGGTGACAAAGGGCAGCCCTGACGGAGTCCAACACCCACAGGAAACGAATCTGACTTATTACCAGCTATACGGACCAAGCTCTCACTGCGGCTGTACAGAGACCGAATGGCCCGCAACAACGGGCCAGACACCGCATACTCCCGCAGGACCTCCCAAAGGATACCCAGAGAGACACGGTCAAATGCCTTCTCCAAGTCCACAAAGCACATGTAGACTGGTTGGGCAAACTCCCACGCACACTCGAATATCCTTGAGAGGATAAAGAGCTGGTCCAGCGTTCCGCAACCAGGACGAAAACCGCATTGTTCCTCCTGGATCCGAGGTTCGACTAACAGACAGACCCTCCCTTCCAGCACCCTGGCATAGACCTTACTGGGGAGGCTGAGGAGTGTGATTCCCCCGAAAGTTGGAGCACACCCTCCGGTCTCCCTTCTTAAAGATGGGGACCACCACCCCAGTCTGCCAATCCAATGGCACTGCCCCAGATCTCTGCGCGATGTTGCAGAGGCGTGTCAACCAAGACAGCCCTACAACATCCAGAGCCTTCAGGAACTAAGGGCGAATCTCGTCCACCCCAGGGGCCCTGCCACCAAGGAGTTGTTTAACTGCCTCAGTGACCTCACCCCCAGTGATGGTCAAGCCATCTCCCTCGTCCCCAGACTCTGCTTCCACTACAGAAGGCGTGTCGGTGGGATTCAGGAGGTCCTCGAAGTATTCCTTCCACCGTCTGACTATAGCCTCAGTTAAAGTCAGCAACACCCCACTCGCACTATAAACCCTGTGAGTGGAGCACTGCTTTCCCCTCCTGAGTCGCCTGGCAGTTTGCCAGAATCGCTTCGATGCCGTCCAAAACTCTTTTTCCATGGCCTCACCGAACTCCTCCCACACCTGAATTTTTGCTTCGGCCACTGCCCCTAACCCTCGGAATGCTGTCGAAGTTCTGCCGGAGGTGGGAGTTGAAGATCTCCCGGACAGGGGCTTCTGCCAGGCGTTCCCAGCACACCCTCACAATATGTTTAGGTGCGCCAGGTCTGTCCAGCATCTTCCCCCTCCACCTGATCCAACTCACCACCAGGTGGTGATCAGTTGACAGCTCAGCTCCTCTCTTCACCCGAGTGTCCAGAACATACGGCCGCAGATCTGATGATACAATTACAAAATCGATCATCGACCTGTGATCTAGGGTGTCCTGGTGCCGAACTAACTGGACCTGATACCATTATTATTATTTCTTCTCTGATAGATCCATTTTTGATATGGATCTCTTAAATATTTATTTTAATCAGTGAAATGGAAACACTGCTTCTAAAACTTCCTCAAACTTTTTGTATTATTGTACTGCATTTTGCTGTTATTAATCAGCTAACAAAGTGACAGACACTCAGTCCTATTACTGCAAACAGAAAATAGTTTTCTCTGGTTTTTGCATAAATAATTTTGACTGGTCATCATAAAGTATATTAAACATGTCAGCTGGGTGTATAGCTAGTAAAAGTAAAGGTTCTGAGCAGCAGTTCAAACAACAGTAAATGAGGTTCAGGCTTCACTTATTGCCTCCTTTCCTCAGATTTTCTCTGCTTATCCAGGGATTTAAAATGATGCCCTTCAAGCATTTCTCCGAAGCACTGCCTCCTTAAATGGCAGCAGTACCCAAGACTAATCTATTCATAGTCAAGAGTGCTGCTGCTATGTAACAACTAGAATTATCTTTGGTTAAAATAAATAAATACATCAGAATACAGTACAGGACAGTAATATGGACTCATCGTGTTGTGACAATGATGGTTTAAAGCAGTGTTCTGTCTGTATGTAAATGAGCATGCACACAAGTGCTGGTGTGCATGGCAGCCTTGTTTCAATTTCTCAAGCAAGCCCGCCCTAAGTTATGGTTGACTTGCACAACAATTTGGACTAAATTTCAGCTCAATTATCTACAATGTAATACTGCAAAAATGAGAAGCATGGCTCTCATTAGCTGCCTAATTGAACTTGTGACTTAAGTAGAGTCAACTATTCAGCTGACCTCAGATTTGTGCTTGCATTTATAAGTGTTGCAGAGGTTCAATGGACTGACCCCCCCTTCAAAAAAAAAAAAGGCCCTCTCTGCCTAGCAACCATTTCTTTATTGAGACACTATCGAGGCTTAAAGGGAACACACAAGTGTTCAAAAATGTAAATCCTGTAAAAAGAAGAATTTTTTTTCTCTAACTTGTACTGATCTGATATGAAGGCTTGAGTAGATTTTGAGGCAAGACTGAGATACGCTTTTTCATCTCTCTCTGTAAACTTAAAAATCTGCTTCAATCTAAAATAAATCTCCTCTGGCATTAATAAGCTCACATAAACATTAATGACCTCACTGAAAATGGACGAGTTCCAAAGTAGCATCAGCAATATCATTAGCTGGGTCTTATAGTGTCTTTATGAGGGATGTTTATGTTCACAAGTATTGACTGAAACAAGGCAGGTCGAATAAAACGATGGATTTTCACAGTGACTGGTGAATCCCATTAAAAAGACACAGGTTTCACATAACAGATGAATGGCCAACCATTAAATTCAGTCAGTTTAGGATTTATTAGCTAAAAAGATTCATGTCTTTTAAGTGCACTAATTTGGTTACACACCAGTAAGAAATAAATCATTCAACTGATGTTAACATGACCTGCAGAGCAGGCTACAGGGAGAACACAGTCTGGAAGAAAATACAACTCAGACACAGCTCAAACAGAGCTTTAAACAAAGCTCAATTACAGGCTTAACTATAAGAGTTATGTTCCAACAAATGAGTAGTACTGGGTGACATGGTATGCAGTCTACAGAATTTCCAATAGTCACTTTCACAATCCAAACAAGTCAGTGAGTCAACAATATGCAGACCACCAAGGGAGCGAGACAAGAGAAAGGAGCTGAGAGGAAGCACAGAGGCCTCAGTTTATGCGATAATTTCAACTGCAGCTTTATTATCGCTGATATGGAATACAAACAAAGTAAACATCCCGTGACTGCCTTTCATCCTTTTCGACTTACTGCTGCATTTGATATGACCTGGTGTGTAAGTCATGACAAATGTAAATGAATGTAAATATAAATTTGACAGTCAAGAAATAACATAAATCAAAAAAATCCCCTCAAACAAAAGAAAACACAGGAAAACCAGTATGACTAAAGAAACATCCATGAGCAGGTCACCAACAAACTTAACACTATGTAAAAATATTGTGTAAGGTGCAATAATTAACTTTTAAAGGGAAAGAAATGGTTTCCATTGAGCACTTCCTTTGTGGTGTTCACGATGCATCAAGGACCATTCATGCTGATGAAACTCAAGATGGACTGAGTGTAATGGACCGAGTCCACTGTAATGTACTAAGTGGCCAGATGACTGGCTCTCTTTGTGAGTTTTGCAGCTGCCACTCTGTGTTTGTGTGAAACTGTCTGCTGCAGCTGGTCTGTTTGCATGAAGGCAAATCGGGTTCATGGGGGACTCACAAAGCCTTGAAAAAAGTGAAAATAACAATGTGCATAAATAACACAGACCCTGATCCCAAGCACCGACCTCCAGGGTTGAAAAACTTGCAGTTTCTCTAACAGCGACTTGAAGCCAAAGGCCCAACTTCAGCAATGGAAAATAATATGTTTACAGTCTGGTACAGAAAACTGTTTTGCTCTTTATAGCAAATAATAACTATAACAAATGTATGGGGTGACTTTCTCTAAATAACCCATCCACATGGATATTGTAAAGACTTAAAAATAGGGGTGGGGCTGATTTGACGGCACTAAGAGTCCATTCATGAACTCTACAGTTTTTGTGAGTAAAAAAATACTATATAAATGCTATATAAATCCTTTCATTAGCTATCTGTAAGCTTGATGGTGTTAGCTGATTATCACTTTACACTTTAATCCAAATAGTTTCATTTCTGGAAATGGAAAAGAAAAAAAAAAGAAGCCACAGTGCTAAAGTTCAACTTTCAAACAACAGAAACCAAGTCCAGTCGTAAGTCCAGCTTTTATATACAGCCTATGTGTGATCCTCGACAGCATATTTCTATGCTCAGGAGAGGAGACAGTGCCATGCCTCCAGTCTAACAGTGACATTGGCTTCAATCAATAAGATTCAAGCTTCCACTGAAGTTTTGTTGCTGTCAGTGAAATAATATTGCTTTTTTTATATTGGAAAAACAGACAGTTGTCTGTCTGTCTCCATGTGTCACAGCTGAATCTGAGCTTTAAATAAATGGTGGGTACAGACAGGGTTTTTGTGTGTGCTCCTTAACAAAAAACACAATGCATGGAGCAGGGGGGAAAACAAAACAACAAGCTGCAATCAAAACTGCATTTTTGAATTATTCATGGTGCTAACTGAATCTTTAAGAACATACGTTCATTTCCTTGCGATTTGAGCACATATATTATCAGCAAAAATTATTACAACTTTGTTGTAGTTTCCTTCAAGTCTCAAGTCTTCCACCAGAGAATAAACATGGGCTGCATGAGTCCTTTAGTGGTAGGTGCTGACAGACAGAAATGAGCAGTGTGACAAGTTCACCTCATTATAAGCTCACCTCTCATTGCTTACTTACTGACAGACTTGACTTGGAACAGTTGATGCAAAACAAGATGATACTGTCAAAACAATGTCTTCACTGCAGTAGCGAGGCTCAGTCACTATCTCTTAGTGGTTCCAACTGTCTTAGTCTCAGTTGTTACTGTTGTTTACTTTCAATATAGCCATTGGAGACAGGACTACAGTTTGCCAGGTGAGCTGTTAATGTCAGGTTACTTTTCTTCCACAAACATTTGAGCCACACACACACACACACACACACACACACACACACACACACACACACACACACACACACACACACACACACAATAAAGCACACGTTTACATGTGGCAAATTTTCAGATTTTTTTTTTTTTTTCTTAACCCTTAAAGGTAAGTTTAAAATAAAAATTAAAATAATCTGACGCCTCTTCCACAGGTTAAGAGCTGCAATCTCAAGATTGGCAATGCAGTTTCTGAAGACAAATTTCATTCAGGTAAAATGGGTAATATGCAAATTAATCCATTATATTGGAATATTAGTTAATTTCCTATTGCAATGTAATGTTTAATAGAGTGTAAAAAATTGAACAAAGTGAGAAGAGGAAAGCAAAACCAAAACAAAAAGTAGAAGAAAAAGAAAAAAAGAAAGGAACAACATTCCTTTGCAGCGTTTGGTATTGTGCAAGCTCTGGGAGAGTAGCTGCAATCTGGCCTGGGAAAGAGCCAGTGCAGGTCCCTTGGGAGACCAACCCGCTGGCCTCCAGACAAACACCAGTTGAGTGGCAGAGCAGACACAGCCAGATGTGTGGGAGTGCACAATACAAACAAAAAGATCACATAGGACACACACACACACTTCCACCCCTACCCCCAATCTAAAGAAAAAATAAAAATAAAATAGTGATTAGCTATTTGGAAATTGTTAAATGGAAGTAAGATTAACTGTGCAATGAAGTTGTTGATTATTATAAAAACTGTGAATATGAAAAAGCAAATAATTGCTCAGAAAAGCTTGGACGGCTGCAATGTAATGTAGATACAAATCTGTAATACATGGGGTCACATGCACCTACAAAACATACACAATTTAAATCCCGAATCAGTGCATCACTGCAGCTGATTTATATTAATACACAATTCAGTTGTAGGTCTATAAATAACAAGCATCTCATTGTATGATTTCTCTGTTTCACCCACACTGCCACACCAGCAAGCACATACTCACACTCTCCACACTCTGGTGTAAAACTGACACAGCTATTAGCCAGGGGCAGGTTGGTGATGACTGTGGAGAGCTCGTGAAGGCTTTCTTTCCCCTCAGACTAGCATACCCCGTCCGCTTCCACTACCTCTACCATGTGAGACAGAGGCTTGTTTTTGGCACCAGGAAGCAGTGAGGGTAGTAGCGCGCTGAGAGCTGGATATCCCTCGGGTGCTAGTGGGGGTGCAGTGAAGAGCAATCTGTTGGGATCACAGCAAATTCTTTTGGCTTCAAGACTGTAACATCACACTTGCACATGCTTACTAAAACTGCCTTCAGTAGTTGCAGCGTTTGCATAGCAAGGCAAGCAGTGTGATGCAGACAGGCAGGCACACAGCCCCTCCCCTGACTGGCAAGTGAACACATTCACAGTAGCACAACTATGGAATTATATTTGTGTCAGAGGTGGCACGTGAGATAAAACACAATCAAACACAAGCAAATAATTTCATTTCACAGGTGCAGGTATTGATTACCACATGTTTAAATTCAACCCACACGTGTACAGTTCAGCAGGCAAGGGGACAAAGATGCCATCATGCACACGAGTTTACCGCGTTAAACCGAGTTACCCTGTTGCAGCAGTGCAAGTGCTGTTTTATACTGTATTTGTTTACAATTTGTAAAATCAAGTATGCCAAATTAACAATCAGTTATTTTTTGCTGTGTAGCAGTGGAAATATTGAAAACTATTTCTGGATTGCTTTAATGCTGAAAAAAAAATGTTAAAAACTGGAGGATTCGAAAACAAGTTTTGAAGTCTCTAAGCATCAAACATGATCAGTCCTGCTCATCTGCAACGTTATTACACAGTGTTAATTTAACAGGATAACACAGTCATTTGTGTCTAAAAAGTGTTTCTCTTAAAGTCCCAGACTGAAGCTGAGAAAGATCTACTAGTATCAAGACAGAAACCGTGGCAGCCTACGGTACTAACTCTATTTGATCAGCAAAAAACTATGGTGGCAAGTCACCAAAAGCATAGAAAATAAACACTGCTATAGATAATCTTATTAAGAAATCTCATTATCTTCTCTCATTAATACCCCAACATACAACCACCAACCCACCCACCCGGTATCAAAATGGTTTTGAGTTTGTTTTTTGTTTTTTAGGATGAGATTGTGATTTGAGGTAAAATAAGCTTGTTTGTATATTTGTTATGATCACCTTTATTCTTCACCTCAGTCTGAACTCTCTTCGGCAGTTTTCCTGTAATTTTTTTGTGTAGTCTTCAGGAATAGTTATCCAGGCTTCTTGAAGGACATTCAAATCTCTTCTTTGGATGTTGGCTGCCTTTTGTTCTCTTCTGTCAAGATGATCCCACACAGCTTCAATAATGTTGAGGTCTGGGCTCTGTGGGGGCCGGTCCATAACTGATAGTGTTTTATTGTGTGTTGCTCTATCCAGGCAGTCTTTCACTGCATTGGCAGTGTGTTTGGAATCACTGTCATATTGAAAAATAATGCTATTGCCAATCAGACACTTTCCAGATGGTATTTTATGGTGGATCAAAATCTGATGGTACTTTTCAGAGTTCATAATTCCAATTTTGACAAGATCCCCAACACTACTGGCTGAAATGTAGCCCCAATAACAAAAACACCAGTGAGTTTTACACATGGCTGTAGATACTCAGTTGCACCTCTCTCATGACCACCTCTGTAAATACGACTTGAATTAAAACTTCACATTTGGATTCATCACTCCACAAGACCTGTTTCCACTGATTTTCAGTCCACTTCTTTTGTAACAAGGCATACCTCAGCCTTTTCTCCTTGTTTCCCTTCCTTAAGAATGGCTTCTTGACAGCCACCCTTTCACTGAGACCATTTTTGATGAGGCTTCAGTGAACAGTAGATGAATCAACTGATGGTCCAGATGCATCTCATGTCCTGTGTCAGGTCTTTGCTGTTTTTTCTTTTTTTCCAATATCTTAAGGACAGGACATCCACTGTTCATCTACAGTGGATATCCAGTTGTCCAGTCTCCTCAATTTTTTGAGGACACGCTGCACACCATGCCAAGTTTTCAGCCAGCAAATCTTTGGGAATCACTTTGTTGGTTCAAAAATACTATTTTAGTCCTGTCAAACTGTGTTATCTTTGGCATTTTTCATATATTTAACTAAATAAATGGGAGTAAATCTGTTTTAGTGACAGGCTGCTAGCAACAAAGTCCCTAAAGATACAATTTAAAATTGGTTCTTTCTTAAGTTGTCTGCTGTGTAGACATAGCACTGGTTCATCCCTTGATTGGTTAGATACAAGGACTAGACTGAAAAACGGGTGGAAAAAGCAGCCAGTGTTCAAAGAAGAAACTTTGAAAGACCTTCAGAAAGCCTGGAGAACTATTGCTCAAGCAACTGAGCAAACCTAGAAGAAAGTCTGGCTCCTTGGAAGAAAAGTATAAGGAAATAAGGGGTGGTCCAAGACAGTACTGTATGTCCTTTTAAACTGCTTACAAAAGCAGCTAGATGTTATGTTATACACACTACATCTGCTCAATGCCTCATCTGTGGAGTCCCTGTTAAAGTCAGTAATTAATAGCTACTATATACAGGTGCTGGTCATAAAATTAGAATATCATGAAAAAGTTTATTTCAAAAAGAATTATTTCAGTAATTCCATTCAAAAAGTGAAACTTGCATATTATATTCATTCATTACACAAGAACTGATGTATTTCAAATGTTTGTTTCTTTAATTTTGATGATTATAACTGACAACTAATGAAACCCCAAATTCGCTATCTCAGAAAATTAGAATATTACGTAAGACCAATACAAAAAAAGGATTTTTAGAAATGTTGGCCAAGTGAAAAGTAGGAACATGAAAAGTATGAGCATGTACAGCACTCAATACTTAGTTGGGGCTCCTTTGCCTGGATTACTGCAGCAATGCGGCGTGGCATGGAGTCGATCAGTCTGCAGCACTGCTCAGGTGTTATGGGAGCCCAGGTCGCTCTGATAGTGGCCTTCAGCTCTTCTGAATTGTTGGGTCTGGTGTATCGCATCTTCCTCTTCACAATAGCCCATAGATTTTCTATGGGGTTAAGGTCAGGCGAGTTTTCTGGTTAATTAAGAAAATGAAATGTGCATCTCCACAGATCTGGCCAGCAGCAGGAAGCATGAAGTGCTCTAAAACTTCCTGATAGATGGCTGCGTTGACCTTGGACCTCAGAAAACACAGTGGACCAACAGCAGCAGATGACATGGCACCCCAAACCATCACTGACTGTGGAAACTTTACACTGGACCTCAAGCAACGTGGATTCTGTGCCTCTCTTCTCTTCCTCCAGACTCTGGGACCTTGATTTCCAAAGGAAATGCAAAATTTACTTTGATCAGAGAACATAACTTTGGAGCACTCAGCAGCAGTCCAGTCCTTTTTGTCTTTAGCCCAGGCGAGATGCTTCTGATGCTGTCTCTTGTTCAAGAGTGGCTTGACACAAGGACTGTGACAGCTGAAACCCACGTCTGCATATGTCTGTGCGTGGTGGTTCCTGAAGCACTGACTCCAGCAGCAGTCCACTCTTTGTGAATCTCCCCCACATTTTTGAATGGGTTTGTTTCAAAATCCTCTCCAGGGTGTGGTTATCCCTGTTGCTTGTACACATTTTTCTACCACATCTTTTCCTTCCCTTCGCCTCTCTATTATTGTGCTTTACACAGAACTCTGTGAACAGCCAGCCTCCTTAGCAATGACCTTTTGTGTCTTGCCCTCCTTGTGCAAGGTGTCAAAGGTCATCTTTTGGACAACTGTCAAGTCAGCAGTCTTCCCCATGATTGTGTAGCCTACAGAACTAGACTAACATAATCTGAAGACACCTAGTCACCAGGAACATCCCTGTGTAAAATACTAACATATGCAGGAGGACGATACTAAAAACTTGCATACAGTACATATAGGTAAAATACAGTACTGACCAAAAACTGTTACTTTTCATACTCCAGCAGTAACAACTTGCCTATCCAGACTTATAGTCTTTCTGGAGTAGAATCATTAGCATATATAGGCTGAATATTTAGGAAGCTACAAGACACAGAAACAGCCTCAAGACAGAACTGAAGCTGCTGGAAAAAACGTGTCCTACTTTCTTCAAAGAACAATTGCCCGTTTCTTCTACAGTGCTCAACTCTGGGAGAAATGAGAAGTGGGGGACAGATTTGATAACAGCTCCCAATTACCATCAATAAAAAGAAACTGTGTTTCTTTGAGTGAAGAAATTCTCCCTCTCTCTTCCCATGGTGGTTTTGGACTGTGTTAGGCTGACGGTAATGGGGGCCAGGCTTATTTCACTAATGATTTAACCATGCTTTTGTCTGTTTCTCTGCCTGCTAACTGTGTCCTCAGGAGAATGGCTACGTTAATCCAAAAATCTGGCTTTGCTTTGGTTTGGAAAGCATTCACAGCTGTCTTCCTGTGTTATGTGAAATCAGGGAGTTTATTCCAAAAGGTGACAGACCCTGGTGCAAATATAAAAAAAATAAAAATGGTAAAGGTAAAAGTTAAAACAGGAAAAGAGGGGGAAAAAAATCTGACACTCCATCATTTTCAACATTTCCTAGTTTTAGAGACAGGGACCTTAGTTTTAGCAATGTGAGCAATAATCTCTTTCTGTAGTTTGAGGATGGTGATAAGGAGTGGGCTAAGAAATGATGCTGGCATCAAGAGCTTGGAAGAAAATACTACATCATCCAATTAAACTGAACACAACACCATCCCTGCTCTTAACTGCCAAGTGCAAAACAAACTAACAGCAGCAGAAACTAATGGATGCTCGAGACCGCAGAGGCATCGAGAGAGGGCTAATGTTGTTCTGCGGCACTACCCTTCCAGGTAAAATGCACATGGGACAAAGGCAAGAAGATCCCTATGAGTTAAAAGCTTTGAAAGAGAGCCCATGTTCACTTTATGCAGCCCCTTTGCCTTTGCCTGAACAAGAATTTCATCTCCTTTGCTTCCTCCAACCAGCCACTAACAGTTTGAGTTGGTGCACTGTGTGAAATTAAGCCTGACGGGTCTCATTAAAAAAAGCAAGTCAGTATTTTTTTCCATTGGCATAGTTGAGATTTGAAAATAAGTGTCATTTCAGCATTAATATTGGAATTTCTCCATGTGCCACATGCATCACTTTTCTAAGCAGATTTAGGAATTACGGTCAACTGCAGAAAATGTTTTCCCCTGCAAAAACATGGGGTGAGAGCATTGTTGTAATTGGCTTCCCTCTAGCCCTGTACAGTAACTTATAGCCTCAAAGTCTCAGCACAAAGCACCAAATAAAAGCAAGTGTTGCAGAGAAGATAAGGGTAGCCTTTCTCTGTGAAAGGTCAAGTACAGCACATGAAGTATCTATTGTTATTATGCACACAAACAGTAAGAGCTGTGGCGACGGAGGCACGTGCAAACAGAGCAGGACCTAAACCTGCTGAGACACAGCAGCACAGATGGCTGCTTTTTACCCAGCTGGCACTGAGACATATTGAAACAGAGATCATTAGTGAGGTAATAAGTGCATGACAATGTTAGCAAAGGTAGGTTAGTCATCAACAAAATACTTAGAAGTAGACAAAAGTCTTAAACTCGCAACAAAGCAGTGAGACTGCCAACCATATATATATATATATCTATATATATATATATATATATATATAGATATATGAGATATTTTTTTCTTTCACTGGAAACATTGGAAACAAGCAACTGTTAGGAAAATCTGTTATGTGCAGTCATTTATGAAATCTTACTAAGATGATATGACAGTGGAGTTTTAAAAAAATTATCTTGTCTCGTTGTCACGAGTCATCGCTTACTCGGTTACGCTCTGCCCGACTGCTCGGATCAGCTGGTTGTCGTATCTGTGGCGTTCCAAACGTGCTGCCGATGAGGAAGTTGCAGAGTTCTCTCTCATGGATAAATTATGGAATATCAAGACTCATAACATGGCTGAAGGGTTTGTTACCCTTCTCTTCTTTTTAAGTTTTCACCTATCAGCTGTTACACATGCCGATACATCAGTTTAATAACTAAGAAAGCGCCAAGTATAAGAAATACATATCAATAAGCTGGCAAACATACTTAAAGCTAATTCTGTCAAAAAATACATTGAGCTCAAAGAAAAACCAAAGGGGGGGGTTCAGATGGTGTGAACCACAAGCATTGTTGTTTTTGAAAACATATGCACAACATATATCTGAAATCACTATGAAATTTAACATTTAGAAATATTACATTTATTAAGTATCCAACTCTTCCAAAAGAATAGACACATTAAATACAACAAGTTTTCTCTCAAGTCAATCTGAAGCTATCAAAGCCTCCCTCCTTTTAACAGGTAATCTAATGTGCGTTTGCAGTTTGAAAGTAGGACAAGTGTGTTTTATTTTTTCTTCTCTTTTTTTTGGCACTGAAAGCAGAAAGTAAGCTCATCTGCCATCACAGCATGTTTGAAAGTAAATCCTGGTCCAACAGCAAACTGACTCAAAAAGGTCTTTCACTGATGTGGGAAACATCGTGTGTCTATTATGGGTCTATCAGAACATAAGAAATACTGCCACAGTCATGGATGCTGAATAAGTATAGACAAAGGAGGTGAAGGCTACATTTTAAGAACTTGTCACTAGGCAGGGGAGGGGGGTGATAAGTGGAGTATTTGCATCTTTGACCATGCCCAGAGGGGATCTATATGCCTTCAATTCACTCCCATACACAATACTAATAACCTAATATTCCACTGCATGCATTAGGTGCAGCAGATCTCCTCTGCTACTTCAGTTATTCAGGTCATTATGCACAAAGCCATATGGATAGAGCATTCTTATAAGTAAACTGCAACGCTTGGAGCTGTAGCAAATCACAACCCGTAAGTCATCAAGTTGTGAACACTGGCTTCATGTACACAGTTTTTGCTTTGAAGAAAGACAGTACTTCAGTACAAAAGCAGCACAGAGAACAGAAATAGCAAAATAATGAAAGAAAGAAAAAAAATAAGAGACTAATCACAGCAAGACTTGGGTCCATGGGGAGAAACCAGACTCCTTTGCCATCGACTTTAAGAAGTGACAAAACAGTACCACAAATAAAACGTTGGAGAGGCAGACACAGACAGAGGCTTTGATGAGTTAAAGTATATATTCTGTATGGGCTCACCTAACAACCAAGAAAAGTGCACGAGAAAAACGCAGACAGACAAACAGACCAAAGACACGCAGACAAACCAGAAGTAAACTCACAGTGCAATGAATCAAGCAGCAGCACTGCCGGCCATGGAGTCCCAGTTGGTGAAGCAGAGAGCAGCTACTGCTGGAACCTGCAGATGACAGAGAAACAGAAGGCAGAGAAAGACAAAATAAACAAAATGCATGACAGTGTGAGAAAGGGAATAAAGAGGGAGGGCGACGAGAAGGGAAACAAAGTCAAACAAAGAAGGGGAGAGAGCATTTTGTTATTTTGCCTAAAGCAGATCTCTGAACACTGTAGCTCATTTTCAGAGCAAGTCATTGTTCTGGCACAGTGTTACAGAGCAGATATCAGATTTACTGGTACACTTGATCACCCAGGCAAAGTCATCCAAAAGCCATAGACAACCATTTATTAAACAAATGAAGACAACTTGATGATAACTCATTTGAGTTTCAACAAGCCCAGAGGGCTTCTTCTTAGCATCAATCTATATTTTTATCCAACAGTAAGAGAAAGACTTTTTAATTAATGTTTTTGGTATACAAAAACAAAATAACATGCTCTGGGCATTAAATGAAGATACATGCACTTGACTTCATAAGCAGTTAAACATGCACGTACAAGTTCATCAAAATATTGAAACTGCATAATCACTTTTTTCCCCCGTTTTCATAACATATTCCAGTTTACAATAAAGCTGTTATATACTGATGGAGTTTAGCTCGTTCATACTTTTCCCCGTCTCCACGCACCTTGAATCCAAAGTGATCAGTTCATTTGTAAATTCTATCCCCATTTTTACTGATTTACTCAAGATGTTCTATTGGGCACAATATATGTGGCTCTATTATTGTTGCTATGCGACAAAGGAAGGTTTAAGAAAATAATGCAAAGCCATCCTCCCATATTAAGAATTCAATCACTATAAACCACTCCGCAGCAATGCATCTGAGGACAATGTGTCTCTTTAGGGGGATAAAAATAACAGCAGTCATCTCCGGGGCCTTGGTTTTTATTTTTTCCCCATTTATTCACTTTAGAATGGAAAAATAAATATCTGTCAAAATGAGAAGATGGAGAAAATATCCTCAGAAGTTAGGTTGTGAACAGACTGCTGTCATAAATAAGCAAATATGAATAAATGTAGTTTGGTATCAGAAGTGTACCTTTGTGCCAGCTGCCTCCGAGTTCACGCTAGTTTGGACTGGGATGTTTTAACAGATTTCCCAGCACCAAAACTTCAGAAATCTCAGAATTTCTGCTATGATGAGGCCCCGCACAGCAAAAGGCACGGGCAAACTTTGGTACACTCAAACTGTTGCATAGGTCTGGGAGCTGAAATGTGGTTCACATTTTTCTACCCATTACCAGAGTTGGGATGCCACATTAAATAATCCAGCACACTAATTTCTAGTGTTTTTAAAAACAAAGTCTGGGTCACACTGGTCAAATTCCATGCTTGTTTACTACTTTTGTGGTCTTTTGCTCCCTTGTGTGGCTGTGTCTCCAGTAATGACTGCATTACTGGAGATAAACCAGATCACTGCAATTAGTCTGGTAAGTAAAATAACCAAAAACAAAAACCCAAAACAGATGGAATTTGAGGGGATTCAACTTTCAGTCAATCCCTTGCATTTTCTCAGCTACTAGCAAATCAGTTATGTCATGTCTGGATGTAAAATAGCTGAAGAGAATCAAGAAGAAAGAAAGTTCAGTAAGAGCATTTCTAAAGCTGAAGTCTGAGCTGAGGTATACACCTTAAGCTCCTTTAGTTTGTATTTTTATTTAAACAGAGTAGAAAGACACTTGTTCTTATCTACCACTGAGCTCCTGCACACACTGTCAAAGCTACATATCTGGGATCTGCCCTACAGACACAAACTCGCCAACAGTTGACTTAAGAAATATGTATAACATAAGTGCCATTACTAAAGAACTTCTGTTTCTATTCATATTTTCTGTTCTTTCCTTGCCCTGACTGTTCTAAGCAGGATTAAAAACAAGGAAGCTGTTGACCTACAGCGCTCCACTCTCAAATGTTTTACTTGCACAAAGTTTCAGAGGGACTGGCCAACAAAATGAGGGAGGGTTAGCGATTGAAGTTACACATTAATCTACAGTATTTCTTAAAAATCATCTGCAGCATTTTTTATAGATTTGCCCAAAGGGTAGCAAGTTTCAAAAAATTCAGCCAATAAATAATGTGTTGTCATTGTTAAACATGAATGGGCTGTTTATCTTCAGATTTTCAAAATATTTGTAAAAATTAAAACAAATTCAAAAGAAAAAATCTGCCTCAAGCATTTTCTGAAGTTTTGTACATTGAATACTCATCCCAGATTTCAAAAGACTCAGCCTAAGAATAAGGGAAGAGTACAGATTAAAGGTAAACATCGATGTACAGTATTTCTGAAAAACTTCAAAAAATAAATCTAAAAAGTCAAAGATCTGTCTCCCCTATTTTTTTAGAGCCTTACCCAAAAAGTGTATGTGCCAATTTTAAATATAAACGACAGAAGTAGTGAATTCAGCAAAAAGCTGACAGTCAGCTTAGTATAAGCTTAAAGCAACAACAATTAAAAAAAAAACCCAAATAACAACAAAACAACCCTTTTACAACCATACTCAGTTGTCAGTGTACCACTATTTTGCACAATTCAATCAATCTGTGGTGTTTGCAGGTGCCATTGAACCTGCACCTGCCTCTGTGAACTCAGTTGACCAAAATCCCTCCCTCATAGACAACATCTGGTCCCAGTAGTCCACCTGTTACCTGTAAATTCCCTTACACAGGACTTGCAGCTCTAGCATGCTATTGGTTTGTCTCCTCTGAGGGTTACACGTACGGGGACAACACGACCATGTGTCAGTGCTTTTACACTATAAAAAATTTATTTTTGGCTGTAAAAACTTAGTTTAACTGACTGAGTAACCCTTTTCCCGACAAAACTGAGGCAAAGTTAGCAAACCTTTTAGGTAGATTGTTTTTATGACATGGTAATCACTGAAACAAGTTCATCTAGAGTCAAAATAACTGCCCAAATGAGTGCCTGGATGTGCTTAAAGATGGCTGCAGAATGGTGAGGCTTGCTGTGAGAAAGACTTTGGCTGGAAGCTAATGTACTGATTATTGCTTTGGCAGGTACAGTACTGTGCAGAAATCTTGAGACACCCCTCATTTCTTTATAATTTTTCTATGAAAATGGGAAATGGATGCAGTGATTTATAGAAATGTGCAAACATGCATGGAAATATAGTATATACAGCTAAAACAGAGTTTGTGGCATGCTAACGAGCTTGGAAATCAGTATTCGGTATGACCACCTATGTTCTTAAGCACAACCTGAAGAATAAAAGTTTTTACACCAAATACTGAAAAAATTACAAGCTTCTTGTAATTTCTCTAAGTAGTCTTCAGGATGGACATTTCAAAGCTCTTCTTTGGATACTGGCTGCCTTTGGGTCCATTCTCTGCCAAGATGATGTTGAGGTCCAGCCTCTGGGGACACCAATCCATGACTGACGGTGTTTTGTTGTGTGTTTTTCTTTCAAGTTTGGGATCATTGTCATGCTGAAAAATTAAGTTGTTGCTAATCAGATGCTTTCCAGACGGTACTGCATGATGGATCAAAATCTGACGATAACACCACTTGCTGAAATGCAGCCTTAAACTACGACCAAGCCTCCACCGTGTTTGTCAGATGGCTGTAGACAGACAATTTGAACCAAAAATTTCAAATTTGGATTCATTGCTTCACTACTTCATTACTCTAAGACCTGTTGCCACTGATTTTCAGTACGTCTTGTGTAATTTGGCATACCTCAGCTTTTTTCCCCATTTCCCTTCTTTAAGGATGACTTCCTGACAGCCACCCTTCCAGTGAAACCATTTCTGATGAGGCTTCGGCAAACAGTAGAACTGCTGTAGGCAGAATTTGGACTCATCACAGAACATAACATTCCTCTACATCAGAGGTCACTAACAGATGGTCCACGGTCCGGATCCAGACCCAGAAGCTGTCCCATAAAGACCCGGACCTATAGCCAAAACAGAAGGTTATGATTTAAAACCTGATGGGGAGCTTCTATTTTAATCAGCACAGCTTTTGTAGTCTTTATGGCAGCGGTTTAGCGGCTGAGGAACTGCACAGACCAATGGCATGTGAGTTAAGTCACCCCATGTGATACCACTCAGCCAATTAATTCTGTACATTCCAGGTGTGAAACTCTGCAACTTTACAGTGCAGACAGATGACAGTTAGAGGCAAGTTACACATTAAAAAAAATGGTACAAAGAAAAAGAAAGCTAGCGATACATGTATAGAAAACAAAGGGAGAAATACAAACGGGTGAGCTGGAGAAAGTTGACAATCAGGCCCCTGATTGTCAGTACCTGTGGCACCAGAAGCTCAAAAAAGAGTCAACAGCAGAATAAGCTGTTTGGCATTGGCAGAGAAGATTTGGCAAATTTCTCATGGGTGCAACCCACATACTCAACTCTGCTTCTCAACGAACAAAAGCATTTTCCTTACAAATGTGGCACCATTTATGGGGAAATAAATAGGCTTTCCAACAGTATAAGACTTATTGCCATGAAGCTTTTTTTACAATAAATAAAAAAGTTGACCAAACACAAATTTCCTAACTTTTTGAGCTAATTTTAGAAAGAAAATTAGGAGCGACTCAAGACTTTTGCAGTGTACTGTATATTCAGCATTTACAATCTATGTAGGGGAATGACACTTTCAGCTGCTCTGATGACTCACACTACCATATTTGTTTTTATATCCAAGAAGCTGTTTAACTTCCCTTGTGCCACCACTGAAAAAAGGCATCAACAATTTATTTGCTGACAGGTCAAAAGATTCTCAATTAATCAGACTTGGCTATACCTGGAAGAGAACACAGTGTTTCTCACCTGATCACCTTCACCTTCTTGCACCTACAACCAACTTCATTTGCTGACTCACTCTCATTAACAGTATCTGCAGTGAGGCCCATTTGAAACACTAAATATCCGCAGGACAACAATATGACGGCAGTAAGATAAAAAAAAAAACAACTCTGTGCTCAAGTCATTAAACCTCAACTGTGCCAACCTGAAACTGGGATTAAGGTATAAAGGGGGTAATCATTTTCTGCACAACATGACAACTGTCAACTTTTCTGTCTTGCTCAATCATATTTCAGCAGGATCTTCTGAACCAGTGCACTCATTCTGTTACGAAAATATCCCAAAACAACAACACTAAAGTGCAAAACTGCTATTTGTCTCTCCAAGGTTTGATGGTTTTGCTCCACTTAATTTAAGGGACTGCAACATAAGCCTGCATTAAAATGTAAGGCCTATGTTTTTAGAAATGTGGTGTGTTCAATATAGTATACATCTGTGGTTCAGTACAAAGATGCACAGGAGGCTTTTACACAACAAACATGGCTCAGTGAAACACCACAGACAAATCGCCACTTAAATCCCGAGCTTAGTGGCAGAGTTGACGCCACACAGGCTGAGAAATTGCAACTAACACTAAACACGCGCCGTCAGTCCTACTAGCAGCTTCATTCATGTGCAGTCAGTAGGTGTGCTGGTCTGCACGGTCCCCTGAATCATCTTTACCATTTCTTTCTGCCATTCTGCTTTTTGTTGTCTATATATATAAAAACCAACCCTGCATCCTGAGTGACAGGCTTGAACTGGGTCTTCAGTATTGAGAATTTTATTATAATATAAAAGAACAGTGAAATGATTAGAGCAACTGGTTTTAAACCTGTCAGAACAGTTTTTGTTTACAAGTCCAGTTCCTTTTAGTAAGATGCATGCCGATAAGTGCTGAATAACTAACAAAATCTATATTTACCCAGACTGCAGCTTGAAGGAAGGAAGGTCTAAAACTCTCAATATGCCTGTTTCACAACAATCTTTTTAGACTGCCTCCTTTTCAAAAGTTGTCTAAAAAAGAATCTCTCAAGATAAACGTGGATTTTATGAATAAAGGCTGAGTGTTTAGAGGCCATTATACTGCTGAGCTGCACTTCTGAAGATAATGAGTAATTTTCTGCCATCAGCTGATGCTCAAAAGCCTTCTGATCTGGTCTTCTTCCATAGCATAGCAGCACAAAGAAATCCCCTTCTTCTTGGCCAGCACTCACTGAAAAGCACCAGCACAGCTCAAGATGGCTCAAGACAAGACTTGTGGTGGGAATTAAGAATTCACTGAAGGTTTTTTTTTCTCTTTTTGTCTAAAGTCATTCTCTCTGAGTTTTTAAACACTTTTAAGCTATGTATTTGCACATATCAAGAAGACCTCAGAACTGGGAGGCTCATCAAGCACCAGGCAACTAGTTTTAATTCACAGCCCAGAACCAGAAAACAATGGAGATATGTTACTCATCAATTTCTCTGCGGGCCATCAATATTGTAGCAGTCCATGCACAGATCATTCCTAAGAGCTGATGATATGTGCACTGTTTTACCACACAACTATCATAGTGCGACCCCAGTATTTTGTGGCAATCTGCAGACTCAGAAAAGGGTCACCCAGAATATTTTAATATCCACACCCCCCCACTCTACTTTTACTCTTGTAGTTTGATTTATGACTTGAAAATAGAGTAGAAAATATAATGACAAGGTTATAATGAATTTCCTCCTTCAAACTTTGCTTTCACCAATTTGCTCATTTGGAGCAATTACAGGGCTGCAGACCTTTGGCATTCCAACTGTCCATTCACCCCTGAGACAGTTTCTCCTACACTTCCTGAAGTGCCTCCAGCAAGTTGGATTGGCTAGATGTGCACTTCTAATGTACCATGCAATCAAGCTGCTCCCACAGCAGTTATGGAACTATGGCAATGAACACCGTAGCTTCTAAGAGTGCTTGGATAACTTTTTTTTTAAGGGTGCAACAAACACCTTGGAATTACAAAAGAGAGGAAAAACAGAGATGCACCAATTGCAATTTTCTTGGTTGATTCCGATTTCTGTTTTTTGTTTTTTTCCTCTAAGAGTGACCTGCCGATACCGTCTTTAATCCTTTGCTCATACCGAGGCTGCTGGCTTGTGACTGGCTTTGAGCTCTGGACAGCTTTAGTTTTAGCCTCAAGACCAGAGAGGTGTTTCTGTGTAGGTGTGCAGACGCAAGAAAGAAGGGCTGCTGGTGCCGATACTGCTAATGTTAGCCACACACTCCAAACTAATCTCATATTGTGTGCATGCAATATAACACATGGTATGAATAACTGCACATTTCGGCAACTTTTAAAATACATTTTGATTATTAAGGGATGTGACTGATGGTTTCATATGGCGTTTGGAGACACATGCAGTATTATATGAGCAGTATTTAATGCTGTCATTACACTGGGTTCAGCTTTGAATGTTTCTGATGCCTCTTTTCTTTTTAATGTTACCCGTGACAAAAGGATTTTGCCAGTGATGTCCCATCTTGTGCAGGTAAGATGCTTTTTTATTATTATTATTCTGAAATGAATAATAATAAGAAAGTCCCATCAGGTAAAACATTAACCTTAGTCAGCTGAATAATGCAGAGCCATTCCTCGCTGAAATACATGTAAAGATATAAAGAGTCTACTGACAGGCATCAATAACTTTGCACAGGGACAGACATGGACTGAATTAAAAACAAACAAAACATTACATTCCTCTTTGGTCAGGCCGTGCAACATCAGCTAAGACACAAACACGAGCTGATTAGAAAGAAATGTACTGGAGGCGGACTGGGATTATCCGAAACACATACAGCCAAAATAGTGACAGATTAGCAACCAATCAAACTGTATTACCATGATGATTTTCCTCCAAACACTGCTGAGCAAGTACTTTTATTCTTCACTTCTGAGCAAATGAGAAAACTTATTTCATCAGCCATTTCTCTACTTGAGTATAATGCTGTAATTAAGGTGTTAAATCTTAGTTTTCAAGCAGTATATTGGCATTGAAATCAAAACCTGTTTTACGAGAGAGAAAGCTAAGCAAGTTGGTCCTAGACAAATTCAACACTCATGAGGATGAGAAAAAAAAAACAAAACAAGCAAAGCATTAATCTTACTCTTGTAAAAGTTAAATCAACAGAAATATGTAAAGCAGAACAGCAATGAAACACTGCAACTGCTGTTCCAAACTACTGAATTGTGGAACTAAGAAGGCTGAAGCTATTCCAGTGTATAAAGAGCTCTCATTAAAATGTGACCCAGCTTGTCCAAAGCCACACTTCCTGCTTAATTAGAGGGTGTCCAGTCAGCAGGCAAACTCTCTTTTTCCAAAAACTTGACACTCAAGACAGGAGATGGTAATGATCCATACTCTGGCTCATGACACTGTCTCCCTGGCTTTAATTCATCTAATCTGTCCCTTTGCTCACCCTCCTCTGTGGATCATCCTGTCCATCTGTGTTTCTGAGCGCATCAGCATGCTAGCAAGCCTCTGCCATACCGAGCAGACAGCAACAGTTGTTGAAGCCTGGGAGAACATAAAGAGGAGAGAGTTTCCAGTGAACAAAACCAACAAGAAAAACTGTGAACTACTTACAAAGCAGTGGTGTTTATCCGGTCAGTGGCCGGGCAGACGAGTGAGAGAGAGAGAGCGCTGCATAACTAATGTAGCAGAGATGAAGCCAGTGTATGAATGAGAGAGAACGCAGGGAGACCGAGAGGAAAAGCTTGAGTGTAATGTGAGGAGGGAGGGAAAAAGTATGGGGGGGGTTATGATATGGGAGCCAAAGCAGAACAGAAGAGACACATAGAAGAGGAGGATGGTAGAGGAAAAAGCGAGGACACGTACAGGATAGTGAGAATGCAATCAGCTTGGATTTTTACATTTGAACAAGAGAGCGTGAAAAACAGAAAAATGTGTAGGGTAAAAAAAAATAAATAAATAAAAAATTAAGAGGATGACAGCCAGAGGCAAGATAGACTTGGCCTTTCTCCTCTCCTTTGAAGAAGTAATTCATATTCAGTCCCCAACAGTCCCGTCTTCCAGGCCTGTAAAGAACTCCTCATGTTGTCCAGGAAGACGATAAAAAAAAGAGAAGAAATTAGAGAATGAGGCTGAGCTGAATCCTCCCAGTAGAATTGAATTCCCAAAGAGACCTATCAATTTCATGATGCCTCTTAACCTTACATTTTGCAGGCAGGGACAGAGCCGAGCAGCTGTCATCCTCCCCCCGTTGATATTGATTCCAGCATAGGCAACCTCTGGTCTGCTTTACAAATGTAATAGATGTTTCAGTAGCTAAATGGTTTGTAAAGTGAATGAGTCTAGACTTTGAAAGTGATCTCCCCACCATAAACAAGTACTATAAAATATTAAAAGGCATGAACCAGTGAAGGAAATCGATAAGCAAGAATTCAGATTTTTGCGATTTTTGCATTTTGGAGAATGTGGCAACATTGTCCGAACCTTTAGCTCAACTTCTATAAAATGTATTAACAGGTCAGTTAAATGAGCCATAAAGAAACAAAATAACAAAAAAAATCAAAAGTTCAATTCAGATTTCATCAGTTGATTATCAGAAAACAGAAGTTGGGCAGAAACTGTGTCCCGAGGTTTCAGGACACTAAAAAATGCCCTGTTAAGTATTAGTAACACCTTTTTTTTTTTTTTTAACATTGTATTTATTTGCTGTAAAACTGTAAGGAAAACCTTTTTCCTCCCTGTGATTAAGAAAATAACTTCTGGTGATTCACCAGAGCTATGGACAGAATTATTCACTGTCAAACTTGAAACCCATTTCGTCACAAAGCTACAGCCTTAAGTACTTTAGCCCCCATGGCCACAACTTGGAACTTGTTCTATGAGTGACATACAGTATCTGCGTGCTGTTACTAGAAGCTTCATTTCTGGGTACAGAAAAGCGATTACCCACGCTACAGCAATGGCAGGGGTGTCAAACTCATTTTAGCTCATGGGCTACATACAGTGCAATTTGATATCAAGAGGGTTAGACCAGTAAACCATTGCATAAAAATGTAGAACAACAAAAAACTTCTCCATATCTAGCGTACAGCTGTACATTTACAAAAAAGCCTGAGATGCTTTAAAAAAAAAATAAATGCCATTTCAACATGTCTACTGTCATTACAAAGAAATTACAGTACAAAGAAATCTGTCGTAACTCAAAGAAATGCATCAGTGTGGCTCCTTGGCTTAACAATGTTCCTTCAAAGTACCGTGGCACACCTGGAGTAATGGAAAGCTGTAAAACTGGAGCTGTGTCAGACGTCTCACTAATGATATTAACCACTCCCATTCATTCTTAGGGTTTGTAACAACACCCCCGCTGCAAAATACAGTGAAAAATAAAAAAATAAAAATAAATAAAAAGGTTCCAATTTTCTCCAATTATCCAACTCTGCAAAGCCGTAACCACTGACCACTGACACCCCTGCAGTGCAGTGAACTCCCTCAATCATCAAGTAATACACAAAATGTCTATTACCACTGTTCTTTCTTTAGGGTTTGTGACATCTATGTCAAGGCAATCTGTTGCCTTTACTGCAGCAATCCTTGCCAATTAAAATATTGTCAAGAGAACAGGAAATCTTCAGTATGGCCATCAACATGTCAGCAACTCATGAGTCTGTCCAAAACAGCTCAAACTAAACAAACCCCATCAGTATATTCCATCACTGAAATGCCTAGTTTGCAGCGCTGCTTCCACAGTTACTCATTTTTGTGAGGCCTACAAGACAGTTAAAATAAAGTGGGTGCTTATGAGTGACCGTTTTAAAACCAAAACAAATCTGAGGAATTCTAACTGAATGTTTCTCACCATTTATATGATGTTTGTCAGGGACAGTTGCCTACCAGCTTTTTCCAGTGTTTAGTCTCAATTGCACAGTGCTACTAAATTAGCTTAAAAGAGGCCATTTCCTATTGACCACAAAAGGTACTCTGCATGCAGATGTCAGTGCAGTTGGTAGTTGATGTGGTGAGATCTACAGGGCCCTATCATCTGTGCTCACATCTGGACCTGATGTCTTTTATACAGAAGGGCCAGAATGAATTCTTAAAGAGAGGCAAGGACTGGAAGGTAGTTTTACGAAATGGGTTTCAATGAGATTTAAGTTATCTCTAAAATATGCACTTTATTATGTGATTAGTAATTAAAACTGAAGCTGGAAAGGAGTAAAACCAAACCTTTCCCACACTTTGTTTCTAAGGTTGATCACTGGAGTAACGGTGTGGAGAAAAGGAGAGCCAAAAAAAAAGATAAAGCCAGGAATGGAGCCAGTAGGATAGAAGTAAAAGTAAAAAGGAGCTCAAGCTAGAGAATTGCCAGTAATAAGCCATTCCTGCAAAAAACAACGCTGAATCAAGCAGGAGTTTCCTGGGTCATGGATTCAAATTACATAGGCGGCCTTTGGAGCCTTTGAGGTCACTGATGCTCCTCTATCTCATCGATCAGGTTAATGATATCTCCATGAAAGTATTACTGATCTAATCACTAAAATATGGCTGAGAAAACACGTGGTGATATTTCATTTTGCCCTTGCGCTTCATTGCAGCTGATGACTTAAATACACTGAATAAAACTACTTGTAAGGGAAGACACTGTTTGTAAAACCTGCAGTGTGAAGTAGACTGAGAGCATGTTTGCTCTGTAAATATGGCATAAAGGAAAAACTGTGTTTTTTAAAGGTACCTTTCAATCAAGAATCTTTACAACATTTTCTATAACCTCTTTTATACACTGCTCCAAAAAATAAAGGGAACACACAAATAACACATCCTAGACCTGAATGAATGAAATATTCTCACTGAATACTTTGTTCTGTACAAAGTTGAATGTGCTGACAACAAAATCACATAAAAATCATCAATGGAAATCAAATTTATTAACCAATGGAGGCCTGGATTTGGAGTCACACACAAAATTAAAGTGGAAAAACACACTACAGGCTGATCCAACTTTGATGTAATGTCCTTAAAACAAGTCAAAATGAGGCTCAGTATTGTGTGTGGCCTCTACGTGCCTCTACGACCTCCCTACAATGCCTGGGCATGCTCCTGATGAGGTGGCGGATGGTCTCCTGAGGGATCTCCTCCCAGACCTGGAACAAAGCATCCGCCAACTCCTGGACAGTCTGTGGTGCAACGTGACGTTGGTGGATGGAGCGAGACATGATGTCCCAAATGTGCTCAATCGGATTCAGGTCTGGGGAACGGGCAGGCCAGTCCATAGCTTCAATGCCTTCATCTTGCAGGAACTGCTGACACACTCCAGCCACATGAGGTCTAGCATTGTCCTGCATTAGGAGGAACCCAGGGCCAACCACACCAGCATATGGTCTCACAAGGGGTCTGAGGATCACATCTCGGTACCTAATGGCAGTCATGCTACCTCTGGCAAGCACATGGAGGGCTGTGCGACCCTCCAAAGAAATGCCACCCCACACCATTACTGACCCACTGCCAAACCGGTCATGCTGAAGGATGTTGCAGGCAGCAGATCGCTCTCCACGGCGTCTCCAGACTCTGTCACGTCTGTCACATGTGCTCAGTGTGAAGAGCACAGGGCGCCAGTGGCGAATTTGCCAATCCTGGTGTTCTCTGGCAAATGCCAAGCACCCTGCATGGTGTTGGGCTGTGAGCACAACCCCCATCTGTGGACGTCGGGCCCTCATATCATCCTCATGGAGTCGCTTTCTAACCGTTTGTGCAGACACATGCACATTTGTGGCCTGCTGGAGGTCATTTTGCAGGGCTCTGGCAGTGTTCCTCCTGTTCCTCCTTGCACGAAGGCGGAGGTAGCGGTCCTGCTGCTGGGTTGTTGCCCTCCTACGGCCTCCTCCACGTCTCCTGGTGTACTGGCCTGTCTCCTGGTAGCACCTCCACCCTCTGGACACTACGCTGACAGACACAGCAAACCTTCTTGCCACAGCTCGCATTGATGTGCCATCCTGGATGAGCTGCACTACCTGAGCCACTTGTGTGGGTTGTAGAGTCCATCTCATGCTACCACGAGTGTGAAAGCACCACCAACATTCAAAAGTGACCAAAACATCAGCCAGAAAGCATAGGTACTGAGAAGTGGTCTGTGATCCCCACCTGCAGAACCACTCCTTTATTGAGTGTGTCTTGCTAATTGCCAATAATTTCCACCTGTTGTCTATTCCATTTGCACAAATGCATGTGAAATTGATTGTCAATCAGTGTTGCTTCCTAAGTGGACAGTTTGATTTCACAGAAGTTTGATTTACTTGGAGTTATATTGTGTTGTTTAAACAATAACAATTCTCATATGCTGTTTTTTTTTATCCCATTTGTATTTTAAAGGCAGATTTCTCAGTGGCTTTTAATACTAATGAGTCAAATCTTATACAATATTGTGCAAAAGTCTCGAGCCATTTGAGGGCCTCATTTCTTTATACTTTGCTTCCAAGGGGCTAGACTTTGTAGATTTTGACCATTTTCAGAGGAATATGTTTTGTTTGATTGTTTGTTGAGCCACTTAACTTCAACCAATGAATCATTCAAGCCTAAAAAGGCAGCTAACATCCAAAGAAGAGCTCTGGGATATCCTTCAAGAAGCCTGGAGAACTATTCCTACTTAAAGAAACTACAAGAAAGCTGCCTAAGAGAGTTCAGGCTGTGTTTAAGAACACAGGTGGTCACACAAACTATTGATTTTCAAGCATATTAGAATTGTACAAAATGTGTGTTTGCCTTATATACTGTATTTATGTTATGTTGTCCATTTCTGTTTTCACGTTTCAATAAATCCCATTTTTAAAACTAAATATAAAGAAATGAGGGGTGGTTCAAGACTTCTGCACAGCACTGTAAACCACCCTGTGCGCACACTTGATGTTAGATGGCTTCCAAGAAAAATGCCTGTGGTTAGACACCATTATATGTATGGCCAACCTGCCATTAAGTTTTACCGCCTTTCATCTGTGAATGTTGTGTTTGTATGTGAGGAGCTGGTACTTGCATAAATATTGCTGTCATGTGTGTATTCACACGCAAACATCATCCTCCGGTAACAGCTGTTTTTCATCATCACCCTTATAAGTCTGCATATCTCCCACTTCGTCATCCTCGTCTATCTTTGTGTTCATGTGTGTTTATCAAGGCGACTGAGACAATCCCTCATTCCTATTTTGATTTTGCAAATGTGCAGTGATGGGGAACAAAACTGGATCATCCATCCCTCTGTCCTTCAACCATCAGCTGTCCAATCACAGATGTGTCACTATAATGACTTCACTTTATTGCTGCAACGTAACATATAAAATGAAGTCACTATAATGACTTCATTTTATATGTTACGTTGCAGCAATAAAGTGAATGAGGGATGTGAGTCTTGACCCATTCTTCTTTCTCAATGGCAACTTAACAGTCACCCAAATAAATCTTTTTTTTTTTTTTTTATTGAGTACGTGGATCATAAAGTCTATAGTGGATACAAGGTTTAGCTATCAATCAATAATTTCAGGGGAACGGGGGGGACGACTAATGCTAGGCTCAGCTTTGTTAGTTATGTGCACAAGTTCCTCTTGAGAGTATAGAAGGAAGGGTGGACTGAATCTCATAATCACTCCTATTTATTTTTTGGCAATTTCTGACATTCCAGAGTCATGATTTGATAGGATTTGTGGAGCCGCTCATGTATTCCCAGGTCTGCTGAAAATTCACATCTCCAACCAATGGAGTATGAGATGCTGTTATAGATTACTGTGTCCTGCTGCATTACAGTCTCGTCAATCAACGGTGGCAGCGAGGGGAATCTGTACGATGCTCACGCTTTGAACTAACAGGTTCAGCTTTCTGTTACACCGCATGTATTTTTTTTACAAAAAATTCCTGTATAAAATAATTATGTCTCTGTGAAAACATGAAGGGCAGTTAGTCTTTTCAATCATGGCCCCAGTAAAGGTTTGAGGAATACAAAAGCTGTTTTCAAAAAGGGCCAGAGTCGACTTCCTCTACTGAGAAGGCTAAGAACCTTCAACCCCTGCAGGATCATGTTGCACATGATGTATTACTCGGTGGAGGCGAGTGTGGGCTTTCACGCAGCTGTGTGCTCAGACAAGGGGGGCGTAAGCAGCTGATGCCAACAGACTTTAACGCATCAGGAAGGCTGGTTCTTTTCTTGGAGCTTAACTAGAGACTCTGGTGGATGTGTCGGTGGGGAGTATGCTCAAGAGACTTCTCAGCATCAGGCACAATTCCTCTCATCCTATTCATGGCTCCCTGGTAAGATACAAGGAACATGGGGAAAAAGACTCATCACCCAAACACCACAGGAGATGTTTTCTCCCTGTGGCTAACAGACTCTGTAATCCCTCCAATTTCTGTATGACAGCAGGACTGAAATAGTACTTCTTTCTTGCAATACTATAAACTAAACAAAGTCCAACAGTCTTGTAATTTACAGTATTTAACCTATTTTACAATTATTACTTACACAAATACTACATGCACAAGTACTACATGCAGGAGTAATGATGTTTGCATCTTTTAACAACAGTCCAGTATGTATTCCAGTAACTATGAAGAAATAGAAGAATGTTATTGTAATCCATCTCCAAACCCAGCAAATAGAGAATGATGAAGAAACAGTTGAGCTTCTTGGCTTGTTTTCACCCCCAGCCAAGGATTTCCTTTCTCACTGCTGCCAGTAGGCCAGTAGGGATCTTCATTCCAGTTCTGTTCTGAGCTCATCCATAGCCACTTTAGATAGGGAGCCAACCTGGGAGGCAAACGCCTTCCAACAATGATGGACGGCATGGATGAGATAAGGCAAGACCACTAAAAATTCATTCAAAACACACGAGCAACAGCAGAATATGTATCGTATGGAGAATGCGTTCAGTAACAGCATTTTTTTCTACAGTGTGTGTGAAAACAGGGAAAACATGTTTCAAATTCAATGACTATCTATGGCAGGAATGTTGCCCTTTGACATACGATAATTTCAGACATCTTCGAGCTGTTCTCTGCTTTTTCATAACCAGCGAAAATGTCTGCGAGGGACAACACAGGGTTGAAACTCTCACCCCAGAAAAACATTCCCAGCCTTACTCCCCCCCTCGCTATGGGCCTATCAGTTCGCAGCATTCTTTGCTTTTTCAATCTGCTTTTCTTCTTCAGCTGCATGGCAAATAATTATTAACAGGATCAAAGCATATGAAAGGGCTTCTGCACCAGCGAGGTTGAGCTTGGGGAGCTGAGTGACTGAAAGTGATAGTAGCAAAGTACTGAACTTGTTTGTGCCACTACATGCAACCCTGGAATACTGAATTCAAACTTGTGAAAGTCAGAAATGGTCTAAATTCTTCTAAGGAAAATCCATTCCTACTCGTGCTTTGACTCCTAATGATTTAAATTACCATATGTATAAAGCAAGCATGACATTAGGTTAATTGAAAAATCAAAGTGAAAACTAAATTGAATAAGCAATCAAAATAAATACAGTAATTGATATAAACACTGAGAACTTAAGAGTCCGCTTAGAAGACACTCTCTAGCACCCTTATTTTATATAACAGCATGATAAAATAACATGATGCGGTTCACTCTATGGATTGCTTTTTTTTTTTTTTTTAAACTGAGGAGAATATGATGAAATGCATTCCAGGATTTCAAAGCACAGCACATGAGTGACACTTTGATTAAGTCACAGATTGAGCCTTTATTCTTATGTCAAGTAGGACAATACACAATCTGTAAGAGGTTTCAAAGCTGTGCTTTAACACTCTTTCCTAAAGGAGATCTCTGTAACTAGAGTCAACAAACAGCCTCGTTTCATTGTGCAAATTGCAACTACTTGCCACTATTTCATTAAAATTTTTATAACAATGATATAGTAACATTAATGCAATAGCAAAGTAATGTGAAGATTGGATGCCTCATACAAAAATGATCTGATAATCTTGGGAAAGTGGGATTTTTTTCTGAACAGAGAAAATTATTATATTGCATTACATTACATAAGGCAGTAGTACATCATTTTCAAGGTAATTTAACTCCACACAAGTCACTGTACACTAGTTCTTAAGAGCATGACAATTAATTAAAATGAATATTTCACATGGCCATTGGCGACAAAACTCACTGAATCCCTCTTGCTTCGAGGGAGAAGGACAGTGTTAGAAGCCAACGACTGCAGATTAGCTCAGATGACACATTTCCCTGAGCAAGAGGAAGGCATCGTGTCATAAAATATTCAAGAGAGGGGGATATTTGATAGCCTAACCTGAGTGCAGAACATAAAACTCCAAGAGTGATTAAATGGTGCAATATCAATCTGTGACCACAGAGTCACAGTTTAAGTATGTGTAAATGGGAAATGGCTTAAAAAACCATTATCTCACAAGGAAGCCATGTATGCCAGCCTATGAGAAAATGAGGGGGCTTCCAAAGGGTACAGAGTAACTTTGAAAAGATCAAGCCAGAGGAGGGACTGATTGAAAAATCTAAATTCAATATTATGCATGTTGTGAACCTAATCTCATCTAATATTCCTGTCAAGTTACCTACAGATGAGGACAGAATTAAAAGCCTCCCTATGAAAAATCAGTTTTTAAGTATTCCCCAAGTGTTGCTACACAGAGCAAGGAATTTTTAACAACTTTTCCAAACATCATAGTTTTATTTTGGACGCTGACATTATTTTACTTTTGCACACAGAAATAAAATTATTTTACAAAAACCAAAGACTACCAGGGTCAAAATTATTAGAGGCAGATGATGACAGTCTTTTGTGTATCCTTTTTGCTGGATAACAGCCTGCAGTTGTTTGCTGTAGTTTTTATTAAATCTCACATCTCCTGAGTAGTCCCAGTCCATTCTTCTTTGGAAAATCTCTCAGGCTCCTCCAGATTTGATGGTCTTTTCTGGCATGGACCTTGGCCTTCAGTTCACCCCAAAGAATTTGTACAGGCCGATCAATAACATACACTTTGGTCTTCTGGATGTAGTTGTTCTGGGTTGTTCTCGTGTTGGAAGACAAAGTGACGACCCAGGCCCACTTTTGTTCCTGACTGCTTGAGGATCTCTTTCAAAATCTTCACATATTCTTTCTTCATGATTCTTTCCACCTTGACAAGATTCCCAGTTCCAGCTGCACTGAAGTATCCCAGCAGCATTATACTCCCACCACCATGTTTCACTGTGGGGATGGTGTTCTTTGGGTTCCCTTCTTTCTCCAAACATAAGCAGCATCTCCATGGCCTAAGAGCTCTAGTTTCATCTCATACGACCCGTTTCCAGGTTGTCCTTGGCATACTTCATTCTGGCTTGAAGTTGTCTCTGCTGCTGAAGCGGAGTTTTTCTTGGTCTGCAACCTTGCAGTCCATTCCTGTGCAGGGTTCTAGTGAATGCCTTCTTTGAGACTACAATTCCTGACTTGGTTAAGTCGTTCAATAGTGTCTTGGCAGCTGTTCTGGGGTTTTAGACACATCTCTCACTAGTTTCTTTCCAAAGTCTTTGAAATCTTTCGCTTCCTACCTCTTCCTACCAGACTTGTTCTGTACTGTGTGGCTCTCTTTGAATTTATTGATGATGCTTCTCACTTCACTTCTTGACACCTGGAAATGCCATGATAACTTTGTGTATCCATCTCCTGCTTTGCGAGCATTAACAATTCTATTTCTCAAGTCTAAACTGATTTCTTTTGTTTTTGGCACAATGCTTTCTCAAGTGACAGTTCAAATCCTTGCTGAAGTTTTTATACTCTGTGTAAATTGGAAGATAACCTTCAGTTTGAACTTGATTTTACTTGGTTTGTGCTATGGCTTTAATTTGGAGCTAATAATACTGACTCTTGTAAATATTATTTTTTCTGAAATAATTCTGTTATGGTGCACAAATAGAAGTAGTTTATGTTTTCTAAAGAAAACTAGTATGCTCAGAAATGCTATGTTAATAATCTCTTGCTCTGTTTAAAAAAAAAAAAAAAAAAGGCACTTGGCAAAATTTTGATAAAAACTTTCATGGGGGGGGGCAAATAATTTTGCCATCTGAATGTTTGGTTAATTATCTGATTAGAAACTGCTGATGCCCTCCTCTCTCACTGAATACAATAAAGAATCTGCCAGATGCAATTAAACAAACTGATAACAATTTGAAACCGGTCTCTGTCAGGTCACTGCATATTCTGCAAAGCACTTAAAACTAAGTCGTGTATGGATGGACACTGCTTAGTTTTTCAGTGTTTTTCTAGTGTGTCACTAGAAGCCTTGGAACAAGTTGTGTTTTTCATCTGCATATTTGATTGTAATTCACTTTCCAGAATAGTGAAGGATCACACATTTACAAAAAGTTCTCATCCATTCTGTGTGGGAAAGAATGTTAAGTGTAACTGAGCTGACTCTCAAACAAAGAATCGGCTCAATTGCTAGAGGCAGAATAGCATGCGTAATTAGAGATGGATATTAGCACTGATCTCCCAGTTTGATTCAATGACTATTCAGAAAGTCCAGAAACCATTCAATCCAATGCAATTCAGTTACATAAAATAAATACAGATGCTGCAACAAGTATTTACAGGAAGCATCAATTTCTTCTACATTCATTAAATAACAACGGTTTTTTCTTGAATTACAAATCATATTAAAGACAAATTATAATAAATTACTAACATATTTTCCAGTTGGTGTTTGTGTATCCCCAGTGACCAAACAAAATGACAAGGACATGCAATCTACATTTTTAGGCCTGGAAGTGCAAAACAATGAGAGAATGATTAAAATTGGTACCGCTTGCAAAGGCATATCATTATGCAGATTGTTTAAAAACACAAACGCAACCTCAGCATACAGCTTCATATGAGCTGCAAGTACCAGATGATTTGGCTAAGTACAGACGTCCACTTTAATGATCACTATGAGCTCAAATGGGGCAGAAATGTAAAATCTACTCATTTATCCATCCCTACTGTTAGCCTGACAGCTAGCATTAGCTAACAAATAGGGAAGTCTACAAAGCGTAAACTTAACCTCCACAGGCTCATATCTTACAGACAGAAATGATATCTTACCATCAAAAACAAACAACGCTGAGCAGTGAACAGTGTTTTTTTGATATATCCCTCATGAGTAGCTGTGATCTGGATTGGCTGACCATCCTTTGCCATGACAATTCTATAAACACTGTCTGGTTTACACAGACTATAATCAGGGTTCTAGCCAGTGTTGTCAAAATAACAAACAAACAAACAAAAAATTATATCAATACAGCAATATCTACAATAGCCCATAATATATATATATATATATATATATATATATATATATATATATATATATATATATATATATATATATATATATATATATATATATATATATATATATATACACATAAAAATAAATAAATATGGGGTTTCATCAGCGTGGTTGTTAACTGTTACTAGATCAGCAAAAGTACATTCCCATTATGTCCACAGTTACACATTTTCTTTCCATCTTTGTATTTTAAACAAATTCCAATTTGGAAAAAAAACAAAAAAACAATCTAAATTAGTCATGCACAGTTTTTTGTTGTACTTTCCTATTTATGCAAATATTTTAAATGAAATACAGAAAACCCATAGACAGATGAGACACTATTAGAAATACCAGCCCTTGTTTGTTGGGCTACAGTCAGTATTTGACCAGAAGCAAAGGCATGATAATGAAATGACAGTACAAGCAGAATAATAAAGGCTTTAAAAGCCATTCTATCATAGTCATGTGACATTCAGTGTCAAACAGGCACCAGTAGCAGGCTACCACAAAAAAAGGTACATGCTTTGTTGTTTGTGCTTGCTGACAAGCCTATGCTAAAGATGCATATACACAGAGTACAGTTATTCACAAAAATACTTCAAAGCAGAAAAGCGTAAATAAGCTGTCATTATCTGAAGTCAAAGCATCCTGATTTGTTTAGATCTTCTCCTTCCCACAGAATCTCTCGCTTTTGCACATTAGTAAAACACTTTGTTTTTCTACATGCGGTGAACATTTCAGAGAAATCTACTGCATTCACTGGAAATGCGTCCTCCTTCAGGATCAACTTTCACAACAAGGGCACATTTCACAGTGATACTAATACTCAAAACAACAACGGCTAGGAGTGGTGAACGAGAGGAAGAAGAGGGAGGGATAACAGGAAGACGGAGAATAGGTCATGATTGTTAAGTGCAGAATAATGTTCTGTGCAGAGCATGTTGGTTTCCTGCTCTAGCCAATTGCAGCAGGCCTCTGAGGGCCTGTGTTAGACCAAATACGTGATAAGAACTTCTGAAGGGTCCACCGAGATAGACAAATGCACACACGGCACAAGAGACACGAAAAAGGCAGGCAGACACATAGGGCAGAAAGCTAATAGGCATAGAGATTAGAGCAATACAAAGAAATGGCAAACGGGGGAATGAATGAACGAGGAGGGAATAGTAAAACACAGTGCAGTATGGTGCAGACATCATTTAAGAACAAGAGTCTTGTTTCCTGTTATTTAGCCTGTATTACACCATGTGTCTTCTTCCATTTTTCCTTATTCCACTTTTTACCCCCTCTTGAATTTGATGACTGGCAGTGAACCTCCATAATTTTACTGCAACACAGGCTGATTGATGTACTGTACACTCACTAGTCACACCATGCTAGTACTGGGCATGACAGCATCATAGTTCATCTGCATTTCTCGGCTGTGCATCCATTGACCAAATCTCCGGTTCCACCACATTCCAAAGGCGCTCTATTAGAGAAAGCCAATTTGATATTATTTGAGGTTCGTAACCTGGCGCATTATATTAGCGAGGATTTGTTGTTTTGGACCATTCTCTGTAAACCCTAAAGATGGCCACCAAAACCCATCCATCAATCCAGTTTTTTTTCCACTGGGTTGGAAGGCTGGGTATCGGACAACGGGTCCCTGCAAAGAGTTGCATCAACAGGACAATCCCAAAAGTGCATTGTGTACCAAAATTAACCCAGTAGTTGATTGCAAATTGCAGCTAAATAACACTATAGTTACAATAATGAAGTGGTAAAGTTCTCAGCCCAGTGCAAGTTGACGTCAGCCCGCTGCAGCACCAGGAAATCAACTGCTTGCTAGAACACTGTCAGGGTCACAGGGGGAACGAACCCTATCCCAGCTGCTGTAAGACCCTGGACAGGTCGCCAGTCTGTCGCACTTAAATCACTCCCCATTCTGATGCTCAGTTTGAACTGCAGCAGGTCAACTTGACCATGTCTGCATGCCTAAATGCATTCAATTGCAGTCATGTGAATGGCTGATTAGATATTTGTGTTAACAAGTAGTTGAACAGGTGAACATAATACGCACCATAAAATATATAATAATGTCCTAGATGTGCAGATCTCGGGCCTCAATTATAAAACTGCTTGTAGGATCCATATTAAATGTTAACGTGCACACATAAGACAAAACAGCATATAGCAAAAAAAAAATTAGATGAAATCTGCATCCATACCACCTGCAAAATTTGGCAAATTGTACCCAGCACACCTGCAGGTTCTAGGTACAAGGCTAGCTACCAAAATTGACCCATTAAAGAACAAACTAAGAACTGGTGACAGAGAAGTAGAAACCCAAGCTCCCAATAACCTCCCAATAAATTAGGAAGTTTACTGAGAAGACTGGTCCAATCCCACAGAAAGCTGAAAATAATGGAAACCTTAATGCTAGCTCCAATAGAAAGGTTCAGAACACACGGTGCATTGAGTTTCTTGGGAAGCATTGCCGTAGACCATACTCAGTGTCTATGATGATCCCCAATGTTCCTACAATGGACATATAACCAGCAGAACATGACTAGGGAGGCATGAAACAAAGTGGTCTGGTCTGAAAAATCACTAACAAAATAGGACAAAATAGCAAAAAGAAAATTAGATGAAATCTGCATGCCTACACCTGCAAAGTTTGGCAAATTGTACCCAGCACACCTGCACTAACCCTAACCCATCATAAAGACTGAAGTGAATATTTTCTCCACATGCAGCAGAAAGGTGGCAAAAAAAAGAGAGTAAGTACCAGAGACCAAAAAAAAAAAAAAAACATCTGGCACCTCTGAAAAGTGCAATGTTTTCACCGAAGTTCTTCTAAAAACTACTTAAAATTACAGTGAGTGAATATTCATATTATTTGAAGATCTTGCAGAAAGTTACCACTGAAGACCTTTATTCTGTTAAAAAACTGACACAGTTTGACTAACATCACAGAATCAGTTCTTTTTCGATGAAAAATAAATCAGGCTATTCAGGTTTAATAACTGAAGAAAGATAAGCCCGTCTGAGGGTTTGGAAATGTGGTGTTGAGACAATCATGAACCGCAAATATAAATGGTTAAGATTAGAGTGTTTTTTCTAAAATTGTGGAGCTGTAAGTCTTCTAAACCACAAACTCAGAAAACAAAGATGCATATTTTTATGAGGTGGCATACTTTTATTTAAAAAACTAATCTCACTGAAAAGTGCCTAGTTTGCAGTCTGAGTTTCAAGCTTAATAAATTGATTCATGAATAATCTCTAGTGTCAGCCTGAATTCTGGATGCCATAAAACTTGGTCTTGCTTGCGACAATCAAACAGTAATGGATATTTATTGCATAAGTGGGAGAAGGACGACACTTGAGGTGAAAAGCACTGAGAAGACATGTCATTATGTCACTTTCTGAATGCTCATTAAAAAGTCACATGGCTGCCTTCAAGCAGAATACTTTGCCCCTATGATGAGTGCTAGAAATGTGATGACTGAGCCCTCACAAGAAGCAGCAAGACATCAAAATCCATCAGTGCTGCTTCCAATGCATAGAAATGAAGTCATTATAACAGTGAGCAAAGGCGAGCCCTGCTGTGTTTTACAGCCCTGTGCTGCTCAGTTCTATTTTTAGGATGTCAGGCCCGAATTAGCTCTTTGAAGTGTAATTCGTAACATCCACAAGGTACCAAATAATGAGACAAGTAACCGGTAGTTATGCTGTTGATCAGCAAAAGCAGGCTCATGAATTTGAGCCGCGCTTTGCGCACAGGGTAAAAGCAAATCGCATTGCATGTGTTTACATCTGATGTGTCACAAAGGTAGACAGTCTAGCTAAGAACGTTTGTGTTATTTCAGCATTAAGAAAGTATATAAGCACTGATAAACATGCCTCAGACAGTTGGCATTATATTATACTTTCCTATTTTCTCCCAATGCACCCTTTATAAATTTCACAGTGTTACCTTTATTTACATTTACTTTATGTAGAGTTCAAGTCCTTTTATGAGAAAGTTGCAAAAGCCTCTATATATGCTTAGTTAAGAGTCTGCAGTGGTGCACTCTGATGCTGCTCACACATGAATGCCAATCTGCCAAGAAAATATTTCAATTCTACCAGCCTTGCATTCCATCAACAGCTGAGCTTGTAAGAGACATGCAGCAACAGGACGCCACAGCCAGAACCACGGATCAGGCGATGAAGGCTTTTAAGAGCCGTATCACATTGCGACCTGACAGGGTTCGGGGATTCATAACAATGTAGCTGTGGATTGCTGTAAATTTTGCTCCCTTGAAAGCCATGATGAGCTTAAAGCACTGTCATGTGACCAACGTCATTTGAAACGGACTCTTTTTTTAATAAAGGGAAAAGGTTTTAGGTGAGTGGCACATGTAGACTCAGCACTGGCACTATAATCCTGACAAAAATTAGGGGAAAATATGGCCAAGCAATAAAAGATGCAGATACTTCTATGTCAACCATGTATCTACAGGGAGAAAACAAAGCTGGCAAGTGAGCTGCTGCTTCTACATTTAGCACAGAACTGCAACTAATGATCCTTGAACTGAATTAATGAGGAAATTAGGCATGCCCCATGCTCCATGGTCTCTCTCAAATAAAAGAGCACTGCATTTTTTTTTTTTTTTAAATGTTAGTTCTCATCACTCTTCCTTGTTAAACCCTCAAAATGTCTGATCCTTGAAGTATGTGGGCAAAGGGTGGGAGTGGGGGCCATTTTTATTATTACAAGGTGAAGAAAAATATTGTTTAAGAGTCAGTCAATAGGGCAGGAATATCTGTCAAAATCATGCTTATTTAATGTACAACTTACTGTATATACTATATATGGCTACTGTATATAAAGGAGAATGTAAAACATATTCAAGTGTGATACATGAAAGAGAATTTATGACAGTATCATCTTTGGAAGCTGCCTTCCTTTATGCCTCATCTTCCTTCATGAAGGCATTCTTCATGAATACAACTGTAATGTTTTCCGTTCTGCTCTATAAACCAGTCACAGTTCTGAAAATCCTTTTTACTTTTTAGTAGTGCTTAATCTTAACTATATCTTATTTAGCTCCAAGTTTATTTTTTCACCTTGATGGGATACTGAATGAGATATTATATTTCGAGTCAATTTTTAACCCCGTCCCACTTTTCTCTTCTAAAATAGTTTCCACTTTCTCGCCTGTCTCCCTGCCAAGCTCTAAAATCTAATTTCATTTTGGCCATTTGGCATCAGAAGACAGATTTGGCTCTGTGGGCCTTCTGGCAAGAGGTAACACGCACCATTTCTAAAGAAAAGGGACAGACTATCAATCCATGGATGGAAAGTTATTACCTTGTGACACGCGAAGGAAACAATCATAATATTAGCATTTATGAGGTGCAACAGAGGAATTTACATTTTTCTTCCACAGCAGAAGCAAAAGCTTTCCTTTATTCAACCTTTTGTCACCATCAATGAGAATCTGTGATCAATGCGGCAGCCTTTTTCACTCTTTGCAGTTATAACAAAAGTTTCATACTCATTTAAATATTTTAGTCTGCCTCAAGCTATTCGCTTAAACTGCCAGTGTGGCCTGCAGTTACAAATCTTAACACTGACAGTTAACTTTGCAGAAAGAATCAACGAGCTGCGAACTAACTGTGCTGTGTAAATCTCTTTAATAAAGATTTTTCAACTCGAAACATTAATGGTGCAGAAACCGGCCCTGAATCAATATTATTTTGATGACAATCATTATTATGGCATCAGTGTTACTGTCCCTCTTCAGTTGAGGGTCTAACAGGTTTGCAGTTATTGAACTTAAAAATATAAGCCTATATTTTCCATAATCTGTACTGACTTTACACCTAAGCTGCATCTCTGACTTATCTATAATGAGATCACGGCAGCTGGATATAACATTATTTTGGGAGACAACTGTCTTTACAATATCTTACATATCTCTAAACTTAAAAAAAGGCATATTGAATAATGTTATCCTAGTGATACAGAGGCAAAAGAGGTACACGTCTCAAAAAAAATTAATAAATAAAATCAATCTGGCTAATCATCCTGTCTCAATCAGCTTTCATTCTTTCCCAGTTACACAACTTGACTGTTAACATGACGACTACGTTACCCATCTGGTTCCCGTCTTTGTCAGCGACACTCATTTTTCACAACTGTCTCTCTTGATTATACAAACAACTGGTCATGTCATAACTGCTTAATCTAAATGGCTGTATAAACAAGGATTGACAAACAGAATGCACCTGATGTAATATTCTTTTATCAGTTCTTCCACTCAGGCTAATCACCCACTGTATTCCTTTATACACTGGCTCTCTCTTATTGAATTTCTAATACACAGAAATACATTCAATTAATATTCAGTATAGTTCCTCAATGACTGCAATGCTCCATAAAGAGTTGAGATTTAAATCTAAATGAAAGTACAGTGATTAAATGCCGATTGTTCTGCAACAGTCTGTTATTTTCATTACTAAACAATGTAAGGAGTGAACAAACTCCCATGAACTCCCATAGTGTGATCGGAAAAGTTTTACTGAGGCAACATTTATATTTATATTTTAAGCCACACACTCTTAAAGGTACAGTCAGTCATTTTTAAAATGTATTTAATAGAAAAAGAGAATACTGCACTCATACACTGATTAATCTGTAATAATGTCTTTCAACAAATTGATGCATTCTCATAAACTTAGAATTAATCCATTAAAAACTGCACAGGAGCAGGTGCTGGTTTGAGGAAGCCACCGTGTTACCCCGCTATCTTGAATACAGTGGCCAACATAGACATGAGACCAGCCACATATGTAGTACGCCGAAAGCATAAATTATGGTCTGTCTGTGTACCTGCTTCCATTTGGACAGGTTGCACAGGTAGCCCAACTCCTCCAGGATGGCACATCATCATGCTGGTTCTCCCAGTACAGTTTCAAGAGCATGGAGGAGATTCCAGGAAACAGGCAGTTACTCTAGGAGAGCTGGATAGGGCTGTAGAAGGTCCTTAGCCCATCAGCAGGACTTTAATCTGCTCCTTTGTGCAAGGAGGAACAGGTTGAGCACTGCCAGAGCCCTACAAAATGACCTCCAGCAGGCCACTAGCGTGAATGTCTCTGATGAGGGTGGCCTGATGGTCTGACGTCCTCAATTGGGCCCCACGTTCACTCCCTGGCACCGTGGAGCCCAATTTATCATTTACCATAGAATACCACGTCCACCACTGGCGCCCTGTGCTTTTCACAGATGAGAACAGGTTCACCTGGAACATGTGACAGATATGGAAAAAGACTGGAGAAGCCGTGGAGAACATTATGTTGCCTGTAACATCATTCAGCATGGCCAGTTTGGTGGTGGGTCAGTGATGGTTTGGGGAGGCATATCCATGGGGATGCACAGACCTCTACAGGCTAGGCAACCGCACCCTGACTGCCATTAGCTATCGGGATGAAATCCTTGGACCCATTGTCAGACCCTACGCTGGTGTAGTGGGTCCCGGGTTCCTCCAGGTGCACAACAATGCCCGGCCTCATGTGGCAGGAGAATGTAGGCAGTTTCTGGAGGATGAAGGAATTGATACTGCTGACTGGCCACCATGCTCGCCTGACCTAAATCCAATAGAACACCTCTGGGACATTACGTTTTAGTCCATCTGACACTGTCAGGTTGCACCTCAGACTTTCCAGGAGCTCAGTGATGCTCTGGTCCAGATCTGGGAAGAGATCCCCCAGGACACCATCTGTTGTCTCGTTAGGAGCCCTGATACTATCAGGCATACATACAAGCACGTAGGGGCCATACAAACCACTGAGTACCACTTTGAGCTCCTGCAATGAAATTTTGTCAAAATGGACTAGGATGCTGCACCATTTTTTCATTTTGATTTTTGGGGTGTCTTTGAATTTAGCCCTGTGTAGGTTGATGATTTTCATTGCTATCAAATGATGTGGCATGCTTTTGTTCCAACACATTACCCAGCCCATATCAGTATAGATATCTAGCACAATTTTTTTTCTCCATTGAGATCTGATGTGTTTTCACAGTGTTCTGTCATTTTTTTGAGCAGTGGATATAGAGAATTGTTGACCTTTTTGATATGAAAGCCAGAGATGTGTTGAAATACCCATGAAATAAATTTAGAGAGAAACAGAGTACTTTTCTTAGCATAAATGTATCAGCTTTTAAGACCAACATTTTTACACCATGTGAGGTTGGTTGATCTTAAGTCATGATATATGTCAAAAGCTGAGTACAGAGAAAGGCATTCACCCCCATTTCCAAGTTTCACAGAGCTGTCATGTAATCACAGCTGAAAAAACACGCAACAGAGAGTGAGATTAACAGGGTCTGGCTGACTGTAGAGTAATTACAACAGGACAAGCACATACAGAGAAAGTCCAGTCCACTACCCATGATTACAATGCTCAGGAGTTACAGTCGCTGATGTGAACCAGTATTTTATGGGTTTACAGTCTGAAGAGAGATTATTATAGAGTGGGAGTGATCCTGCCTCTTCCTTTTTCTCAAAATCCATGCAAGTTCTTATGGGAAGCCATGTTTACATATTACAGACTAATTTAGCGAAGCCTCTAGCATCTCAAAACAACGTTCCCAGAAAACAAGATTATATGCTTTTAGCAATTTAACTTGAGTGCATAGCTCCGTGGTTGTCAAACTTGGTGTGCCATAACATGCGTTTAGGTCCTACTTTGAGAAATAATTTGTTACTAATAACAGCTAAATCCCTTCAGGCCTGACAGGATGATAGAACACCCTTGAAGGCAGTGTTTCAGCCACTTCCTTATCTAGACTTGCACATCGATTTCAGTACTGAGTAAATATCAATTATCTATAAGTTTGTGTGTGCACTCAAGTCCTACAGTAAAATAAAGACCCTGTTAATATGGCTTTGAAGAATAGCTGGAAGGAATCATTTTTAAAGTTTACACAGCAAAATTGTAAAGGTAAAATTTTTAAAGTTGTTTCGCATTGCATGCTTCAAAGTTCCCATCATTGGCAGTCTTTCTAAAGTTTGCCAAAGATAAATAGAATGTGTGACTCTCAAAGGCCCAGGAGTAATAATGAGATGTTAGCTTGAATCCAATAGATTAAACACTCAAGGTTTGTACAGCATAACACATCTGAAGAGTTGAAAACAAGGTTAAGCAGACCTTTATGGAATGTCAAAATGCCCTCATCTTGAAAGCCTGAATGTGTTGAAATCTCTAAAACCCTTCAAGTAGTGTAGTGCTTTTAGGCGAATTCTGAGAAACTGATATATCAACTTATATAGTAATATGATGAAATAATGCTCAGGTACACTCAAAGGTATATTTTAGCTTCTAGGAAGGCTGTTTATGTTTTTCCTAATGCAGCAGACTTGCTAATACACTGACTGGAAGAATTTATTTAAAAAAAAAAAAAAAAAAAAGCTCAGTGCTGCTATTTGGTGGGAAGGGATTCAGAAAGCAGTGATTATTAGTTTAACTTTTTTTTTGGTATGAACTTGTCAATACAGAGTCCAATTTCCTCATCCATCTTCAAAGCACAAACCACACAGGCAGAGGAAGAGGATGAACAGCTGAAACCTCCTACGTAGAAAGCCATGTGAGACAAGGTTGACTAAACAGTGAAACAATAGGTGGCCAGACTAAAGGCCTTGAAACAGATCAAGTTGAAAGTCTTTGGGTAGATTAGAGGCCAATAAATCTGAAATGGATACTATGACAGCATGTGAAGTAACAAGATATGTATTCAAAAGGTTCTTCAGGGTCTTCCTCGGTTTACAATAACCTGATTGAAAGTTGGCAGAACAAAATGAAGCAATTTTCATGCCAGACGGGTTTTCAATGTGAATTTTAAATCAGACTAATCTAAATGCTACTTTGTCAGTGCATTTTATCTGCCCCTGTAAACATGATCAATAAACCACACACAGACTGGTCTAATGATTAGAGAAATCTGCTGTCAACTGGAGAGTTCATGTCCACAACTCAATTCCCTAAACAGTGCCTGAGTATAAAAATAAGCCAATTCTAGAAGTGAGGCTTTCTAGCTGACCCTGCACTTTGGCTTTTCAGAGTTTCCAGCTGGAGCCATGGGCAAAGGTGGTCATACTGTGTGGCACAGATGGAACAGCAGAATGAACAATGTGCAGTTCTCTACTTCAGCTGATGGTGACAGCATAGCAAGACAACCGTTTACACGGTGAGTTTATTTCCCACTTCTAGCATGAAATCAAAAGTAATGGTGCCTATACCAGAGAGAGATGAATGATTGTTAATGATTCTGAATGATAATCGTATAGCAACGAAGAATTTAGTCTACAGTAACTGGTGAATACAGGCAGACCAAAAATCAGATTAACTGAAGGTAAACTGCATTATTTATATTCAAGAAATGATTTTTATTTTCTTAGTTCTTTATTCCAAGCAGTTTTTATATTTGCAAAATTGTTAACAGGGACAGTAAGCTAATGACATTTTAGTTAACCCACTGGTAGCTCATGTGAAAAAAAATTAAATGGTCTGTTCAGCTCTGCACATGATCCATATTTAGCATAATCTGGTTCTCAAATGGTGCTTGCATCATTTAAAAAAATAAAATAAATATTCAGAAAAATTCTTATCAGTGAACCATGGTATTCAGTTTTTCATATTTGTCAAGACTTAGCACCCAATAGTGTTTAAGATAAGATAGATAATGTTTATTCGTCACATGCACAGTTATACACAGTACAATGCACAGTGAAATGCAGCTGAAAATAAGTAGCAAAAAATATAAAGAAATTATATATATATATATATATATATATATATATATATATATATATATATATATATATATATATATATATATTCATTCACTATGCACACTACATAGAATAATAGATACATTGTGCATAATAGTCCAGTTTAAGGCTCAGAGTTGAACAGACGGATGGCTTGTGGGTAAAAACTCTTCTTCAACCTTTCAGTTTTAGTCCTCAGGCAGCGGTAACGCCGGCCTGATAGGAGCAGGGAGAAGAGAGTGTGTCCAGGGTGGCTGGGCTGCTTAAGGATCTTCATAGCCCTTAACCTGCCCTTAACCTTGGTATAAATGTCCTGTAGGTTGGGGAGGGTGGTTCTGATGGTCTGTTCAGCTGAACGAAGCACCCTTTTAAGGGCCATGAAGTCCTGTTTAGTGCAGTTTCCCATCCAGGTGGTGATGCCCCCACGCATGATGCTCTCAGTGGTGCAGGTGTAAAAGTTCCTGAGCACCTTGAGTGGGAGCTTAAAGTCTCTCCGCCGCCTGAGGAGGTAGAGATGCTGTCTGGCCTTCTTCGCAGTGCTGTTAATGTAATGAGTCCAGGACCGGTCCCATGAGATGGTCACTCCCAGGTATTTGAAAGTGTCCACTCTTTCCACCTCAGCACCACTGATGAGAAGTGGATGGTAGTCCCTCTACTGCTTCCTGCTGAAGTCCACAATCAGTTCCTTTGTTTTGCTGATGTTAAGCAGAAGGTGGTTCTCCCTCCTGTAGGCTGTCTCTTCATTGTGGGAGATCAGTCCCACAACAGCCGTGTCGTCAGCAAACTTTGTGAGGACGTTGGACTTGCAGTCGTGGGTGTACAGCGAGTACAGCAGAGGGCTGAGCACACAGCCCTGGGGGGATCTGGTGTTGAGGGTGAGGGAGAATGAGGTGACCCACTCGTATCACCCAGTGTTAATTTTGACAGCAAATTTTGATTTAGTTTTAGTCATAGTCTTTTGATGAAAATGTAATTTAGTTTTAGTCATAATTTAGTCATCTGAATAGTTTTAGTTTTAGTCGACAAAATTATCGTAAGAATACAGTCGACTAAATCTACAGTCGATTTAGTCGACTAAAATATAAAGGGTGTAAAATGTAAATGCTTTTTCTTCAGTTCTCTTGAATTAGTCATTACACACACAAAATTAAACATTTTTTAAAAGTTATACAATATTATTAGTAATATTAACATTAGCGTTTCACCTGCTTCTCACACACCTGATCATTAACACCACCTTACTGAGATAATACGAGCATTTTACAGCAGGACACGCTCTGAAAGGTACAGGGCAGTGTTCAGGACTAAGATTAGGAAAGGCTAATCCACCGCGGTGTGGAGATTTTCTCTAAACACAAACGCTAAACTGGGAAAAACACTTTACCTTGCATGACATTAAAATGCTTACCTTTGCATGGAGATCTGGGTGACTGGTTTGCAGATATTGTTTAAGATTTGTCGTGTTTTTACCCGAGATAGTCGCCCCATATGGTTTACACATTGTTCTGTTTGTCACAACGTCAAAAGACAAATGTGTCCACACATCGGCTCTTCTTTCTCCCTGTTGACATTGTTTACATCACTTAGTTCTATCGGAAGTAACGACAAATCACAGGCTAGTTTGGTCTTCCTGGGTTTAGAGCAAATTCGCGCAACTGTGCGTTTGATTGGATGTTTTCCTAACTTGTCCTGCCCTGTCACAAAATTTAATAAGTTCTGATTGGATATCGTCCCCGCCAAGCATTTTCGTCTCATTTTCATTCATTGACGAAAGTGTCAATTAATTTCGTTATTGTTTTTATCATTTTAGGTAGTTTTTATTTAGTTATCGTCTCATTATCGTCATGAAAAAAAGGTTTGTCGACGAAAACTATGACAGTATGAAAAGCACAAGAAGCACTCGTGAATCTGCAAGTACGGTTTATCAATTTGCGCATGCAAGGAAAAATGTGGCCGTCGCAACCATAGTGCGCATGTGCGAGTCACCCATTTTCAAATCACGCCGGTTTCAAGTGTTTACATGAGAACGCAAGCCGGTACATTTCCGAAACACTCCATTCTGGACCCCGTTTCCGAAACACATCGTTTTCACTCCGTTGTCATGTAAACGGAAGGGCGAAACGCATCAAAACGATGCTGTTTTCATTTTGAAATGGCGTCGTGTAAACGGGGCCGGAGAGTAGCAGTGGTCTAGAGTCCTCCCTCTTCTGGTGGGGCAGTCGATGTGTTGAGTAAACTCCAGTATCACCTTTTTCAAGTTTGTTGTTAAAGTCCCTGGCTACGATGAGAGCCGCATCACAGTGGTTAGCCTGATAGGTGGAAATAGCCTCATGTAGCTCGGATAGTGCAGTGTCCGTGTCCGCTGGGGTGGAATATAGATGGCACTGAAGATGACCAAAGTGAACTTGCGGGGCAGGTAGGGGGGCGACATTTCAGGGTTAGGAGCTCCAGGTTAGGCAAACAGGATTGTGTCAGAGGGACAACATTCCTACTGTCACACCAGTTATTAATCATATTAATCACACCTCATCCACTTGATTTCCCAGACTTGTTTGTTCTGTCCATGCAATGTACACTGAAGAATTCCACCGGATGTACGGCATGGTCCGGTATGAGGGGGGGTCAGCCATGTTTCCGTGAGACAGATAATGTTGCAGTCCTCTATGTCCCTCTGGAACTGTATCCTGGCCCTGAGTTCATCCAGCTTGTTATCCAGCGATTGGACATTAGCAAGCAGGATGCTCAGCACTAACGTTTGGTGCACTCTACGCCGGCTCTTTTCCCTCAGGGCCTTGTGCGTGACCTGGGGGCCCTGCGCCCTCCTTTGTCTGAGCTGGCCCACTGGTGCAGGATGTCCCGGGGCCAAACTGGGTCAGGAGAAAAAGGTCTCAGAATATAGCCAGAGTGCTGTATTCCAGTGTTATATGTTATATGTGTTATGTGTCATATGTGATATGACACAAAGCAGGCAAAATTCAAAAATCAAAACTAATGAAACATAATATATAAAGACAAAGTGTCGGAGCAGGTATGACGGCTGCTGACCTCACCAGTGCCACCTTTTTTCTTTGTTTCCATTTTGGAGCTGTATGTAAATATTTTACTACAAACAAACTACGCAAAAGCATGACTGCCTGTGAAAGCCGTACTATGCGTCTTGGAGATGTAACTTTTTGCAGACAGAAGACATGCACGGCTGACAAAGAATAGCAGGGATAAGACTAATGAAGAAGGAACGAGATACTAGCCACCCCTTTCAAAAACTAGACTGAAGGAGCAAGTGCAACTTTAAGGAAAATAACAGCACCAGGATCTGGACAGAGCAAAGTTAAGATCAACAGATAATAAATATTTAATTTCTTCACTGATGAAAGGGAATGGGGTTCCATGCGTGGGAAAATATGTTCATATCTTGGCAACCTTTACTAAGAACTGGGGAGAGCCGCGGTAGGCCATGAGGAATGATGACCTGTTCTCATGCAATGGCACATTCCTGCCATAACTAAGCTGAAACAGGCCTGGGATAACTGCAGCAGGCAGCTTGGAGTAACAGCTTGGTGGAATTTATGGGAACCTACCACCCACTCCTCTTTGACCAGCCCTAAATCTATCAAAAGTGCCACTGGATCTTAAAGGTTCAAAAGCCAATCTGAAATCACTTCAAAGTGAGGATGAAAAATGTCAAGAAATTAATAACGATAGTGTAAACTTGAAACAGCTTATTTGATTATACAGTTTCCACACATACTAGAATGGGTGATCACTGACCGCCTTTAAATTAAAATGGAAAAGCTAACTGACACTTAAACATTTAACTATTAATACAAATTTTAAATGCATACATGGAAAATTAGGTGATACGGTCTATATTTCATTTTAATATAAATGTCAAACAGTTTTTCCCTTTTGAGTGTGTAATTAATTTCTCACTCAAATAGTGCAAACAAACTAAGATAATTAAACTGCTGTATGGTAGAATTACAGCTGCATTTTCAAGCTTACTTTAGCATCTTAATAGTGTCCCTTATAGACTTTTATACTTACTTAATAATAGATAAAGAAATGGAGTAGAGAGCTGACCCATAGATCATTTAATATTGATGTTTCAGACATCTGCGAATCGCTTTGTGAAATTCATTTGTGCTCCCTTTTTGCACTGATGGGAACTCCAACAGCTGCCTGCTTCCAAAGCCCACTTAGTGAGGTAGAGTGAGGGCTGCAAGACAGGCAGAGCAAGAGTGTGATGGGAATAAATGTTCTAGAGGCCTACTAATTTATTGATCTCTGTTGACCTCGTCTCCAGTGATGGACTTCAAGGACAGAATAGGTTTAGCCTTTTTCCTCTTCCACACTACATTTCCTGGAAGTTAGATACTTTGGCTTGCTTAATGGATTTAAACCTTATCAATGAAGACCTAATGGGAAAACCTGACATTGTTTACTATTGGAGCAAGTGAAAGAGCACTTTTAGTGAATACTGTTGAAGTGGTAACTCCAGAGTAAAAAGTACAGAATTCATTCTAATCCATTTATAAAGAAATCTCACAGTGGGGAAATGCAACAATCAGTAAGGGGAACAACTTGAGGGCATCCATGATTCAGCCGTACCGGATCTATACATGTGTACTGCAAGTCAATGTAGACTGACTTCCACAGTGCTCGGAAACTCCTTAAGGACTCAAAAAACATTATCCCATAACTGTTGACTATAGGATAATAGAACGTTAAAAAGTACATTAAAACCTAAGCATGAACCCAATTCTTTTTTCCAAGTCAGCTCTGACACACTCATATCTTCAGATATAGATAAGACATGCAGTTTAATGGTCTTCATATAGATGAGCATTATGCGACACATTGAGCCAAGATTAAATCTCACATTGAAAACTGACCTTCCAACTAAAAACAAGATCTAACTTCATTGAATCTGTAGATGTCACATTTCTAAATTTCCAAAGAGGAAGTTTTCTTTGGGTAAAAATTTGGCTCTTAAAGACTTAATGTCTTTTTAATGAACTCATTTTTAAACTGCTGCCAGAATAAGCATAAAAACAAAATAACTAATGTCTGGAGGAATGGGCTTGTTGTGGAAAAACTAAAGAATCCGAAAGATTACATTCATGGAGGGCCAGCATCTAGATGCCATTACAAGACCTGTATTAATTCCTGTGTTCATATCTCCCAAAGTCATACTTCACTGAACTTCAGTTTAAACTATATAACTACAATTTCATTTACTTTTTGTTTATCAGCTTAAACTTTAAAGTTGAACATTTTATACATGACTAAAACTATTTAAAATGCCTGGTGTCTACTATTGAGCATGCTTTATTAACTGGGAATGAACATAATCTCCAGCAGCTCTGCTAATGCTAAGTATAATATATGAATCTGTAGAACCCCAGAAAAATCACATTACCCTGCAACTCCTACTTAACTCTTCTGCCATGGCTACACTAGCCAGAGTTGTCACTCCGACGGGAACAAACAAAACTTCTTAAGAAATATTATTGTTATATAATTGTTTCAGAGCACTAAAGTCACCAGTGAAATACATCATGGCCCAGTTTCCCGTACAGGGATTATGTCTAATCCTGGACTAAATACTTTTTCTTATTGTGGCCTTCATTGACTTTTTCCTTTTAGTCTAGGACCATGCTTAATCCATGACTGGGAAACCGGCTGCATGTGTTTAAATCTTAATATTACAAAGTTCTTTGAAAAGGGACCATGGTTATGGCTAAGCACTCACACTGCATTTGTTAACAATCAAATTAATGGACCTTGACTTGTTGTTGTACCAAGCTTTGTTAATTGCACTGGTTGTACACAGAAAGCTGTTGGAGATGAAAAATGGAGACAAGAGTATCAGCAGGATGGAGTGAAACTCAGATCGATGGTGTTTTAGTTGATTTGTTACCAAATGTTACATTTCTGAAACAAAAATAATCAGATAACGGAAATTACAAGCACATAAAATATTGTGCAAAGGCCTGAGACACCTCTTATTTCTTTATATTTTGTTTTCAAGCAGCCAGATTGTCTTGTAATTTTTCAAGTGCCCTTGAGCTATAGTTCTCCAGGCTTTCCAAAAGTCTTTCAAAGTTTTTTGTTGGCCATTGGCTACTTGTTCACTGATTCTAGTCAGTCTAGTCTGAGTACCTGACATTTGCAAAGGAATGTTTCTGTTTGCATGTTGAACCACTTAACACTGACCTATAACTCATTCAAGCATAAAAAAAAAAAAGGCACCTAACTCAAGCGATGAGCCAGTGTTGTGTATACACATAAGGGACAGCTTAGCAATTAACCAACTGTCTTTTGGCACTTTGTTAGCAGCCTTTTGCAAAAACACATAATTTGTTCCTTTGGATTAGTTGAAGCCATGAAAAATGTCAAAGATAAGACAGTTTGACAGCCACAAAACAGTACCAGCACAAACAAGGTGATTCCCAAAGAGATATTAACCAAAAACTTTGCATATCTTGGTATGGTGTGCAGTGTGTCCTTAAAAAATGTGAGTAAACTGGACAAATGGAGGACAAAGGAAATAGCAGGTCTAAAAAAAAAAACAAAAGAGAAAAAACTATCTACAGCAGCATTTGAAAGCCATATCCTTAAGAAAAATCCTGACACAGGATCTAAGAGATCCATCTGGCCCTTCAGTTGATACATGTACTGTTTGCAAACGTCTCATCAGAAATGGTCTCAGTGGAAGAGTGTCTGTCAAGAAGCCATTCTTAAGGAAGGGAAATGAGGAGAAAAGGCCATCCCCACAGCATAATAATCACACCTCACAGCCCATTCTTGTGCAGGGTTCTAATGATTGCCTTCTTTGAGACTAAATTTCCTGACTTGGTTAAGTCATTCACTAGCGTCTCTGCAGTTGGTCTAGGTCTTTAGACACATATCTCACTACTTTCTTTCCAGAGTCTTTGAAATCTTTCATTCCTACCAGGCTTGTTCTTTACTCAATATTTGTATATTACTATAAATGCTATCTCTACCATAGGGTAACTACAGGGTTGTAAAATACCATTTTACTACTGCTATTATTATCCTCCCCACTCACTTTCTTCAAAAATTACTAATGAAATTCCTCATATGAAATCAAGTCTGGATGCTTTATTCAGGTTAATGGCCACATTATCGGTGAATCAGCATTTAGAAGATAATTATGTCAAATCAAAGCCTCTCAAGTTTCTCCCCCTTTTGATATGGTACCTATTAAGGTCTGGCACCATGTCACAACATTTTAAATGTGCTACAAAAAGTGGACAACAGTACCTGATTTAACAATGAAATGCTTTGCTTCAAGAATAATGATACAGAGATCAAACTGAACTGCTGTTGCAGTAAACAGAAGACATTAAGTTTGTAAGACACACCACACAAATGCGTGTCAAATGTGCCACAAACCGGAGGAAAAAGGACATGGAAATACGTACTGTGAATGTGGAAATATAAAACAGAAATAACAACTAAGAGTCTTACAATGGCAACACGACAAAACAGTCCCAGTTGCCAAAGTAGAGACAGCAATAAGAACAAAAACAAAATGTCCAGAAATAGCTGCCAGTGCATTGCTGGTGATGTGAAGCTACAATTTTGAAATACCAACACTCATGAAGTCATGAAGGCAGGAAGGATGAAATCACTTCCCCGAAAAATGCTGAAAGGAATGGCTGCCTATCAGATGAATAACTTCTGAATAACTTGAAAAACACGGCTTGAACTAAACTCCAAGGTAGACAATCTTTAACATCTAGGTCAACCAGTAATAAAATAAAATTCTTCACCATCACACTAAAAATAACATCAATTTTCATTGTAGCACTGGAAATGAGTGGGAGAAAAAGAAATATGCCTGGACATGTTCTTGACCTCTTCCCTTGGTCATGTGTACCATCACAATGTGATGCATGCTGGGCCTCTCAGTAAGAATTGGGATGGGTGTGTTTCTCTCAAATACAGCCGATAGACCTCGACTAAGCTGCGGATAAGCACACCCATACCCACAGGAGCCAAGTTAACAGGGTAAGAATGTTTCACAGCTTGACAAATTTGTCTCATCTGTGTTTCTGTGGCACTTCTGTGTCAGTGGGAGAATACTGGTCACAAAAAAGAAGTTTTATGGAGGGCCACACACAAAGACACAACACTATCAAATATCAGCCCAGACACCGAGTTCAGAAACTGAAACACACAATATGGTGTATGGTGTACCTGTTCTAGCATGCCTAACCCGACTTATAATAAACTAAGTTTGCTCTAGATATAATGTTGAGTCAGAGGTATTAGAATGATTATCACATCAAACCTAGTCCCTCTGTGAAGAGCCGGGCTGAAGATGATAATTGTTAGTCCGTAAGGAATACTTACCTGACTTGTCATGGTGATGTTTGGTGTGCTACAATTTATTTGTACAGCCCAACATTATGCATGACTAAATGGTATTTACATGCCTGTCCCAGCAACAGTTCCCAAACCATGCCCTGGCTCTGAAAGAATAAAAAATCCCCTCAGTGCATAAAGTAGCATAAAACACTCATCATTTTCCAGTCATATTTCTTCAGTAGAAGAATCCACAGTGTCCAAGAAAGAGATTATAACAAACTGAAAAAAGCAGCTCCAACGAGATCAATTATGGAGTCCAGCAGATGACAGTAGGACAAAGAAATTGTGACTTACTTACCTGCCAGGTTATGTGGCTCCGTGTGGCCTTAAGTATTCTAAGGCTGAGAAACTAGTGGTGTTCCAGACAAAGCCAAAGGTTTTCTTAAGGCTGGAACCAATTTTCCTGCACACAAGAAAAGCAAGAGAAAAGAGGGCAAGTGTCAGCTTAACGCCATCATCATGGAGTCCAGTAAGCTCCTTTGACAAGTCAGACGCAGTACACAGGCTTGTGAGTTGGATTCTGGTTTCAAAATGACAAAAACTGTGAAGAAAAAAAAAAAAAAAAAATCAGACAAAAACTTTATTCTGATAAAGTCCCAGTTCTACTATCAAGTAAAGGACAAATATGCAGTTTGAAAACCTGAGTTCACAGATAATTGCATCCTCAAGAGAAAGGTACGGCGGTGAGCGACAGCAAGGTTAACGATGTTGGGGAGGGAACACGGAGAGAGAGCTGCTCCATCGTCTTAATTAAAACTAACCTAAAAACTCTGCAATCTCTTAACAGGAGGCAGGACTCTCACAGATATCCTGCTTTTTCACTAACAGCACCAACACAAACTCTAAGGCAAGAAAGAAAGAAAGAAGTTCCCTCCTCAATGAGGACAAATAATATTAGTAGAAGTTAGAGCAATTAGACATAGTAAAAATATTTTTTTTTTGTGGTCACTGTCTCTCTACAAAGCACCAAACTTGGAATGAGCCTGGCAAAACTGCTCCCTCTTGGTGTGTCATAATCTCCATACACATTCATATCAACCAGTCACAAACTCAGCTTGCGTTAATTATGCCAATAGACTAACAAACCATTCCAAACCCATTCACCACAACTCTGTCAAGTCCCAATTCTCCTTAAAAGCCATGAGTCAACAGAAATTAGAAATGAACCACTCCCCTGCCCTAAATCCATCCCTCTAGGCATGGCATTCTGGATTCGCCCACTTATAATGTAGTCTGCTCAGGCAAGAAACCAAGCTATATAAGGAATTGTTAGTGCAGAGCTCTGCTAGTAGCACTAAACTATTAGAGTCGAGGGCTTAGAGGTGGGGAGTCAGTTTACACTGAAAGCTTTTTGTTTTTTTGTTTTAAGAGGGTCCACTTGCTAAACATGACTTGGTCTTTAATGTATAATCCAACACTAATATTGGCAGAGGGTGGGGGAGGTGAGCAGGATCGGTCTGTGAGAACACATGCAGGTGTGAGTACTGTGCACATGTCAATATTTGGGGGAATACGCACATGTATTTGGTGAATATTTACACTAAGAATAAAGCCACTTTTCTTGTATTAGTTATTAGTCTTCAGAGTATTTCTCTCAGTTTTTTTTAGTTTTTTTTTATTCAATAATTTTCTTGCTCTGACCATCCAGCAGTCTTAAACTCAAAGACAATGAAATAATCTTCACATTTCTGAAGATGGCCCCAAAATAATCTGATAGATTAACTGAATGTCGTATCTCTGCACATGCCAGTCATATGCTGGTGTGAACATAAATATGTAATAATGCATTTAATATGGTGATCAAGTTAAGCAGTCAAGCTAAAAGGTCTAAAATGCTCCACGTATGAATTTCAAAAGCTCAAGTCTCCCCAGGGCTTCCCTTTACTCCCGGGTTTACCCTTCACCACTTCCTTCCTCTGGTTCTAATCTGCAGGGCACTACAGTATTTCTACAAGGCAGACAGACACATGGAGCTGCCCAACTCTTTATGGCAGTTAAGCAATGGTAATGAGGAAAGATACAGAGCTGAGCATGCTAGGCTACTGCCACTGCAAAGTGTTTTATTGCATCCCAGCAGCACTACTGCACCCACTCCTTGGGCTGTGCCTATACTGTAATGGCTCCACAAACATTTGTGAATTACTAGCCGCTGATTCCATTATGGACACCTTTCATCCATAATGCTTGGGAAATTATTACTCTGAGGTCAAAACTGAAAGTCTGAATTGGCCTGATGAGTTGAGAGTAAGATTTTAACAGGTTATGACATGACAACTTGCATGTTCAGCAGCCCTTTGATCAAACGAATACCGAGAAATCCCTATGGGAAGGAACGATGCCAAGCTCAACAGAACCTGAATCAAAGGCTTTGCATGTTACTAGCCCTCATACCACGCATGATATTATGGTATTTGAATGGAAATGTAAGGTTTTAAAGGCGCTAGCATGATAGCTTATAACAGTCCTGCACAGGAGGGAGATCACTGCAAAAGTATTTGATTTAAGAGTGTAAAGCTGCTCCTGCTTCTGAAAAACACAATTGTTCAGACCAACCTTTTTTTTTTCCACCCAAACAAAATTATTATTTTAAAATGTTATGCAAATTGCATACAGTGCAAATTATACAAACAACAGGAAGTGCAGCCCTTAAAGTTCCTCTCCTGGCATTGATTAAAAACTCATTTCTGTTCATAAATATTTTGTATTTAGAAATATCGGTATGAAGATAACCATGCCAATCAATTCCTCCCTTAAAATGGCTTAAATTTAATGATACATCATTGTCTCATTTAATATGCACAGGGCTATGAATATACAAATAGGTCACCACATCCCTTTGGCCCTTGCTTTCAGCTTATCCCCACTCTTAGATTTACTGCTAGAGGAGGAGCAGATACAACGCTGGTCCATGCTGCTGAAGTGTGTGTGTGCTTTCTGTTTTTAAGCATGAGAGGAAAACCCAGCTCTTAATTCGTAAATCACAAGGTGACAGTCACAGAATTCACAGACTGTGCCAACTGCAAGAAATAAAAAAAAAAAAACTTTCATCACATACAGCATGCTGGAAAGCTTGAAAAGATTTTTTTTTAATCATCACAAGGCTTCTTTGCTCAGCTATGTACGTTTCTGTGAACAACTTATGCATCCCAAGGTTTGTTATGTAGGAAACCCTGTCTTCTTAATCTGTGTTTAACAGGTATTTAATTACTTTTACTTTATGCTGAACAAATAACCTAGTGTGCATTGTCACCCCTCACCCAAAACCCCATCCTTAGCCAAAAAACAACCACAAACTCAAATACCATACAAAATAAAAGCCCATATAAATGTGTTAAAACCTTGATTTCCATTGGAGGGAGGTTTTTAAACAGCCAAAAATCATCCTGGTGTCTATGTGGGATGTGCAGATGTTTGTACCCCCTCATGCATGTGGTCAGACTAGTTGTATATCTGGAGTAAATAGGCTAGGAAGCCACAGGATGGGCAGCTGACTGCTATGGTCCATGAAGCATGTCTTCGGGCCAAGACCCTGTTCATAAGATAACAACTTTACCATGACCTTCAAAGGAAACGTTTCAGGCACAAAGAAAATGTTCAGAGCTCAAATCCAGACACTACATAGTTCTAAAATGCATTCACCAAAAAAATAAATAAATAAACTCCAACCCCATTCAGCACCAGCCAGCCACTCTGTCTCTATGGTAAAAGGATTATGTCATGACTCAAGCATCTTGTAGCCTAAGTAGACTGTGACAAGTGACTGAGTGGATATAATATTTGTAAAAGAATAAGCATGCAATGCAAAACAATGGACTGGAATGGAGTGCAACCAAGTAGTACATTAACCATGATGTCATTACTGTGCATCTCAGAGCCAGGGCAGAAAAAGCACCAGATCTGATACAAGAGCCAAGGCCTTGCATCACATTGAGATGGCATCGGACACTATATTTAAATATGATTCTGCAGGAGGACAGAAAAGGAGTCTGACGTCTTTTATGCTGCATAACAAAATCATGTTATCACAGGCCTTGCAAAATGAGTTTCTTATGTCTTGCTTTGGTAGCATTTATAAATTTTCTCCATCTATTTTCATTCTCGACTCCCCGACTTTCCTTTCCTCTCCTCTACATACAGTGGGCCCACTGTTCAACTCCCAGGGTGGGCAGCTGGCTCTACATCTGACACATCCAAGGACAAAAGGGAAACTCCACATTGCCGTGGTGAGGGCAGCCACCCGTGGCACTGCTCAGCAGGATTCCAGTTGTTTATGGTTGGCACTAATTACAGATTGGGAGACTCACTGAGCCCTAGAAACTTCAGTTGGCACAAAGAAAATAGAAAATGGGCTTTGACAGAAAAAACACAGGGTAACCATTAAGACCGTCTCCCCTTGCAAGAAGCCAGATAAAACATGGTGCGATGTAAACTCATTAGGATGGCTGGAAGACATCATTCAGGATCAAGCTGGAACTCCACGGGGAAACTTAACTTCTGCAGTAGCAAAATGTTTTTGCATTATTGTTACGGTCATGTGTGTTGTCAGTCAGGAGCATGCATGTTCAAAGATGAATTCAGACTATAAGGCCTTGCTAATTAGAGCAGACTGATATTTTCTGTCTGTCAGACACATGAAACATATACAAACTCCTTAGAAAGCTAATAGGACAAAGCAATTTAAAAAATAATAATTTTTATTGTCACCACTCATAACATGGTTAAAGCGTGTTTCTCCCTTATCTTCTTTACTTTTCAATTCTCATTTATTGGCCATTATAAATGCCAATTCCACTGTATATACAACTGACTAATTGTGGTCAATATATTGGCCCCCATTGGGCTTTGTTGCTCATCATGAAGCTCATCTACCTCCTGCAGGTTTCATGTTTTATTTCACAATTATTAGGCTTGGGTTATATCACAACTTTACAGTATATCAGGGCATTTATGATTTTAGGCACTGTTTAAAAGCAGCCAAGTCAACACTTTCCTGCTGAGTTTATGGGCTCACTCACTCATTGTGGGTCATATTGAATTAAATCTTTCTAAATCTTGGTCAGACTGTTTAAATTGGGAGGACTATCTGTGGTGTGAAACCACAAGTCACTGCCAATGAGCGTGCGGTTTCACAGTTAGACCCGCCCCTCCTCATCACATCTGCCTTTTTTTGTAACCAAGATGGCGACGGTAGAAACGCTCAACCTCTGAAACCAGGGGGTGATGTCATGGTAGCTACGGTCATCTTTTATACTGTCCATGAGATTAATGTCCACGTGCCTGTTCAGAATGCAGCTGTGCAATGCTCTGGTTGAGTGGCATGTATCGGGTTATATGTAGGCAGTATCAGAATAACCATTCATTTCTCAAATCAAAAAAATAACAGACTGCACTGATTTTATGAATATCATCTGTTTATTAACCATAGTTCAACAAAGTAGCACGGGTGGCTATGAACATCTCTAAAATATGTTCTTTCGATCACCAGCTCAACTTTTAGGTTTTCTTTTGTGTTTTATACACACAACAGACACTGTCTAGACATTATAGCGACAGCAAAATTGTTGCCTTGAGCTTTATAACTGATCTTTTGCAAGGAGCACCAGGTCAGTGTTTCAGTTTTTCATGAAATGAGAGGCCTGAGAAAGACGCATGTCTGGGATTCTGAATCGTAAATGGAATTCAAAAACCCAATCATACTGGAACCACGCTAACAGTTTTACACTACTCTTAGTGTCTGACTGTCTTTATTTACCAAATGACGAGAGATTGTCTAACATCCAAAAGGAGACTAATAGTTTTTTCCCCAGACACGTGGCTTTAGAGAGTTCTCATAATAGGACTACATCCCTCTCACAAAACAGGGTACTGTTGCCAAGCTCTCTGTCCAATATTTACCTTCACCAGACTCACGAATAAATGCTGTATGTTATAAAAAACATACAGCTTCTTGACAATTGTGTGAACATATTTTCTATCCCCTACAAAGGCTTGCCTTACACGCTAACACAGTTCATTCGACCCCAGAGGTGAGCATGTTTAAAAATAGCAGAGCACCCAGATATAAGTACATACAGTTAAAGATAACATTAAGTCACAATGAAGACTCAAAGAAAGAAAGAAATTTTTGAACATAGCTGTTTGAGTTTACAAGAAAGGTATCAGCCTACAAAAATGAGTAAATCAAACAATGTTGAGTAAAATCCAGCAAGCAGTCCTGTTGAAATGCACACAGTAAATGAATGCTTTATTCAAACAGAGCAACTTACTGCAAGTATGTCACAGTCCCCTCTGCTTTGTGCTAGTTAGCATCCTTTATTTCAGATTAAAACAACTTACCAGTTTTATTTTTTATTGTAAACACAAATCACTAGATTATCTACCTAGACCTTGAAGAATAAAACGGCACGTTTGATTTAAAAAAAACAAACCCCATCATAAATGTACAAATTAGGATAACATTACAGCCCTATTTCATAACAGAAAACCCTTCAACAGACATCTTTGTACCTTCTGCAAAATTATTTTGCCCTAATTTGGAGGCCTTGCCGTAAACTTTTATTCAAATACTTTTAGCCAACCCTGGCTTAGTAAAGATAAAATAAATATTCTGGCAAAAATATGTTTTCAACATTAATAATACTCATAATACTCATTTGAAACAATGTTAAGCATGCTGTAAGAGATTGATATTCTGTGATCATCTTTAACATTTCTACAAATACTTTTTAGTAATCACATCCTAGAAAAGACAAAATTTCCATAGTAAACAAATTAGAGAAAGTACATACTGCACTCTTGTACAAGGGTGTATACATAATGCCTTTCTATTTATATAATCTTTAACAATAAGTCAGATCTAATGCATATTTATAATTATTCACATCATAATATACTTGTGTACAGGAATATTACTACATAATGCACCCATACTACATAATCTGCTGATATCAATGCATTATGTATAACATCACTATAATCATAAGGAAACCATGTACAAAACATAATGTGGCCATACTGTTTACATTTAAGCAATATTGCTGATCAGTAGGTATGGTTTTAATATTGCTCAATGGTGAGTCATAATTTGTGCTATTTATGGCCATGAGTCATCCCTGACCAACATGTTAGCCAATCAGAAGTTGGCATCAAAGAGTAATCAACCACCAATCGCTAGGGAAAAAGGTTGGCTAAAATCTCCTCGGGACTGCTTTGGTTGCTAGCAGACTGCCAAGGACACCTGTAGCTTGGATGGAACATCTCAACTTCTCTGTAAACACTCACCAGCTACTCAGAGGCGTAGTGAAACTGTGAGATGTGTGACACAAAATGGATAGATAGACTGCTTCCCTTCAAAGTAAAAGATGCACCTTTTGAAATGTGTTAACTGCATAGCTGAGGCACAACTTTTATTTTGAAGGTGAACCTTCTCCATGTCAGGTTTTACTACAAAGTACTACAAGTCAGCGTCTTCCATGCTACTGACCTATATGGTGACAACTCACACACAATGCGTGCATCATGTCACACAAGAAACCTCTAAGATTTAAAGGAATGTTTCCCATACACAGACTTGATTTGAGTGAGTTGCCAAGGATTTTCAATTGTCAATGTACATTTTGCAACTCATTTTAGTGTTTTTTTTATTTTAATTTTTTTTAGAGTATGAATAAGACAATATGACTGTGTGAGTAAAATATTACTGTACTGGTAACCACAGAAAAGTCATTACTAGAAAATATTAGGGCTGGTGGTGGTCTGTACCAATCCATTCGGGTAGCTAACTGTTGAAATTCTCAGCCTGGCGATCAACCGCTGGCTAGAACCCTGCTTTATTACCAACAATTTGTTTCCCACACCATTATGCATTGCAAATAAAACAAACAGGTTTCCTATCATCTCTCATCTCCTATGCGATCATCAGCAGAGACCCCCTTCATGTGTTGGTGCAGGTGTTCTACTCTAATACTAAAGATGTGCTGGCAAAAGGAAGAAATATGCAAGCCAGACACGTGTGTATGTTCTATTTTTACATCTTTACATCTTATTTCCTGTTCAGCAAAAAAAACAAACACGGAACATTTCTTATGAAACTCCTTAATATGCCAGAGAAAACCCAAGGGAGGAACAAACCCTTATGTTTGAGCTTCATATTTTTTACTTTGATCTCACAAATTTGCCATCCCGGGACTGAATCCAGACATAGAAAATTAACTGCATAATGGAGCTTGTGCTGCTTGCCAGCCGCATGCTCATTGGCCAGTTTGTGCACAGCCTCTGTTCCTGTCAGTCAACAGTCCTCTGGATCATAGCACTCCCAGCTCCTCCTCGTCCTCTTCTTCTTCTTTCCCTGGCCCAAATCTAGTGGCTGAATGCCAGCCCCTGGGATGGACACCTACCTGCTATGATAATCACCCTGAAATTTCACAAGCAACAAATCTGTTCAAACAAAATCTGCAAACTTGCTTCTTTCATCCACCGTTTTTTTTTTTCACAACATTCTCAGACAGACACATCACACTTGTCTCATCCCCTGCAGACATTTTGCCAGGAGTCCCTGATGGCCTGCTAGCCTGATATAGCTGTGGTATGGGCTGGGGTGTGGGCCAGGGTCCGAAGGAATGGGAGTGTTTGTTTTGTTTCCATTTGATCTTCATGTGATCAAGATCGTGTCGTGCACCATAATCTTGATCAAGTAGTTGCACAACCAGGAAGAAGTTACAGAGATGTGGCGTGCAGTGTTATTGCTAATGAGATCACAGTCTAGATGGGCTCTTTGTGTGTGTGTGTGTGTGTGTGCGTGTGTGCACTCAGTGTGACAGAGTGAAGGTGGGGCTTCCATGAGTTGAAAATGTAATCTGAGATGTTCCCTCACACTGCTGGGTGACTTAAAAAAAAAAGGGGGTGAGTCTGCAAATTTAATTTGAGCAGCACCAACAGGATTATTTGCGGAAAAGAGTCTTGCTGTGTCAGGAGAGGTCAGGCAGGAGATGTTTGTTTACAAGCGGTGAGGTGGTGAATGCTGGGAGGCATTTTTACCGTGAAAGTTGCAAATGCCAGGTGTAAAATAGAGTAAGGTATGACTGCTCTTCCCTCTGTAAATTTGTTCCAAGTACACAGCTCCCTATTCTGTTCGGTCCAAATGCAGTATTAACGCATTATATCCACAGAACCGAGGAAGGGCAAAAGATCAAAGTGAACTTGTACTACTGAGCTTGACCTTAATTTGAAAACATCTATTTCTCAAATTTGTGAGCAAGTGTTCACTCACCATTTTATGAGGTTTACCGAGGCAAAAACAGTACCATCTCATACAAAAGTCCTGCTATAAATCCAATGCTGATTCAACTCCATGATGACGATTCTTCTAGATAACATATATGTAGGATGTTAGGGTGTTAGGGTTGTGCTGATGGATGATGATGTTGGGATCAGTGATGATCGAAGTGTGGTCCAGGTCATTTTTTAGCTCATTTCCGCACTGATGCATTAAACTGACATTATCATTATGACGGCAATCATAATAAAGTGAGCCTTCCTTTTATCTCGCCTCCCCATTTGTAACACAGATATGTCTTGGTGTGTGTGGGCGTGTATACACAAGCTCATGCCCGGACTTCTGGACACTTTGACATGAATGTTTGTGCGTTGGCTACACTGATTAATCAACATCATTAAATGACAGAAAGCAGAAAGATATTTCTGACAGCTGATTTGTTTTTGTTTTTTAAATCAGAGTGTAATGTGACTGTGCTTCTTGATCTCATCATATCTTTATCCTTCTGTATGTGATGCCATTTTACACATACAGAAAGAGACTAGATGAGTTAGAACTACAGCTCTTCAGCTGATATCTGTCCAATGTGTTAATCAATTAAAGATAAATCACTAATGTTGTATGTCAGTGTATAAATAACTCTTCGTGCTTGAAGCACGAAATACACTCCAGATGTGCATCTTCTTCTCTCATCGGTGCTAATGATTTAAACACATGGGTCCTACATTATGCATTATGGAGGGTGGGCAGTGCTACTCTAATGGGTGCACATTAACCTCCTCTGTCATCTTGCCCCTATTGGTCATTGGCAATAACACAGTGAGGAGATAGGACATTTGTAGTATGTATCCAATCACACAACACTAACCAGTCATTAGTCCATGTGTCGCACAAATAAAACATCCACTGGTTTTCTAAATGGCTTAAATTTATTATATTAGCGGCCACTAGTAGCATATTAAAGGTGCACACTCCTCACTTATAGTTTCAGTTATAACAGACAAACACATTAATAACATACAACATTTTATCATCCAAAGGCAAACAACCATAACTAACCCTCTGCAACAGGACAAATATCATGGGACACAGCAATTTTTGAAACAAACTTTTTCCGGACACTAATAACTGGGAATTTATAAAATTACACTGTGGAATGCTGGTCAGGTCGCTAATCGGCTGGGAAGGCCTCTGTTGGCACAAGAGTAAGGACAAATGGAGGATGAAGAAGAAGGGACCAAGACAGGAGCTGTGTCCACTGTTTGGAAGCTTTCCAGTTTTCAACAAAAAAAAAAAAAGACTTGTTTGCTTTGTTCTGGTCCTGCTTCTTCTGTGCTGGACTTTCTCTGTGTACAGGGATCAGGCAGCTGCTACTCACACAGTAACAGGTAAATAGGTGAGATAAAGATAAAATGTTACTTTAGCCAAACAAGTATTTTTTTGTTTGTTTTTTTTTCCAGACCAAAGAATCATTTATGCCACAAAGTTTGGAAAAATAAGTGAACACATGAATGTTAAAGAGCCGTATGTTGTCTATATACTCCCCTCCTATGTCAAACCCGAATGTTTTCAGTATACAGTAAAAATAAAGGGACTCGCCTCACTGTTCCAATAGTTTTGGAGGGGAGTGTATGTAAAATCAGCAGCCGCATGCCAAATAATTAAAAACCTGAATGCAGATTATTGTTTTGGTTATGCATTTTTTATTTTCTTTTGTTTTATTTCTGTTTTATGATGACATTAAAGTGCTTTAGATTTTTATATTCTCCTAATAAGGCCGTGTCTGTTTATCCACCTTCACTCTGCAATTTAATGTGATAGCAAATGTGATTTTATATGCAACATGTTACTGAAATACATTCTCATCAGCACTGTTACACTGGCCATATGAACTGGCCAGCTATAAATTTTACTGCATTGTCCACACCCAAATGGGTCTCCATTTTTGCCAGTAATTTATGTGCCAACTCCACACTATTCAGTTTATGATGTGAAAATTGGGTTCACTGCCATTAGGATTCTTTGATGGTCTATGCTGTACGAAATAGTAATAAAACAGTGATTAGATCGTAGAGACTACACTGCCAGCATACATTTCGGTCGCCCACTACAGTTCAAGACAGCACTTAACACAATGTTCCCAATGCCCAAATCAGCTAAAGCTCAAGTAACTGAAGGCAAATGTCAGCTGTGTTCATCAGTGAATTAGAAAAAGATTAGAAACAGCCACGGAAAAACAAGGAATCTGACTGTAAGGGAAAAAGATAAATAACAGACTATTTCTAAATTCTACATTTGAATGGGAATAACTGAGTCACAATGATCTAGTTAAGAAATCAGAACTGTCAGAAGACTTAAAACATTTGCATTTTTGGATATGTAAAGAGGGACTACACTCATCTGTCATTTATGGAACTAGATACAGGCAAAGCTGTGGAACTGATAGGCTTTTTGATACCCAACAAATCCAACCATATTTCACCCTGAAAATGTTAACTTCAGGTTCACTTCGACGGTAAACGAGTCCAATAGCCTCCAGTTATGTCTGAGAGATTTCAGCACAACATGTAGCAAGTTATTTTAAGATGCAAGGTGAGTCCAAAAGAGTTACTGAGGTTAAGGTCTGGCCAAAAGTGCTCTCAACACATTCCAGAGGGCCAGAATTGTTTTGGCATCACTGCAGCTCCAACCCCTCACAGAGGCTTTGTCCTAACGCAAACAAATACTTGTGCAGATGCATCACCACAGATTGATTTTGCAAGAGAAGATTATCCTGCCATATATGGAGTTCAATACAGTGTCAAGGCAGTTAAAATTAGAGCTCATGTAACACTTATTTTAAATCTACACTGCTTGGAACTATTCTCCAAAATTCAACATAGAAAAAAATAAAATAAACTACAGACATGGAGACAGAGAGAGAGACGGACAGCATTTTTTTCCCCCTTTCCCTGGACAGGCTTTGTCAGGGGGCTTTCTGTTTCCCTGTTCGGTAACACTGGTCCAGTGTAAAAGTCAGACTATCTGTCAGAGCAAATCCCCTAAAGCAGTCACTAGGCCAGACTGGTGCCAGCACTCTGCTAGATCAAAAACTAACGCTGAGAAACACCAGTGATGCAGGGGATATTTTTCACCTACTCCAGAGATACATGACGACAGTGTCAGAAATGTGTGCATGTGTAAGTGCGCAGTGCACACAAGCAGGGTGGCCTCGAGTGCATCTGGATGTCCCATTGTTTAGCATGTCAGGTTTAAATTTAATGTACTCGCAATTCAGTCATTTGCTTTACCCTTCATGCGTTATGGGTAGGTGAAAGCAACAGTTTGGCGCAAGTACAGCACTCATGTACTCCAATTCTGATTTGATTATGTTTGTGGTAACATCAGTTAATAATTTTAGGCTGAACAATCTTCTGTCTTATAGATCACATTCAAACAAAAATGCTAGATTGCACTTTAGATTTATTGACTTAATAACTAGCGATGCAAGACATTCAAGCAACTCGGGAGGAGTGAAGAAAAAAAAAAATCATTAGTCTATGTAGTCTCTGTTTCCGATGAAAAGTGTCCTAATTGTGATCTTCGAGCAAGCGAAGATGGAAATGAGTTTTTCCTTAACCTCCCACCCCTAATCTTCTGTCTGTTAACTTTAACCTGTAGTTCAGTGGGCAAAGAAGAGGAAAGATTCAGCATAAAGAGAACTGGAGGGAGAATAGATTTACATTTCTGAATTTAATCGTCACACAAAAGAACTTGAATTGAATTGTGAGATTGCCAGTGCCAGCACTATAATTCATCTCAGATTTAATCACCAGAAATGCAGAACTGTGGGACCAAGCCTGGAGGCATTCTACTTCTAAATGAAATTGGAAACCAGATTCACCCTGAGATTTTGATCTCCCACTATATATTGTTAGCTTTTATTTGGCCATCTTCCGTCCCAGCCTCAGGCAGTAATTTGTGTTCTCATACTGAGGGGGCTAAGACAGCAAAGTTTTAAAAAAAAGAATACTTTTTGAGCTTCCTGATATGTTTTTAGCATTTTATTTTAATTGCTTTTTTAAATTAAAAAGAAAAGGGCTTATGACCTCACATATTTCTTGGACTTACATCTGAAAATATAGCCCACTGTATATAATAAAGAGAAGAATGTGGCCAAAAATACCAAATATCATCCCTTAGACTTTACGCTAACCACCAAAAACAATAGCTAATACAATCTTTGACATGGCCAACATTAATCAGCTATTAACTAGACATTAATGAGGCACTGCATTGGTTTTTACAAGCAGTCAACCTGGTGAAAGGTCTGGAAGACATCAATAATAAAAGGGGCTTTACGTCACCCCTCGCCTTGGTTTTATGGACCCCACAGGACAAAGATGATGATGATGATGATAGGAGTAGTCTATCCCACACTCACTAGTGAGTTCAAAAGGAGAATATCTGACACCTCTAAATCACTGAGTCGAGCAGCTTTAGCCCATGAAGCCAGTTTGGGATGTGCTAAAAAGCTGAACTTTGGCTGCCCTGTGAAGAGGAGACACACTTCTAAACCACACACTTCAGTGAAAGGACAAAGTTTGACATGGGGTGAGCAGCAGCAACGAGTTTCAGGCCAGCGCTATAACGGTCATAACTTAAGCATTAAGAAAATCTACAGTAAATATTTTTTGTCTGCACCTGTCTCACCTTACTTGTCTAATAGAGGAATTAAACTATGCATGTAATGTTTCATATGCACCACTGCTTAATAATAACAGGAGCTCAGCTGATAGCTCGTTAGGCTTACATTTTCAAGGTCAGCACTGAGCGGACAGCTTATCAACAAAGCCATAGCCTTGAGTTTCTCAGATAATCACAAATGTTTACAAAGTTAACATTATTCTAAAGGTTAAATAAAACATTTTATCAGTGAATGAATGGAATCTCAAAATAGAAAACAAAGCCACAGCAGTAAAGATTAGCAACACTAACATGTGCAACTTATCATCTGAAGAATCAATCCTGGAGCAAATTTTACTGGGTATCTGGATTCAGGCCTCATACTGAAACAAATCTTTGTCAAGCTTATTAGAGGATCTGCCCCAGTTCTTTAATGCATGTCTGAGCAGATAAACAACATGTATGAGGACACCAACAGTCACACAGGCTGTGGGTGAGACATGAATGTCCTAAAAGGTCAACTATCCAGGCAGAGGTAGAGGTCCTATGTCTGATATGAGATCCAAATACTGCTGTTATCATAATTATCCACCATCTTCCAAGCAGTGACTCAAAACTGATGAGATGTGAGCGACCCGGACCACGTGGCATCACAAGGAGCGAGTGCGAAATCGGGGAAGAAAATGAAAAATATCAGCTGTATTTTCAGCTACTGACATTGCTTTCCTAAATAAATGAAATGTGTGTTATTTTATGAAGGATTAGACCAATTCATAAAAAAATCTGGGCAGTCAAAACAATAAAAATACCAACAGTCTACTGGACTTTTTGTTGTGGAACTGAAATGTTTTGCTTTTAACGTCTTCTGACATTTTCCCACCTGGATGACTCGGATGACATTACACTGACTTTTGGTAAGTGCAGTGTTATTGCCTGATAGCTGCAAAATGTACTCCGCATAAGCCCCAAACTGGAGCTGCCAGCACGAATTATATCAAGAGTTCCAAAACAAAGCGCAACTGGGCTCCAGCTCTGCCTTGATCACAGACGGAGCTGAAGATTTCAGAGATGACTTCCAGCCCACGCTGCACTTTACTGTGTGCCAATGACCTTCTAAAACCTGGAGTGTTTTTGTTAAAGTCGCAGCAACATGGCCCAAAGCCTCACACTGGGAAAAGGTGAGCAGTGTTTATCACAAGGACTGTGACATTATGACTTTTTTTTTGTGAATTTGAAGTCCTCCATATTGGAAAAGTCCTGCAAGGGTGAAATGCTGAACACTTTTGCTACTTATACCTGAAAAATGCATTTTCATAAAACTATGAGATTAAAAAAAAAAAAAAAAAAAGTCTGATCCTGGTAGCAACGTGCACTTCCGACTGATTTTCGTGATTGTGTCCACAACAAACACGACACATGCCAGGTCACAGGAAGCAAGACTGCTACATGGCTCTATTATTCTCCTGTTGCCAAGCTAACTTCACTGCAGCTGCCTGTAGCGTTTGTTGGAATAACAAAGTTAGGAGGATGGAGACGAGGAGTTAGATGAACTTTTATACTTACAGTAATGATGTTTGTTTTTCTTCAGAAATTAGCTGAACTATACACACTGTATATGAACCACTGTGAAATCTTATCACTATGAAAGCCTGAGAACATCACACTCTGTTACTGACGGGTTTTGGGAAGATACATGTTACCTTATCGTGATTCTTCTCTTCTTCAAACAGTTAAGTGCAGCTGGGGCTTTATTCATTGGTGGTGGTGGTGGTGAGGGGTGGGGGGGTCTCCTGATCCATACTGTGAGTATACGAGGGTCAGCTTTGATCACAGAGGCATTGTGTGGGGGCATCCACGTGCCATCCATGTGACTGCAAAGTCTGCACAGTCACTACAGTGTGCGTGTGGGTCTTGTAAGCAGACTCGGAAATAGCATTACAACTACTCTGCCACAGCGTGCCTGTCTACAAACACGTATTATCCACCTTAAGCAAAATTAATTTTATCTGAATTGAAAGTACTCAATTACAAGTAAAATTCCAGTTTTGAAAAATGTACTTGCATCAAAATATATTTAAGCAATTGCATACTCAATGCAGAGAAATAGCCCAATCACTGACAGACTATTATAGTATATCATTATTATTACTGATGCCTGAGTGCATCTTTCACCATTGCAGCTTCTGGACCTCATCAGCCCAAAGTGACTGTAGTGGAGTTGAGGTATAAAGTGGCATGAAAAGAAAATACTCAAGTGAACCAAAAGCACCTCAAACATCTGCTTAAGTGAAGGTCTATTGAATATCAGGAATGCATAGGTGAACCTGATACCACTGCTTTCCACAAGTCTGGAAACTATGTTTGATTACTAAAGTCACTTCTTTTGTCAGAGAGTTGTCAGTCAGTAACAGCAAAAACTACAAACCTCCGTACGAAGTTAAATCCAGGGGAAAAACTGCAGTAATAAGATTTGAATCTGGTACCACTGCTACTTCTACACAACAGGAATGCCTTTGAGCGGTCATATGCGTGTACATCTCTAACCCTCTAGGTCACACCTGTTACCATGCTGAAGCTTTGTTTCAAGGCTAGCTCAAGGGTCAAGGGTCATGGTGTCACACGACACTTCCTTAATCTGTTTTAGAGTCCAGACATACTGCATGCATTCTCTCATCTGAGAAAGGACCTTTTATTTATGATGCAGAATTTTCTGCAAAGCAAACACTTTTATAACAATACCAATTACCTGTGTCGTTTCAGATAATCACACACTGAACAAAAGCAAACACAAACATGGGCTATGATGAAATGACAGGCTAACAGTGTGAGAGGAAAACTACCAAAAACAGTTAAAATCCCTTCAACTCATGAAAGATTTTTTTTTTTTTTTTTTGCGATTAAAACAAAGATGATGTATACTGCAATGCCCTAGTGTAGACTAAAGTATGCAGACCCACAAACTGTAATCCAATCCAAACAGCAAAAGTAAAAGATAAAGTTGCTAGAAAATACTTAAAGACTAAGCTCAATTGGGTCCCACCCACACTGGGGGGTGTCATGGCTCTCCAGTGACTCTGTATTACATAAATGTTCCTCCTTGTCAATTCTGTCTGATAAATGCCAAAAAGCTGCAGCAGAATGGGCTGCACTAACAAAATGGTAAAGAACCTTAAGGTGGACACAAGCAAACGGAAATCAGCAGGAAGACAAAGAAAGCTGAGGGACTGTGACACTCACTTGTGCAGCAAGTATGATGGTATGCAGTTTGCAAACACAATGCTAACTAGACATGGAATACTAAAACCTTTCATAGGTTTTTAGGTGAAATAAAAGGCAAATCTGGTGTACACAACTACCTCAAGAGTTCCAAATAATCCAATCAGACTGTCATACCTCCAATTTTAACAATTCTTTTCATCAGTGCTGGAATTTCTTCTGACAGCTGCGCGGTGCATATTTCACTGACATCAAACTTGTTGCAGTGTCAGTTCGAACACCTGAGTCACATGTAAACTTGGTTTCTACCATATGTGCAGACTTAAAGCAAATAGAACAGCACTGACTCTGAAACCCTTTGCAGGCCCAAGTTTTTTCTGCACAGAAAAAACATCAACAAAATCAACACAGAATCCAATATATAGCTATTACGGTGCTAAATTCATTAATCACCTTATAGTTACTAATCAAAGATTTACATCATTACTTGCATTCTTATTTCTCTTATCTGCACAATGGAGGGATAGAAAAGACTGCATATATAATAATGACACTGGCATCAATAAAATCTCATCAATACGCCAACATAATCATGAGACTCAAATTGATCAAAAACATATTTTACTTTAATGTGTTCAATGCTGCCATGTACCATGACAATGCTGTTTAAACACAAAGCTCTAGCTCATTAACTTACTGGAAAATTATGTTTGTACGTTCTCATTTTCATAAAACATTTAATGGCGACACTTTAAATTTCCTGTCCAGATGGCTGATATTACTGAACCATCAACATCACACTGATGAACATTCTTCCACATTTCTGATTCTAGGAAATATGAAGTCACTGGCTTGGTTACACCTATTGTGATTGAATGCCAAAATCCCCCAAATAACTTGACAAAGAATACTGTTACATTTTCACACTACAACTGGTTTTACAGGCGCCTCAGTTAAGAGTGTTCCCATGTTCTAGCTGCAAATTCACCAAATTCACCGGGTAGGATTAGTTTTATTGGGGAAAAATTTTTAAAAATCTATGACAACATAGACTTCAAAAACGCCTATTTGACAAACAAATAGTAATGATGCCCACTTCAGGTAAAGCGCTGGGTCACTGAGCTAGCCAACAAGCAAAGACAACTTTCATCCCAGTTCAGAATACAAAAAAAGACTTTGAGGCATGCCATTCCCTGACATGCCTCCAGGCCAGAGCATCATCCAAGGCATTTACAAAAAGAGCCCACTGCAATGGAAAAGGTCATTTAGATTACATATATCTCATTTGCACTGTGGTAGCATAGATCAGTACCACGCCTGACCACCTATGATAGGCAAACACAAAGTTGATATGCAAATAAAATGCTTTTAGATGTTGTTCTAATCGTTTCCATATATATCCTACTGCCAGGCTATCAGTCAAATGGGAACCACAAAACCTCTTGCAGCTCTGTCTAACTGAAAGAAACACTATCTTCTTGTCGCTCACCACAAAGAATGTCAGGTATGTCCTCAACTCGGAGATGTAGGAAACAATCCAACCAAATTTTGTCCACACACTTCTGGGGACAAACACCCACAGGGTACTTATCAGAAGGCAAATCTGAAAATCGGCAGCCCTGCGTCCCTCGTCTGCCTTAAACGGGTGAAGCAACAATCCCAGATGCCCACCTTTGTTGACACTGGAATCAAAACAAGAGAAAGGAGCAAGTAAAAACAAGGACTGACAACTTCAATCCCACGTGAACGCACAAAGCAGAACTCATTTATCAACAGCTCGGCATCTGTTTCTGTCAACTTTCACTGGCAGTAACTCGCGACACTGAAAAAGAAGAATGTTATACTTGAACAAACACAAGAGTTAAATAAAATTAGAGGCCATTTAATACTTAATTACAATAAAGAAAGGGGTATTTTGAACTGATCCTGCGGAGACTTCTGGCTATTTGTTTTTTCCCCCTCTTTATAAAGTTTTCCACCCTACTTATTCATGTCTAATGACAGGTACAGGTAAGAGTTAAAATTTAAAATCAGTGCATAATCCACACAAAATCCATGATAATCTTCCAAAACAAGAGGATAGAGTATTAGGAACACACCTGATCCTACAGGTGGAAGAAAAAAATTATCAAGGATGAGAGAGGCCACATTCAAAAAAAGAGGTTCAGATGGATTTAATTTTTTCTTTTTTAAATAAGTCGCAATGTAGGACAACAGTATATTTTATGTAACACACTTGCAAGCAGGTCCCACAGTGGTGTTTGGTTTAAATGGCTAGTCAAGTGGATAATACAGGGGATCGGGTTCTCTCAGTCTCAGTGTTAGAAATCAGTTGACTCTTTGACGGGAAAGAATGACACAAACTAGTGATCACCTACACCTGTTTATGGGCGTGGCAAGGAGGACTCTAGCTATCACTCGCTTACTCCAAAGCGCACACAAGAGAGGATCTTTCAATATATGTATTTTATACATTAAAAATAGTAAATTCTTTAGGGAACTATATGTATGTGACAGAAACCTGATACTTTTTTTTTTTTTTTTTTGCATATATACGTGTGTTCTACCGGCAGGAGGGCAACAATGCTGAAAGCAGAGAAACATCCTCTTCCCACTCAGTTTATTATCATCATTCAGGGTGGTGACTTCTCTCTCAAATGAACAAGTCGCTCACTCCCGCTGAACGACCCCCCCACCCCCCCGGTGGTCCCTGGACCCCTGTTTGGTCAGCAGTTAAGCGCTGCCTGTCCCATTTTGTAAACACAGGCAAAAGCTGTGTTTGGGAATGGGCTTGTTTCCACACCTGGTGTACGCTGAACTGCTCTCAGAGCAAAACACACACACACACACACACACACACACACACACACACATAAAAGTAGCATCGGTTTTATTTTTCCTTCTTCTTTCTGAACAAATTGATCCGTAGCCCTCTACTTGAGCCCTCACTCACTCAAGTTATGACAGCATTATGCTGCAGCGTTACAAAGTCAGCACCCTGTCGGCGATTAGCTCTTAGTTTGGTGAAGCCGAGCGCAGCTAGCAAACTTCTCCGCTGGCTTGTCTTCACATCTCTGGACTGCACAAATCTGACATTACAACACAGGACCGCTAGCTTTTTCTCAAAGACTCGGCGTACCTACTTGACAATATGAAACTTGGCAGCCGAATAGAAACTGGTGAGACTTGTGGCTGAGACACTTTCAATTTGGGGGGAAAAAGAACCCATAGCTAACTTTTCCATACCTTTTTGAACGGCGAATACCTCGTCGTCGATACTACCGCTCTTTGGCAGCCGTAAACACCGCTTTTGACAACGTCACCCTCGCCAGGAATAACAAAAAATCCGACTGTGTGTCGCTCAACTCTTGCCAGTGCCCGTGATTTTTCGCACACCGCTCCTCTCTGCGTGGCTCCAGCAACAGCCGCTGCAGTTTTTTCCACCAGCCTGCCGCGGGAGCGAGCGCCCCGGGATACTGGGTTGGCCAGAGAAGCGCGTGAACGCGCAGTGTGCAAAAGACGCCAAACTGACTAAGAAAAGTGTCGCAAAGAGAGAAACGCTTGCAATGCCGCGCACTGTGACAAAGTCATACACACTTACACACGGATAATGTTTAATGGACACTGTTACAAATTATCTGTTTTATTTCCCCTTGCATGTTTCCATTTTGGGTCAAACTAAAGCTAAACAGAAATATACAGGATTCAGTAAATTGCACTTTACATACACATATTTCCTTATAATAAATATGCACTGGGAAATTACGTGTACTTCTAAATCTCGTGTACATACATTTAAAATAAAGCTTATATAAATACTGGCTGAGTTGACTATATATGAACAGAGTTATTTTCAAGCTATTAACAGGCTAGCAATAAAAAACACATGCATGCTGCAAGTCTGTTCTAATGCATTACTTGCAGTGTTGTTGTGACATTTGTATAGCGCCATGTCCTTTCTGTTAATGGCAACACAGTCTTAATCGGTGATGGTAAATTATGACGCTACACTTCAAAGCGCAAATTCATTTCAAATACTTCATAATCAAAAACTAATTATTCAAAACCTCATCTGTCTTGGAAAGACAGTTTATAAGAAGAAGGCAAACAGATGGGTACAAAGCCACACTCTGTGTGTGTGTGTGTGTGTGTGTGTGTGTGTGTGTGTGTGTGTGTGTGTGATGGTTATTGGAAAGCGTTGAGCGCAGTTATTGAGTCTTTCGTTGACGTCATGCTTCTCTAAGGGATAGTGACCAATGGAAAAAAAGAAATCCCCTCCTCCTGCTGCCTTCAGGCCCCCACAGCCAGCTGAGAGTTAAAAGCTAAATCCATATGAAAACCCACTTAAGTGGTAATTATGGCTTAGATTTTTTTTTCTAATAGGTTGCCCACTTGGCACCCAAGTTTTTTTGTGTTGTTTTGAGGTTAGAGCATTCACCTTTGGTGTGATGAAGTACAAAGTGTTTTGGTGTGTATATAACAGAAAGGAAATAGCAGGTTTTGATGGGGTTTGGGGTTCTAGTCTTACCTTGGAGGAAAAACTGTCATGTAAAGTAACCCATAAACAAAATCTTGGGTGGCAGGAACATTGGTTTAGTTGGACAGATGACATCCTCAACCTGAAAACTTGGGAATATGAGGAGAACATGAAGGCAACACACTTTGAGAAGAGGGGGAGGAGGAGGAACTGAGCCATAGGTTGACATGTGGGAATGACTCAAGGTTTTTTTTTTTTTTTCCTTCTTCTCTTCACATTCCAGGCATTGTTTCCTCCTCCTCACTGCCCGGGTCCTGGGCACCGAGGCCACGGACTTTCCAGGGGTGTGGGAGTATGGATAGATGATGGATAAAAGGAAGCGAAAGGATGACTGATTTTCCTCTTTTGGCATGTGCAGAGCAACTCTCTCCTTCTCCAGCTGAATAAATGAGATGGAGTTGTGTTGTTTTATACTTTGTTGCCCCGGGGCTTCTCTGAGCGTGCCACGCTTGTCTGAACAATCTGTAAAACGTGAGCATGTAAAGTTATAAAAAACGTTTTTGATATCACAGTCACATGAAGCTCAAAAGTGTCTTAATGCAAGGAAACCCCTCACAGTGTAGGCAAGCATAGACACGCACATAATTTTTCATTACTTTTTATGCTATAAGAAGAGCACATTTCATCACAAAAACTTTGGTATTTGTCGCAGTTGGAGCTGGGCTCCAAGGAGAGCGAGTCAGAGAGACGGAGACATGAGTCAGGATCGGCTGGAAAAGATGCAGTGAAGTTTGAACTGACTCACTGAAAGTAAGAGCGTTGTTCCTCGTTATGAAATAGAAGAAAAATGACATGCAACTTCTTCCCTATTATGGAAGAGAAGCTGACAGACCACACAGGAGAACATCCATCATCACTGTGACTCTCAGACACCCTTTATCTTGCTACATTTCTATCTCACACTTTTGCTCGCCACGTGTTGTTCTTATTCCGTTTTAAGTACCCCCCCCCCCCTCCAAAAAAAAAAAGTTTTCTTTTTTTAATTTGAGGTGTTATGTCTCCTTTTAAATCACTTTACTTTCATAAGAAGCAATTTCTTCCAGACGTAATGAGAAGCTGCCATTACAGATACAGCAGATCAGAAACAGACAAAATGCGTGGGTTCAACTTTTTTTTTTTTTTTGACCAAGACCACAGCTGCAGAGAAGCTGCTCTGCAGCTGACCCTAATAAAGGACCTTAATGTCCAATCGGGGAAATCAACAGAAGAACATAAAATTGATGCTGCTGCACAGGTTTTATTATTTAAGCCTGTTTGAAGATATATTATAATAAACAGCGTTTCAGTACATATGATAAACATTTCCATAAATGCATACAGGCCGTGTAACTGAGCCAACACCAGCTTAGCTCAATCCTGACTGACTGACAAAAGGTAGCTCAATGTGACCATAATAGTGCATGTTATTATGGGAATAAAAACCATTCAGGACAGTGAGACCATCGAGTGCCAATTCAGCACATGACGCCTGACTCATCCTCTCTCCTCTGAGTCACTCCCTCCCTCTTCTGATCCAGGATCTGTAGCTCTCTGCTGGAGCTGGCTCCTCTCACCTAAAATCAACCATTCCTCGGACTGGATACCAGCCAGAGATGCAGATGCTGCCCTACTGAGGAGAAAGAATTTTTTTTTTGTATTCGACCGGGTGTCTCTTTGTTAAGACAAAAGTCTGGGTGTGATGATGGTATGGCAAGAAGAAGGGGGAAAAAAGAGGGACCTCATGAGGGACTGAAGCACAGCCATGCTGCTCATCTGTCACGTCCTAAAAGAGTCCTCATAAAAGATATAAAGATATGCTTGGATATAAGTGAAAGAGGTCAACATGTGAACCGTAAGTCAAAATGTGATTTAAAAAAGGGCATCATGGGAGCCACTAGTGTTTACAATTTATTCCTTTTCCGCGTTGTTTTTACACCTTTGGCCCAACATCAAAGGGATAAAAAGCTTATTATACAAATGAGCTTTGTGATCTACTGCACACACCAAGCAATGCATGTAAAAGGTGATCCCAGATGCAAAAAGACAAACAGCTATAATAAGATAAAAGGTCTCACTGGTAAACAGAGCCCCACAAGACCGAGTTTATGCCCCACAGTATTGTGCACTGTGAATCAGTCGATCCTCTCGGTCGACACTAAAGGGTTCCAACAGCAGGCATGAATCTAAGCTGTGGGCCAACGAGGCTGAAGCCGGAGCCAATGAGGTGGGTATGTGGATGTGTCCCGAGTGATTCCTTTTGGAGGTTTTCCAAGTGGTAGAAGACTGAGGAGAAGACCGAAGATATACTGGAGTGAATATAAAGGAGGACCATGAAAACACTGATGTAAAAGGAATGAAGAGTTAGACACTAACTTTGGTGACCTTCAGTATTTTTATCGTCCACCAGCAGCAGGTCAAAATTCTCACCCGACAATTGAGAAATCTCAGCCTCAACACAAATGGCATCATATTTTGTAAACACTACCAGAAAATTTATCTCAGGTGACTCCGACTTCTCCTCTAGCATTTGCGGTAACCTTGGGGACAGGTTAACTTTACATATATGTCATTTTTTTTTTCATTTGTTAAGTCTATAACCAAACGTCTGCAAAAGTGGTGGCATATCTCCTGCTGTACTTCGCTGCAAATGTTAATGGGAAACTGAAACCTGCTAAGCATCAGTACCTTAACGATGTCACTGTGAACATGATGCATCATTGTGGACACAGTCTATAGAGATACAGACATTCTAGGTTGTAAAATGTCAAACTTTCATAACTGCCAGAGTCCTCTTCACACTGCTGTACAGCGCGCAGGTAAGACTGGCTGTGGGGAGCTGGACCCTCGCAATGTCACGGTCATGTCAACACAGACAATCTGCATCACAGCAGCCAGCAGTCGGTGCATTACTAATTCACTGTATGAATTGACATATCTTCTCTGGGAACAGAACATCTGTTAGGAAAAAAAAATGTTGGCTATACTGCTGTGACACATTGAGAGGAAGTGTCAGCTGGCAAGGAAACGGGCATCAGTGAAAGGAAACAGGAAGGGCTCACAATGTAAAGTCAAAGACCAGTACAGTACTATCTTAGCAACTTTAGACTTCACATCCAAGCCAAATGGCCAGCTCCACATCAGAGAACAGAAACATTTGTGTTTAATTTCCAAACAAATCATAATATAGAAGTGTTTTACTAAAAAGGATTTATGGCACAACCTTCTCCAGCGGCTTAATATGATTATAAGAGGGTAAATTCACAAACATGACACAGCTGTGAGCCATTGTCTATGAATGTGCTGCAGATTGCAATGTAATTGTATCTCTCTCTCTCTCTCTCTCCAAATTACAGCAGAGCTGCTCAGCTCACTTAAGCAATCCAAATCTTTTTGACTTCACATATCAACTGCATGTAAGTAGGCTTAGGTGCCAGTCAAGCAGATTACAGCAGATTAGCTTCTTAGTTTTATGTACGCAGTACACGTACTAAAAACGAGGCTTTTAGACATAAAAAAAGATGCCAAAAGTCAAAAGATGCCAAGTAATAAAACCAGCTGCTTATTTTAGAGTGTGTTCACAGCTGACAGTGTCAGTGTTATGAAGCGGGTTTTAAAAAATTTCTGAACTCTTTTTGCACATTTTCCGAGCTGCTGAATTCATTTCAAATTGATATTTTACACTTGCCCACTAATCAAAACTCAAGGGCAAAACGACAAAATAAAAGTCTTTTTAGAAATTCTGCACTTGTTTTATAACTGAAAACTGAGAACAATAAAAGTATTCAAACCCTTTGCTGTGGCACTCCAAACTGATCAGAAGAATCTGGCTTGCCTAATTATCCCTGAGTTGTGTCTAGAACTTGATTACTGTGCAACTGTAGCAAATGAATGAATTGAATAGAATTGATTAAGGCACAGAGTATTCCCAGAAGCACTGGGGCCTCAATAATTATCTGAGACAAAACCCAACTGAGCTGAACTGCAACCACTGGAAAACACCAGCTACCGCTCTTCATCTGGATAATAAAATTCCCAACAGTGAAGCATGGTGGCAGTAGCATCATGCTACAGTGGCATTTCCCTGCAGAAACCTGTTAGACATTTGATGAATGCAAAAAATGCAGAAGTCCTTGGAAGAAAACAAACTGCTCAAGAGCTTAGAGATGAGGGGAAAGGTAAGGAACAATGACTCAATACATACAACCAAGAAAATGCTGGAGTGGCTTCAGGATGGGGTTCGGACTTTAAGCCCAGGCTTAAACAGTTAAACAGATATGTCCACATCCACTCTGACCTGCAAGACCTGCCAGTAAGAATTTAAACTGCACAAACCATGCATGCATAGTTTTTAGAGGCTTCCATTTAGATACCCAAAACAATTAAACCTGTCATTTCTGCCAAAGGAGCCTAAATGCTGTATATACACACACATTTCAAAAATAGGGGAAAGATTTGGTGAAATTTGTTTTTATTCTTTAGGTTTGCATCTGGATTAATTTTGAATATTTTCTGAATCCACTGTAAAAACCACACTAATGTTAAAAGACGTCAAAAGCATGAAGCTAGAAATCTAGGGCAATGGTACCTTGTGTATTTAGCATCGATTTCCAAGCAAACAAACGGTATTCCCCACCATATCATGAACCTCTCCAGACACACTGAAGGCTCACATGATGTAAATGCATTTATTGAAAACACAAACACTTTTCACACAGGGGAAAAAAAAAAAAAAAAAAAAAAAAAGGGAATGGCACATTGTTTCCCCTCAACAGAGCATGAAAGAAAGACGGTCTGTTCAACAATATTTCTTGGGTATAAATCCACTGACAATAAATCCGATAATGATTTAGATATTGTCGCAGAAGTATTCACTATAAATGGACAGTAAAGACCAAACAGGAGCAACAACAACAGAAAAGTACGTTTTTTCTCTGATTACTTTATAAAAACAAACCATGGCTATATTAATAGTGTGTAAACAAAGTAAAAAAAAAAAACAAAAAAAATAAAAACATGTAAAAAATAATAAATAAATATGAACCGCTACATTACCCTCACTTGTATCACCTTAGCAGAGTAATAAAAGTTGTTTTTAGCTCAGCTGGTCTGACAGATCAACAAGAAGACTGGACGTAAAGGAGAAAGGCATCGACCAGGATCGAGCATCTGTTTAAAGTCGCTGTGAGTCAATCCATTGCATCAGCTGAACTTGAGTCCGATTATCTGAGCCAAACAACAGTAAAAGACACGCTTAAAATTCTTTACAGATGAAACATGAAAAATATCCAACTATGCTGAAATAGTCAGAGGACAAGAATGGCCTATAAATAAACTATGAGAAAGTTCAGTCAAATCAATTTATCTTTGCAACTAAGACTAAGAAGGAAATTAAATTTTTATACTTTATTGGCATTTAATAAAAATATATACAATTAAGTCCATCTAAATTGGAGTGAAGCCATCAAGATCCCTCAGTGAAGCAACTTTTACCTGTCCAAACGGTTGACCACTTCTCTCACAGTGCTGATGAGATTCTCGTGTTCTTGAGGGTTACTGACGATGATGCTGTGGAGCTTCTTCATGTAGGAGTCGATGGTTTCCAGAGTGGGCGTCTCTCCACTGCCTGTAGGCCAACAACAGTGTGTGCTTTTAGGGTCAAATATGTTCACAGAATAGAACATTAATTACCAAATATGGCTTTCTTCTTGTCATACTTGGATACTGTTGATTGGGGGTGTAAAAAAACGTAGCCAATCACAACTACAAGCACTGGGAGAGGTGCAAAGTAAAACAGTAAAATCTACAAATATGAACAGTATAAAATTGAGCAGCAGTGTTACAAGTTCTCATTCTACTGAACCCACGACCTAAGCCAACTAAACTGAGCACAAAGAGCGAGGACCAAAAAAGAAGTCCCAGCCTGCGCCGCATATAAAACACCTGCACACGACCACAAGGTAATTAACACACACAATCCAGCTACACAAGCATAAATGTGGACATGAGGTCGACAACTTCCATAGGTTAAGTACAGAGGCCGCAAAGACCCTGCAAGTTTAATTAGCGAGCATCTAACCAAGCTAGCTCCAAAACAGAAGCAGCATCAGGTAGTGAGAACATCAGGATGCAGCTGGATTTGAGCTTTGACTCCTTCAAAGAGTTTGTTTTTGTCAAACACCACATGTAGGTGTTGTTAATCTGCTGCACTGACACTGGAGTTTATTGTGGAGTTTATTGTAGAATTTACTGAGTTTGGGAATTCATGTTTTTCTTTGTTTCTCCCTGTTGATGTTCATGTGTGTCCTTAATATTACACACATTTAGCATGCAATGCTGCTGTCTGTGAACAGTTGGTTGTTAAATATATTTCTTTAAACGGTATCTTTTGTCAAGTTTTCATTACACAATAGTCACGTTTGCGCCTTGAATCTTGCACCTTTGTTGAAAAAAAAAAGTAAAAACTAACTAAAACTAAAATATAATGTAAAATCCAAAACTATTAAAACCCTGGTGTGAGCTCAGCACAGGTTCCAAATGTAGAGAAATCAGGTGTAAACACAGGGGAAGCAAATTCCATTTAAACAATAAATTACATTAAAATAAAAAATTCCCAGATTCCCAGAGGCTGCCTTACAATGCTAGTCCGTAAACAAAAGCAAGTTGGTTGGTTTTAAATGTGTGGATTAAAGACGAAAGGCACCTGAGCTCAAAACATCACGTAGAGTGTACACCGGTGTATGCGTGGTTCACCATCTTAAACCACGACTCTGGAACTAATAGCTTACTTTACTGGTTTTTGTGTACAGAGGGATGAATCAATTCAGTGGATCTCAAGTCAATACCAGTTTATGATGTGCATTCATCAGTATCAGCACACACGTAATGGTACATTTTTAGAAATAAAAGCAAAACAATCTAATTTATTTCTTTTTTTCAGACAAAGAAGAATATTGATTGACAAAAAGCAATTTCACTTATATCCCAAAAAGACATCATTAGTTCTGGGAATGTTTTTCCCAGAACTAATGTTTCCAGTCTGTAGAGACCTAACAGACGCGACAAAAACCTTTTTATCAGCAAATATATGCCAAACTCAGGAAGCTACAGGAATGTCCAATAAGCCACAAGCATAGTAATAAGTAATTTATTGAATTTGAATTTAATGTTATTTATATTGATTAGTCCACTGTGAATTTCTGTTGCACAGAATAAAGGCGTACTGCTGGTTCTGACCTGGCAGAGGTACGGTGGAGAAGCTGGAGGCGAGTGCCTGCCGCAGGGTCTCCAGGTGTTGGTGAAGGAGCCCGTTGCGTCCCCTCTCTTGCATGACATCCCCTTCCAACCTATCCACAGCGCCGCGCATGCTCTCCACGTGCTTCTGCAAGGCTGCATTACGCTCCTCGTACTCCATGTTTGTCTTACGCAGCTGCCGCAACTCGGCTTCACGTGCTGTTGAGGTAAATGTAGGCAGAGAAAGAGCCACAGCGGCAGATCAAAGGGGAGCTCTGGGGAGACAACGCAGCTACAAATAAATCTTTTATTTAGCCTGAGAGTTTAAGGCATCAGTGAGTTCTGTGGCAAGAGCAGCTATTCTAAGATTGTTGCCGTCAAGTATGGTGTTCTTGAAGGAGCAGAAGAATGCGTTTAGAAACACTTAGACAAATGGACACAGAGTCATTCTCAAGAAGACAGCAGGTTGAGATCGAGCTCTTTACCTTTGCTGTGGTTAAGAAACTCTTCTGTGAAGATTGGTATGTCAAACACAGTTCTGTCCTTTCCCTCCGTGTCCTTCTGTTTATAACAAGAGACAGTAAGACAGGAGATAAGCTCAACAGTGAAAACATTTGGCTCTGCAGACTGACAGCGAGAGGTGGTCATTTATCTAGCTAGGCTGTGTGTGGGTAGGTAATTGATTTTATACCTGGCCACAGGGGAAATACAGTGATACAGTATAAGAAATGAGGAGGTAGAAGTAATTCCATCAGTGGTGCTTCTACAATATCAAAAGCTCTGAAATGGTTTGCAATAAATTTGCAACAAAATACATTTTGAAAAAGAAGCACAAGACACAGCACAGGCTTAATTCCCTCCTCTTAAAGAAAGCATCGTCTTTCCTCACATCTTAACATAATGACATTAATGCTGAATCCTCATTAAATCCAAACACTGGTATTCCCACAGGAATGTGATTCCAGTTAAGTCACCTTGGCTTCAGAGGATGCTGAAAGACTTACAAAAGGAAACCTCTTAAATGCATGCAGAACTTAATAAAAATGAATCACACAGTCAGAAGACGCCAAATGCTTGGATCAAAAACACAGCACCAAAGGGGGATTAACCCGGCTTTAGTCATGCAACAATAAGCACTTAATGCATTGAGTAAGATGAGAACAAACACAACAGAATAAGTTTCCTGGGTGACAAAAACAGAAAACACACACAGATTAAGAAACGTTTCGACTAATGATTAATTTACGCAAGTGCATTTTAATCGTTTCATTTCATGCTATTAAAGCTTTCTAATAAATACTAATGAGGGGACCATCATGAAAAATTACACTGGCACCAATATGGAAAGACTAAAGAAAATGCGATTCACAAAATGTCACCGTTTGTTTTTCTGCAACACGCTTCATTTAATTTACTCAACACCTGGTATTTCTTCTCTGACAGGTTGTGGCACCTCTGTTTTCTTTACAACAGCTAAAATGCTGTCTGTATGCACAGCGTTCATGTCTTCCACCAGCCTCCTACTCTTTATAACACAATGATATATCCCTGAACTCAATGGGTGATCTTGTCCTTTTCACACTGTGTGTGAAGTGCATACAATTGTTTTAAAAGTTAGAGTCAGACAAGTTGGAGACATTATGGGGAGTTACTGACCTCGTGAAGAGCCTCGTTGGCTACCTGGTGCCCGACATCTGGAGTGGAAGGAAAGAGGACAGCAGATGATTCATATTTTATCTGGTGCAGTGTGTCTTTACAATGAACAAAAGTAGTTTAAAAAAAAAAAAAAAAAATCCCCTCACTGTCCTTTGTATTGTGAATCACCTGGAACACGGCAAAGGATCAAGTTCAGCTCACTTTCTCATATTTTTTTCAAGAGCACAGCTGTTTGTGTCGTTAACATTTGTGGGATTTAAATGGAGAGATTTGTAGGACAGATAAAGCCAACGTTATGTCGAGCAAGCAGAGCCTCTTGGCTTTAACTTGAACTATTAGAATCTCAACTAAGACTTTGAAAAGTATTGTTTTCTCTTTTTCCACTGACTGAGGAAAATTTACCAAATGCTGAAATCTGTTAATTTATACAGCAATTACTAATCTGTCAGCACAAATATTTTATGGGGAATAATCCCATCTACATGATGTGTATGCATTATTAGTATTTTTAATATACAATATGTATAACATTGAAGCAGTAAAACTCACAAAATTATTTGTGGGATTTAAAAAGAATTAGAACCTGTATCGGCTGGGCCAATATTAGCTATTTTCTGTTGTGTCAGTATCTGCATTTTTAACATTTGATAAATTAAGATAAAAAAAAAAATTAAAGAGGACAGGAAAAATACCCTTCAACTGTGTTACGAGTGTTAATGTTGCAAAGTGTGTTTGGAACGCCACAAATGCAACCAGTTAATCCGAGCAGAGTTGGGCAGAGCATAAGGGAGTAATCCACGACTTGTAGCAGTAAAACAAGTTTAATTTTTAATTGCATTATCTTATTACCTTAGTAATGACTCATAAATATGGAAATCTGTTTATGTTTCATGTGTATGAAAAACGAATATAATTTTTAAATCAGATTTTTAAATAATCAAATATCGGTATTGGTATCAGTCTTAAAAATTCCATATCAGCTGGGCTCTAATTAGGAACTATTTTGCAAAGAAAAGTTCTGACTGATTATTTGGACTATTTTAAAACTGACATTTTCTATCCTGAAAATGAATTTCAAACTTCCATTTGTGTCATAAAGATTTGAAAGGACAAACAGGAACCACAACAACATGCTGACTGCTTACTGTACAGTATGATTTTCATTAGAGAGTCATCCTGTCTGGAAGGGATTTGTGCACCAAAGAAACGTCATCTGATCCAAATATCATCAGACATGGGAACTATTTTCAAACGGCAGGCCCTAAAATGACGGTGGGCCACAAGCCAAATGTTTTATTTTTAGTGGTTGATGCCAACTAGCCACCCTGCTGCTTTCTGACCACATCTCACCTCCCCTGTGCCTCTTGCCCTTCTGCTTCTCCTGGACCTTCCTGGTGAAATGTTTGTAGGCCTCCGTCTTCTGGTACTTCTCCAGCTCTCGCATGTAGCGCTCCTTATCTCGCTCTGCCTCATCCAAGTATCGCTACAGAGATGAGAAACAAAGGTGAGAAAAGCTGGAGAGACTTAAACACAAAGGCTGGAAATTAGATTTGGCACAATATGATGGAGGAGGATTGTGGGCTAGATGATGAGATGAGTGGGACTAATTATTCCTAATCAGTATGAATTCTTTTCAACCCAACAAAAAAACCTGCAATTTTCAAATATTAATAACCTACATTCACTCAATTTTCAAAAGGAGAAAAAGCATCTTGTAATATAATTAGTAGAAAAGCTTTTTAAACCATCTTCACTCGGAGGTCTTGTCTCAGCACACTGGCTAATCAGCCTGAGCGCTAAACTCTGTGTGAAACAAATCGGCAGCGAAGTTGCTCGTGCTTCTTGCCAACTTTGGAACACAAAACATGTCCAGACATTTCAAATATTCTCTGCAAAAATAGCAAGAAGAAAAACTCCCACATTCAAGTGCTGAATAGTATAAATACTTTAGTAGTTTTTTTTTTTTTTTTGCTGCTAGCTTTTGTGAGCTGTTTGTGTGAGCTAACAGGACTCCAAAATGATTATGGTTCTGCTGGACTGTGAAAAGGGCATCTTAACCTCAGTGGTATCATTCAAATACATATATCTATATAATTGAACTGGAGCAACACAAAACTGTGACAGTGTTTCTATCATTAGAAGAAGATGTCCATTTTTGCTCTTCTTGCATCGTGTTTGAGGGTATTCCTGGGGCACAATAAAAGATTTCAAGCTATCTGTTAGAGGCTGTCAAAGAGCTAAAAAGGTTAGTCATGTGCAAATCAGTGTTTTGTCAGCTCCAAATATACTGTTGCAATGGATTCTATGGGAAATTCCTTTCCTACGCTGCTTTTGTACAGACTGAAAACTTACATGAGCCTCTGCTGGCTTGAGGTATTGTTAAATCTGGCAAGGGAGAGTCTTCAGTGTTGGCATGTTCCAGATGAATATTTCAGCCCAGTCCTTTGGGGGGGTACCAGTGCTTTGAAAGCCAACAGTAACACTGCTTTGTTAATCAAGAACCTTAACAGATTTTATTGCTGGCTGCTCCTGCTCTGTTAATTTTCTTCCACTGCACCCACAGCTGTATTAATAAAAGTGAAAACATCCAGGACGGGTCGCCAGTCTGTGGCAGGGCTAACACAGAGAGACAGACATCCATTCACACTCCTGGGCAATCTAGAATCACCACTTAACCTACATAGACCCTTTTTTAAATTTTTTAAATTCTTTTGAAGTTAATCTCAAACCAGAGTCACATAAGAAGAAATGTTGAAAGAAATGTTCTGACGTTTCTCGTCACTGTTGTACGCTCAGTGTGTAGGCCTGCCTCGAACTTCATTGCTGACCTGCTTCTCCTCAGGGGGCAGCTTGCTCCACTCGTTGCCCAGCATCCTTGTAATCTCTGGAAAAGGCACGTCTGGACGCTCTGCCCGTAGCTGCTCCCGTCTGTCGTTCATGAAGCGAACGTAGCCCGTTAGGGGAGCCTTGGGTGCATTGCTGTCCTTCATTGGCTTCTTCCTCTTCCTCCCCTTGGTCCAGCTGCCACGTCTGGGTTTCTACAAGATAACAAAAACAGACGTGTTTTGAAGGTTTACATAGCAGTTCCACCTTGACGTGTACTGGCAGGAATTGCTTTAAGTTTGAACTGGAAATTTTTTTTTTTTTTAAAACATCTCGTTTCATAGCTGCGTGTTCACCTCTTACCTCATCTCCATTTCTCTGGCTGTTGTTGTCAGTATTGGCTCCGGGTGAGCCTGTCTGCTCATCCATGATTTTTACAAGGGAAGATGAGATCTGGAGAAAAACTTTGGATGTTAGAATAGAAAACATTTCACACCAGAACAGAAAACACTTCATACCAAAAGGAAAACAGCCAACAAACTTTTTTTTTTTTTAATTAATATACAATCTCAAAAAGCCACTGATTAGTAAATATAAGCATTTTGTGACAGGGTCCATCTGAAGTGTGGACCTGCTGCTCAGCCAGGTCTGTTCTGCTTCTTGTTCAAACTCCTCCCAGTCTTGGCTCCAAAACGCCCTCCTGGCCAGCCACATTTCCGCTAATAGAAATATCTTGCTGCTATCAATCATAATTAAGCAAGTAAATGGGAAAAAAAAAAAAAAACCCACACAAAACATTCACTTCTCAGGTGGTAACGTAGCCTATTTTTAACAATGTTAGTGTTGTTGTCTTGCCTGAAACTTGGAGATAAGAGAACACTACTGAACATGTGAAAAACACTTTGTCGATAAAAGCATACTCACTTTCACAAACCACTTAAAACATTACAAAACACCAGTACAAAAACACCAAATGAATGAGGAGAGCACCAAATTCAAATGTGTGCTGATTCAGGGCAGTTGCAGCCCAGGTTGAGCTCTAAATATAGGAGCAACATCATGCATTTTAACCTTTGACCTCTTCTTTCCCAACATGGGAAATATGCCTCTGTATCCTGGATGTGGTTTCTGCCCTCTGCCATAAAATACTGTGGGAAAAGTCACAGAGGAATTAGTCAGTCTACCACAAAATGCCGGTATTTGGGGAAATCCCCCCACAAAGAAAAGAGGAGTAAGCAAGGGTTTTGTGATGACTGACCTCAGCTCCTCAGAAACAGTGATAGTAACACCTCCTGATCCTGCAAACCTATCCCCGACCTGTCAGTCAGGGAAGCTTATCTAACTTAACTTTAGAAGTTCTGGGTTAGGCTGTGAGACGCAGGGGTTTGTAATCTCATAAACTGTAAAATAAAAGAGGATAGAAAAGACTAAATAAATATTCTCTGTGCTGCAGAAAAAGGGCTATGCCACAGTGCCCTCTGCTGGACCTCAGCGCATGCTGCACAATTCAGAGCTGTTTTCTTCGGGGTATTATGCGGATAAAACAGTGTATTATTACACTGTGTTGTTTAATAGTTTGGCTTTAAACGGTGGCAAATTCAAACAGCATGTGAAGGAATAGAGCCCAGTGCACTCCATCCGTTATTAAATCTACAGGCTTACCTTTCTACAAGCAGGTACCGAAGCCAACTGAGAATGGGCCATTTCTGTATTTTACACAACAGCTAAAAAAAAAAAAAAGCATTTGACACCACAGCATGCTGCTATATTTAAGAGTTTCTCTAGAAGTTGTTACGACGTTTATGTTATATACATGGAATATAACTCTTCTGTATAATAATCAGCGATTAGCCATTGGCGGCCTAACCGCTGGAGTAGTATATTTAAATAGTAATAGGATGGCTAGCGAGAGGTTAAAATGACATTTAACGTAGTCAAGCTAGATATTCATATGGGTAATTACAGTGAGATATCGATGAAAAAATATAAAATATATGTATGATCCATATGCCCAGCAGGGATGCCACACTGTACAGGCTGCTAGATGATGCTAACATACGCCTACTAGACAACGCCAACTTGAACAGCTGCGATAGATAAATGCACTCTTGGGCTTTATCTATGCCAGCTGACTGTTAATCAATCGAAAACAAAACTGAGAAGCATTCAATTTATAATTACCAGAAGTAATAGGCTGACACTAAGACTTTAAACTCCTTAACTCATTTGTGAGTGTGTCGCTAGCAAGTTAGCAAGCTATTAGCATGCAGACGAGCCACTGGAGCCTTTGTTTTCATTTAGCCTTCAGATGCAATTTGATACATCAGGAAAATATTTCTTATATGTATATAATAGAAGCCATGCAGTGGAAACTGACCTTAGATAGCGCGTCCTGTAGCTGCAGGTGGCCAGAAGATCTTCCTAATCAAAACAATAGAAACAGCCACTCCGATAGAATCGCCTCAAATAGAAAGCATGCTATCTCCTGAGCTACTTCGTCCTACTACAGACCGCTTTTTTCTACCTGTATGATTTAATGTTTCATATTATTGATGTGTGTTTTTGCTATATATATATATATATATATATATATATATATATATATATATGAGAAAAGCAGTGAAATATACCACAATGCGACTTTTCTGAATATATAGATTTATAAATACGAGTATTAGTGGGTGGGCTCTGATTCAGCCAATGAAAAACAAGCACAAGAAATACCAGTATCATAAAAAATATATATATATTTTCTACGTAATGTATTTTAAATCTCTCAAAATATAAATTTATTTGATTTTTATTACAGAGGACTGCTCTATGCTTCCTAATTCTTGGCCTCCCTTTTCTTCGTGTACGCAACAGACCAGTGTCATTTAGGGCGCTACCGCTCCCTGCTGTTACTGTTAAGTATTACAGTTTTTAAACGGATAAGCTTTTCAAAGTCAAATCTCTCGAGAAATTTCAAGCCTTAAGCCTTACTAATCAAACACGGAAGTAGGCTATAAACCGGGGCTCGTTAGAAGTATTTAATGGATGAGATGGAAATCTGATTTGGGCTTCAGCTGGCAAGCTTTAATCTTTTTGTAATTTATCTGACAACCCATAATAACTTAAGAAGTCATTTTTATTTATTTTATTTAACCTTTATTTAAACAGGAAGTCCCTTGGGATAATATTTTCTTTTTCAAGGGAAACCTGTCCAAGAAGGCACACCATTGCAACATTATAAATTCTAAAGCAAATAAAACGTGAATACTCATAAGACAAAATAAAGCAAGTCAAAATCAACAAGTAACATAATACAAAATCCAAAGTCCAGCTTATGAATTACACTTGCACTGCTCAGTTACAGAAGAGCTCCTGAACTCTCCCGGGGTGACAAAACCATTCGACTTTTGTGTCCTCTGAAGGTTATCCCACAACCAGGGTGCAAAATAAGAGAACTCTGTTCTACCAAGTTCAGAAAAAATCCTGGGTACCCTAAAAAGGAGCCAGCTAGAGGAGTGCAAATCACAGCAGCTGTTTGAAGGTGTTAGGAGTTTACACAGATACGAAGGGAGTTTACCCAATATGGCTAACATAAAAATATACCAGTGCTGTTGTCTCCTTAAGCCCAATGAAGGCCAAGAAACCAGATTATAAAGTATACACAGTGATGTGTACTTGGCAATGAGTTTGGTATGAAATGTAAAGAATTGTGATACAAAGAGTCTAGACAGTGATGTGCAGAGGAGGCAGCATGCATATGCATGTAGCCTGCACAAGTGATTTCTTCCTAACTGATAAATTAAAACAGTCCCTATTTCAAGAATAAAAACCCAGTCTAACCTCCAGCTTTTTCATGAAGTGCTCAACATCCACACTAAAGGAAAGTCTATCATCCAACCAATTTGGTTTTGATAGCATTAAGAACCAACTTTAAATCATGCCTGCAGTTGCTGAAAGGCAATCTGGAGCTCCTCAATGGCCTGACTTATAAAATAGATATAAGGGCTTGAAACTGAACTCCTTTTAAAAATCTTCAAGAAACTTGACTTGTAGCCATCTCTATAAACACGCTGAGTTCTCTGCCAAACGTAGCTCCTAAAGCACGCGGCAGCCCTGTCACTGAAACCAACATCACCGAGTCTGCCTAACAGCAGCTCATGTCATGGTCAATAGAATCAAATGCCTTGGATAGACAAGGCAGTACGACTGATTCCTTTCCAAGGCTTTAATAATATAATTTGTTACCAACATAGCTTCTGTTATGGTACTATGACACAATCTAAAGCCCGACTGAGTTTCACTTCAGCCAAGTACTGTTTCAGCTGAGAGTTTGTTTCAGATTCTCGATTCTTGGCAAAAGTAGAAAGTTTGGCTATGGGGTGATAATTGTTGAAATCTGAAAGGTTCCCAGCCTTTAATAAGGGGGAAACAGGCTGCTTTCCATATTCTAGGGATGACATTAGTCTGAAGACTCACATTTAAAATATGAATAATAGGCTAAGTAATAAAATTAGCTGCAAGCTTTAAAAGATTCAGACTGTCAGGTGTCCTGACTTTTCTGGATCTATGGATTTCAAAGCTTTACGGGTCGCCACAGTGGAATAGGAATAAAGCAGGAATAAAGACAAATGAGTTCTCTGATAAAGCAGCGTATGCAAGATTGAAAATACAACATTCAAATTAGAACACTGAGACTCGACTACATTTGCATCAAAATCAGAACCAGTTGACATAAAATGTTCTGTAAAATGCCCGACAATGTCAGCTTTACTTTTAATTTCAGCTGAGTATATTAATAAATGTTCAGGCAGGACTGAAGTGGCGTGACAGAGATTATTAAGGTTTCCTGAAACAGAGATCAAGTAGTATTGTGACTTGGATTTTCTAAATAGAGTTGTATGAGTGAAAGAAGATGGATGGATGGATGGATGGATGGATGGATGGATGGATGGATGGATGGATGGATGGATGATGGGTGGATGGATGGATGGACGGGTGGATGGATGGATGGATGGATGGATGGATGATGGATGGATGGATGGATGGATGATGGGTGGATGGGTGGATGGGTGGATGGATGGATGGATGGATGATGGGTGGATGGGTGGATGGGTGGATGGATGGATGGATGGATGGATGGATGGATGGATGGATGGATGGATGGATGGATGATGGGTGGATGGGTGGATGGGTGGATGGATGGATGGATGGATGGATGGATGGATGGATGGATGATGGGTGGATGGGTGGATGGGTGGATGGATGGATGGGTGGATGGATGGATGGATGGATGGACGGGTGGGTGGGTGGATGGGTGGATGGATGGATGGATGGATGGATGATGGGTGGATGGATGGATGGATGGATGGACGGGTGGGCGGTTGGGTGGGTGGGTGGATGGATGGATAGATGGATGGATGGATGGATGGATGGACGGGTGGGTGGGTGGATGGATGGATGGATAGATGGATGGATATTCCTTTCCCGGATCAGGTTAAATAATTCTACTATGAACCATGGGCTGACTCTTCCAGAGATCCTAAATTTCTGTACAGGCGCGTGCTTACTGCAAAGAATTATAAAAATCTTCCCATGCACACTCAACATCATGTATTACATTAGCTCTGCCAACTGCATCTAAACTTTTTAAAGCCAGAACTTTCTCTGTGTGTTAACGTGTTAAAACAGAGGATTCAGCAACACAGCACAGTCCTGTTGTGAGAAACAGAACCAAAGTCTACACTTAGTCGCAAGATAAAAGTGTGTGCGTGGCGAGACAGAGAGAGAGAGAGAGAGAAGACTAATGCTCTAATTCTTAATTAACAGATCGTAAATCGACACCCAGGCAGAAGTAAACCAACTGTAGCTGCAGTCTAATTAAAACTTTGATTGTAATCTCATTCCAATTATCCTGAAGTAATCCAATCCGGTTCTTAGGCTTAGATTGGGTGCATCAAGCCTCCCCTCAGAGTTTAGAAAATAAAGTCTGAAAGAAAATAAAGAGATTTTTGCTTGGAATAAAGCTCGATTTTTCTTGCCATATCTTGTATACACAAACATATCGATTCCAGGTGATGTCAGGTATCTAACAGTCAAACATTACAAATCATCAGAATGTAAAGTTTGTAATCTGTTTCCTGATTTTATTTCCAAAAAGAAGCTTTCACATTAAGAGAGCTGCCTTAGATTCTTGTGTTACTCACTGGTTATACTGTACTACTGCACCCGTGGAGGTGCTACAACAGCAGTTACAGTGAGACAGTGAGCTTGTCCTAGCAGTTTACAAAGAGGAGTAACAGCCTTAAGTCAAATGTCTTGTGGCTGCTGTCAGTGGAAAAGCTGACATCTTTGGTTTTTCTGCAGTGGAATTTTCCCTGCAGGAAAATATTGAACATCGGTCTCAAACCAAAATCTGACGAGCTATACTATGAACTCAACTGAAGTGGTCGATGCACCGTGGGCAGAAAAGTTCTTTACCATATGAGGCTGTTTGCTTTGACTCTGGGATTTAAAATAATCACAACAACAGGTACACAACAGGAATCTGATATCTTTGAGGTTGGAAAAACCAACTGGCAATGAAATGGTAACAGCAGATATTTCATATTCTAGGTCTCTAACAGTCATGAATTTATAAGAGGCAGCCTTGCTATGTGGAATCATGTTTGTCACTAATTGGCTGACTTGGAACGCAAAAGTGTTGCTTTCTGACTGTTGGGCTCCAAGCAGTGTCTGGCTCATTTTTGTGTTATTTTCTCCCATTTCTGGCTTTCTTTCTCTTTTTCTTCTTCTTCTTCTTTCTTTTTTTTTTTTTTTTTAAATAATTAAACATCTGCGGCCACTGCATTGTGGGCAGCGGCACAGCAAACAATGTTTGGGAAATGGCAAGCTAGGTTCAATCAGTTCTCAAGTGAAGACTCTTCAGATCCCAGCAGGCCTGCGGGCACAACATCACAGCTGTCCCCTGTGCTGTTATTCACTTGTCATGCCATGCCGAATCATCTGGTCCCAGCCTGAGACGTTTCAAGCAAAGGAAAGGTTTCCAGCAGCCACTGGCCCATCTGTGTGCCGGTCATATGTTCTTCCCAGTCGGCCTGGAAAGTGACAACGTTGTGACACCCACATCGCATGAATAAAGCCCCTCTTAACCCTCGGGATGTCAAGAATGATAGTGACACATGATGTGCCAGTAATGTGAAAATAACCGGTCAAGTGGGTAACTCCATGGATCAACTGTCTAAAAATATATGCATGAATAAATAGTGAGAGCACAGCACCATAAATAACCACAATTCTAAAGCACATTAAGCTGTAGTGAGTGTAACTAGTGTGTTTAATTCATACGGCAATTTCCCCAGTACATGAAGCCTCACTAAACCACGAGGCACTGCACTATTAAAAGACATCTGTCTGTAGGCTGGAGAGAATGCGCATCTCCTTTTGTTTATCTCTATTTTGAATCAGCCTTAAATGAACTGAAAAAAGCATATAACCCCCCCACCACCCCCCCAAAAAGCATTCAGCTACTTAATGTTTAATGGTGATGAATATAAAATGAAGGGACCCAGCATGTTATCCAGCATTACAGGCTAATACGAATGTAACACTGTGTAGCCACAGTGCCGTCAAGTGTGTCTACATGCAGACATACAAGTGGTGCACTGATCTGAACGCCAACACAAACAGCACATGGAATAACGCTGATCCCTTCACCGCAGCCCCATCGGGCAGATAATTGGCTTCGATTTTTCAGCCACTTGCTGCATACATTTGGATATTGATGAGAATAAATTTGCTACAGTTCCTTCATGCCTTCATGCTTTAAGATATGCACTTAATATTGATGCCGCCGTGTGTTGTTTGAAAACAAGTGTGCCAACATATGCTAAGTAATGCACTCATTAGCTTAGTTAATGACCTCATCAGCATAACTGGTTATGCTTCAGTGTGTAATGGCGAGTGTGGCAGGATATTGGGCGGCTCAAGTGCCTCTTGCCTCTTATGCACAAACACAAAGCACAGCTGTGAGCTTTGCTAATATGAAAGAAACCAAGTGCTCAAAGGACATCGGGACTGTTGCATCTTCTTGTTGCCATGCAACTGTCTAATTAGTCTTAGGTAGCGATCCTGAAGAATCAAAGTGGTATAATGTTGAAAATAAGAATGGCTTATATGAATGGAAGTGGGCACATGTTGCCCTCACTTTGAGAACACAGCGTGGGGAGTTTTCTTGTCTTTTTCGCTGATGGCGAGCCGGGCAGGATTTCACAGCGGTCAAACAGTGCGCCAGGTGATCAGTGATTAGAACCTCTCGCCCTCCCCCCCTCGTTAAGCTAATCAGTGAAACTACCTGGAAAAGGGCTCAAATCCTTTAAAAAAAATGCAATCATGAGCACCAATCATGATCACAAAGGTATCTCAAAACTGTCATTATCATCATCCCCAGATCCCGCTTCATCAGAACGTGTTTGTTCCTCTTTCAGGACATATTTTCCTGGCCTTCATGAAGGGATGGTAGAAAAAGTTTACTTTCTCCCCTTGGAACTATTTTCACGACATCCCAAAACATTTCAAATGAATGCTAATTTACCTGAGCCGGGAAGGTTATTAAAAGGATGCAAATGATAGCCTTCACAGTAATATCCTTTTAGGGAGTAGTGGGCAGTTATTCTCGTAGGAAGAGTTCAACATTTTTTGGGATGCTTATTTATTTTCTTCCCAAGAGTGAAATTAGATCAATGCCACTTTCATGTATGTGTGTCAAGTGAAGCAACTGCTAGGAGGGGATTAGCTTGGTCCAGTGGAGACACTTCACAGAAGTACTCAATGGATCCATTTAGTCCTGTTTATCAAGAAAGTTCCAGCTCATAACTCTAACCTAAAGCCATAAATAATCACTTTCTTGTCTTTTTAAAAAAAAAATCAAAAACAAACAACCTAGCTTTTTGACACCAGACTTTCTCTACTCCTTAAAAGTGTTAAACCATTACTTTAAAAACAAGATTTTTACAGTGGGACCAGGTCAGCTTATAGCTACACTTTCTCTCTAATGATAAGACCTTTCAGCTGCTGGTTGCTGCATAAAAAAAAAAGAACTCCATACACAGAAAAACCCTTCACTTAAATGCAAGTCTTACACTGGAGTGCACCAATACCTTCCTTCATTGTACACCTACCTGATGTTGTGATGATGTTTGTGATTGAAAAATGTATCTTATGAGGATTTAGCATCTTCTGAATATGTCTTTTTAAAAATTCAGAATACTTCTTTAAATTGAAATCCAAATCTGCTGCCCTGCAAATCACCACCGCAATAAATTTGCATTTCAAACAAGTGCATGAGTTCAGCAGAGATGCTACACAAGAAGAGCTGCAGTACAATACTTATGGAGCATTTCTGAGAAATGAAGGGAAAGGATTCTTGGAAAGAATTTAATTGGCATTTTATCACAAGAAAGGAGATATAACCAGAACCTATCTTGTAAAAACTACCTGAATACAAATTTGAAATGCACACATGTCAAAGCATCGTGCCTCAGTGTTTAACACAGAGATGATCTCTGCACCTTACGAATAGGATAATTATTCCAGTACATTAATGATATGCATTCCAAATAGCTCACGTTTTCATAGAAATACACAGCTGCAAATGAAGTAAGACCTGATGAGACCTTTACTGCGAAGCAACCCAGAATTCAAATGATGGCTTCAAAGCGACTAGACTGCCCTTTGTAAAGAGCTAAAGAGGGGAGAAGAGGTGACAGTGGATAATAACTTGATGTATGATGCTTCTGCTGCGAGCTTTAAATGTCTTATCTAAATTCATACACAATGCTTCTCCCCGGCCACGTCGCGTTTATCATTTTCGTTGCACCACCTGGCAGATAATGGACAAAAGAAAATCAATAAGTAAAAAAATGTTATTGAATGAGCACTGATGAATGCATTCTATTCTCACGCACACTGTGTAGACCTTGTGGAGGTCTCGAGCCCTATTCAGAGCCCTGTTCAAAGCCCTATTCAGAGGGCATATGCAGCATTAAATACATTGCTGCTCACTGGACTAGAAAAAAAACAGATGTAATGTATAAAAGAATACAATGCTCTTGTAACTTCTCATGCAAAAAAATGCTAAAAAAATTAAAACTCCAGTCAAGCACATAAATGCATTTGTATTAGAAAAGTGTGAAAGGGCTGAGTGCACGAATGTCATTTGGAAACAAGGGTGTGCGGTTCTTTTCAAGTAAGATTTTGCAGCATTAATGTGAAAGCAACATATTAAAACAAGATTCGTAGCCATTACAACAAGATTACAACAAGACCGCTGCTGCTGCTGCTGCTGCTGCTGCACTGACTGACACGTAGCAGCAAAGTGCATTTCAATCTGGCAGGAGAGGGAGAAAAGCTTGGTGGTGTGGTCCTGTTTTTTTTTTTGTTTGTTTTTTTTTTGCCTGGAACACAAAGTACACAAAATGAAGAACTGGCAGAAGACATGTCGCTACACTTCATTTTATTCATTTCATTAAATAAAGGGAAAAAAAAAAAGACCACAGGCTGGAATAAAGTGAGACGTAATGCCACTATTAAAATTCAGTCAGTGTGTTACCTTTGATTATTGTTTTTCAGCTTAATTATACAAACAGTACTTCTTTGAAATGGACTAGCGTGAGACACTGTTAGCTCGATAAATGCGTAACATTCTCAGAGAAACAATGTTTTTTCATGAATTCAGCACCAAGCTGTTTATTGTGACTGTGATAATTTCCCGTCATGGGTGTCACATTGGATCAAAGACATGATTACGTGTGTAGCGCACTGGTAAGTGTAACATTCTGCCTTCATTACGTAGCTCTCATAGTTCAGTTTTTACTGTCACAGCAGTAATCTACAGCTGTCCCACAATGTGTCTTGTAACCTTTGGAAGCCCTCAAACACATCTCTCCCTTCTGTGACAGTGATAGACAGACTGTGATAAGTAAGGTCAGCAGCTGTGTGCTTTTGTCATACACGTATCTGCACTTCTCTGCATTACAGGCATTTGTGCTCCAGCAGCACAGGCAAACATGCTTGAGTCTTTTGGGAGCAGTCACACACATTCACCATGCCCTTTAATGCACATGATGGACATGGAACACAAGAACATGTCTTTTTAGCACCTGACCCGGTTAAGCAACAGTCCTGCTGAGATGGCTGTGAGAGTGTTGGATATACAGCCAGTGCAGTAACATAGAATAAGGTCTGCATGGATGAACGCACAGGTAACATCAATGTGTATGTGAAACAGGATAAAATGTGGTTGTTTTAAGAGCTGCAGAGATGGGTAATGAGTCTCTGTGGGGTGAATGACAAGTGGCAGCTTCCAGTGCCGCAAAAAGGAAGCCAGTGCAAAGTGCCAAAAACTGCAGTTTCCTGGCGAGGCCACTTGAGGCTGGTTCCAAAAGCAAGTCAGTCCCTTTAGACTTCCATGTTAAAATACCCAGTTTAACAGTATTAAAAAGCATGTTCATGTTTAAAGTCTGGTACAAAAAAAAAAAAGTTTTAGTCTTTCTGCACTCAGAACAACCATGGGGTGGATGAATTTTTAATAACTCTATTTGGATGGTGATAAAGCTTAGTTAGGGGTATGACCACCTAGATTGGCAGTGGTATGCAGAAACAGGCAGAGGTAGCTGATTGCTGTCATGCTTCACCTCCACAAATCAGGACCTCTCCATTGTGTGCTTGCTGTGTGTATTTCAGTCTGTCCAAGAAGTTTGTGTTTCAGTTTTAATGAGTGAAATTTAGTAGTATTTTATTGCTCTAATAGTTAGCACTGATTAGCATGTGTGTATGTTGCACCTATATGGTTTATGTATGCAGCTTGCCAACCTTAGCTGCTAACTTAGCATTAGCACTCCACCCTCTGAATTAATTATGGTAAATTCTATCTTTAAAAAAAGTGGCAATCAAAACTTTAATGTTGAGGCAACCAACAGGTTGCATTATGTTTGGCTAGTTCTATTTTTTATATTATACAGTCTATGGTTCATTACTATGAGCAATCTCTCGTCCTTTTTTTTTTTTTTTTTTTGCATTTTTGGCCACAGCGGCTTTTATTGGCAGTGGAGAGAGACAGGAAATGGGGGAAAGATACAGGGGAAGACATATGGGCAAATTGGCGACGGGCCAAGACTCGAACCCGCGCCACCCGCACCGCAACGCAGCATATGTATGTGGTCGCTGGCTTCACCACTACGCCACCCGGGCGCCCCTCCTGCCTCCTTCTTTTCATAATTACAGTGTCATAACAATAAGAATAAAACAACTAGACACTCCAACATCTTTGTAAGGCCCATTGGCATATTTCCTGGCGCACAAACCTTAAAATAAGAAAAAAATTAAGCCTGACTTCATCTGGAACACGGAAGAAATGTAAAAATATCATTAAGACAACTATAATAAGGTAACAGTAGTTTCATATACCAAAAAAACAACTCCCAACCATAAAATTTATTGATAGTATGCATACATCTCTAACTGAACTGGAAACCTTTGAATATACAGAATATAAAGCACAAGATATGGAACACAACACAGATCTGGAAAATAACTTTTATATCAGCATCAACAAAAACTGTTCAGTGGAAGTTTTTCATCAAAGCAAATCCATTATCCACTTTAACAGCAGAAGCCTTTATGCCAACTTCCATAACATTAAAGAATATATATAAAACTGTTTAGTAAACCATTCAGTATTATATCGATATCAGAAACCTGGATCAACCCTGAAATAGGTGTGTTACTTGAACAGAATGAGCAAGAGTGGAGGAGGTGTGGCAATATGTGTGGATAAAAATGAACATATAAGGTTGTGGAGAGTATAATATATTTACAAACATTATGGAAGGTAATGCAGTGAGTGGGCTATTATATAATGACATAAGTGATCAACTACCTGTTTTAATCGTCTACTCCTGTAATTATAGGAAACTGAGGGAAACTAATCCTTTAAAACTTAAAAGAGTAAGAACAGAAGAAAAAATAAATGCATTTTAAAAAGAACTGGGATCAAGTCTGTGAGGAGGGGGATATTAACAAAACATAAAATGAGATGCAGCAGTGGTCAAAAACAAACAGTCCATGGATCACTAAAGGTCTAAACAATGCCTGCAAAAAGAAAAATGCTCTTTACAGGCAATTTATAAAAGCTAGAACAATAGATAAAGAGAGGAAATATAAAAATATACTAATATTATGAGGATTTGTAACAAAGGAATATTAAAGTAAAATATTAGAGAATAATAAAAGCAACATTAAAGGGATCTGGAATGCGTTAGACAGTATTATTAGAAATAGATCTAAAAATGCAGCTTATCCTGAATATTTTGTTGAAAATGACAATCATGAAAAATATGAAAGATATAGTTGTTTTTATAGTTCTGGTTTTTATGTGTTTTTTGTATATGTGGGACCGGAGTTGGAAAAAAAATAAATAAATAAAAATAATCTGGGAATCAGACGGGGTTGGGGGAAATCTAGGGGAAAGAAATCCTCATTCTATCTTTCTTAGAGCGGTAGATGAAAAGAAATCATGGAAACTGTAAAATGTCATGACCCGTGGACAGGTGGACTCTAATGAAGCAGAACGCAGAGGAAAAGTTAACAGTGTTTATTTACAGTGCCCTTTGAATAAACTGAATTTGCAACAGTCTTTCAACAGTGTTGTTTCAGTTCTCAGGTCCAGACAAGGTATCTGTAAAGCCACTCAGTAATTTCTCCTCTCTTTCTCCAGAGTACAGAAACGTGGTCAGGATCGTAAAGCAGTTCAGGGAACAGATCTAAGGTAACAATTGCAAGAGAGCCAGCAACATTAACTATTTTCCAATTAACGATCCAGTGAAGATTAACACCAGCTCGCCAGCATAAGTAGTGGTCTTGACGAGCTCAGGTGAGTCTAGGTGAGTAGAATGATCTGACCCAGACCAGGCCCCGCCCCTGAACACCAGACATGAGACCACAAAGACACAGGTGAGGAGAGAGAGAGAACAATGGGCAGGAACCCCCAGGAGGGCCAGAATAAACAAAAAGAAAGAATAAAACTGACTGGAAGGATATTGATATGACAATAGTAAAAAGAAGTATTGAAGAAAATGAAAAAACCACTAACGCACATCTGTAACTTGTCTTTTCAAACCGGTCCATTTCTAAACCAAATGAAAATAGCAAACGTAATACCTTTATATACAACAGGTGACAGACACCAATTTACAAATTACAGTCCTATTTTTATGATTCTCTCAATTCTCTAAGATACTGGAAAGGATTCTGATTACTTGTCTGATTAGTCATCTAATCTGTCTGTAAAGACAGATTAGATGACTAGATTAGATGATTGCTCACTGACAGCCAATATGGATTCAGAAACAATAGATCAACATATTTGGCATTACTAGAATTAATTGAAGAAATCTCAAGTTCTATAGACAAAAAAACGGTGCGCAGCAGGAACATTTATAGACTGAAAAAAGCTTTAGACTCCATTGATCACAACATACCATTCAACAAATTAGAAATATATGGTTTTACTTACACTTACTGTGTGGAGATACAAAAGCACACTACAGCCACTATGCACATTACAAAAAACCGCAATAAGGATAGTTATTTTTAAGGTCAAATAAGTTGAAATTTATGGAGCTGGTAAAATTGAAAATTGGCCAAATAATGTACAAAGCAAGAAATAACATCAAATTACAGGAAAAGCTGCTTCCTCCTACTCCTTTTCCAAAAAGGAAAGGGTAAAAAAAAAATCCCATGGATTGTATGTGAATTTGATTTTTTATGTGCATTAACATGTTACTTATATCTTCAAAATACTGATTGATTGACCTAACGTGAATTTCAGTTCCTAACATGAGTTCAGCTAAACTAATTGGATGTTACATGTGAGGACACTCAGCTTCTGTAACTTGTGGCATTACAGTGGTGGTGGTGATCAGTAACACGGTGTGGCTGCTTTAATTTTTTTTTCTCATCTCCCTGTCCATCTCTTTGACCTCACTACCAGGCTTGCTTTTGTCTCCTGCTCAGCCCTTCTTCCCTTCCATCCACTCTTCTTTCTTCCCCCCTGTCTCCTCTTGCCTGCAGCAGTCTTTCACTCCACGCCTTGCTCAAGGCTTTGTGCGGTTACGGTGTTAGGCTGGCTGGTTGAAGATGCAATTTAATTAGCAAGTCAGGCGATAAATTACCCCTGCAATTAAAAGGCAGACCCTCTTTTTTGTTTATGCCTATAGGGAGAGCTCTCTAAACAAACCACTGCTCTCCGTGTGCAGACGTGACACTTCACTGATGAGCACGCACACGGGTTTAGTGTGGCCGAGCTCTTCTTCAAAATGATGTAAATACAGTTGTGAGTGGCCTTCTCCAAAGAGCCAAGCTCCATTTCCTCCTGTCTTGGTAACAGACGAGCTTTATCTTGTGTTACAGAGCTCTGGCTTTGGCTGAGGCCCAGGAAGCACCAGGGAGAGAACACAGAGTCGACTTCAGTGGCCCACACACACAAATGCAAAGAGAAATGTTCGTGTACAAACTCCGAGAATACACATCGATGCAAAGCAGTCCAAAGACCCGCGGTCTTTTATTTTCTGCTGATCACAGAAGACTTTCAATGTCAACAGTTCTTCACAGGCTTTTTGTCTATGAAGTAGGTACTTTGAGGGGACTACTGAGTGGATCTCAAATGATTGTTTCTTTTAGAATGCTTCTTGTGAATTAATAATGATGATGATTCATGCTCCAGAGCTCCTTTTTAAACCAACTGCAAAACATAGATTCATTTCCTATGAAATTTGATTCATGAATACTGCATTAACACTTCTCTTAAACCAAAGTACCTTTGTTTAAACCTCAGCAGAGGAAAAAAAGAAGGCTTTTGCTTTAAGATTAGTCAGTTCAAAGCTGCCAGGTACTGAGAGGTTCTCTGTGTAGAAGAGTCCAAAAAATGACTAATGAACACCAAGATCAATGCAGGGTTTCTTAATTCAGTCACTGAACCTGTTTAAAGAAGCTCTAATTTTATATAGTGATGTATCAAGTGATGATATAAAAACAGCGTCAGTGTTGACAGGATCAAATTTAGTAAACCTGGACAGAGAGCTATCACACAAGCCCAACACCCCCACTCAGCTTTACTGAGCTTTATAATGAGCTTCAGCTCAGTGTTTAGCTGTCCAATGCTAACTGGCGAACAGACACAGACAGTAACAAGGTAGTGAAGACAGTGTAGCATTCAGAAACTAAAGAGTCAGCTATTTCACTCAGGAGTTGACACTGACCAAAAAGAGAGCTCAGGGAACAATGAAAGTTGGGCCGGAGCCATGTCAGGTGGCCACTGACATGACTAAATAATTGCTGGATGTTTAAATATGTGAGTGTTTTTCTAGAAGTTTGTCAGACTAACTTAAAAGGTCGTGACATGATAATATTTTGCTGTCAACTTCTTTCTGCTTCTTCCACTCTGCTGAAAAGATAACCACTGGCTGATAACTCGATGCTCTTTTAACCAGTCAGGAAAGAACCAAACTGTCAGGACCAGACAGGACGAAGGCCGTCAAAAGCTGACGTGAACCCTGAGTTGATTAATGGGTTCAATAACACAACAAAATCCAGCCTCAGAACACAGTCTGAGGTCATATTTAAAAGATTTAAGTAAATTCTCTTCACTGTTTTCAGCTGATAACAAAATTCCTTGGTTTTCCTTTACTGCTCTATTAATATGTCTTTTTTAACAATGCTCTGATATCATAATGTTATTATTAAGGCATATAGTTGCTCTACAAAATAGTGCATTATTAAATTTTTATGTTTTTTTCAAAATTAAAATGATACGGGAACGTGTACGTTCCAGTTTGACCTCAGGGTGGCAGTGTTGTCTCACTGCACAATGCCACAATGCGGACACAGTGATAAACTGGTTTGGCATATTGTTGCAGTATTATTCCAGAGCAGCATTTTTTCCTCGGGTCCCAGAAGTTTTTCGATAGGTTTACAAATGAA